>NW_015160214.1:496239-540583 GCF_001447785.1 Gekko japonicus
TAGGGAAAGTTTCAGCAACTTAATGTTTGCTGCAACAGCAGATGATTCATTCTAACTAGGCTAGAACTCAGGGGCTCTTTGTTAAAAGTGGTCTTTACACTACAGAGTGGATTGTACAGGAAGGTTGCAAGGTACAACTAACTAATCTGGAGAAGGTCAAGCAGGTACTCACTGAGTTCAGGAGGCCAGTACAGAAGAAGCAGGTAGAGGCCTGGAGCCTTAATTGCTCAGATTAGCACTACTTTGATTGCTAGCAATCTTACTGGAGCAGCATAAGGGAGCAAAAGGGGCAAAAGCCACAGAAGATCCAAAACCTTTCAACTGAGGGTGAAGCATATTTGTAAAGGTAACACTCCATGTACTCTTGCCCTGTATCGATAGCATCTTTGAGTGCTATCCTTCCAGGTTTCCCCCAGAAAGCTGACTCCTGGATGAAACTAACAGGCAGGAGATTCTACCCCTTAAAACTGATCCGATCGCCCGAAAATGAAATTGACAAGGATCATTGGAACCTTTAGTTAATGAAGCGGTATATAAATACAATAAATGAAGCTTGAGACTCTTGGCAAAAAGCAATATGGGAAGTGGCCCATTGCATGCAACCTAACAGGCTGGGGACGCTAACAGAGTGGCTTTCCTACTTGGTTAGTAGAAGAAATAAGAACAGCATTCCTTAACAGTGCAGAATTCTGTACATTGTACACTGCTACTTTTGACCCGACTGTGGACTGTCAGCAGTATGGTGACGCTTGCCTTTCCCCCTCTTCATTCCATTGGAAGAATATCTCCATTAACAAGAAGACCTGAATCACTGTGGATGAGTCATACGTCTCATTCATTCAGCCCACTGGAACCTAAAAAGGAGGGCTCCAAATGTCTGTCAAAGCAGAGATGAGTTACTTACATAATTAGGCACACACAGAAGAAGAGATAGTCAAAGAATGGCATTATCCAAGGAAAGTTAAACTCAGGAAAACCATTATTAGAATCCAGAGACTTTTTTAACAAAGTGAAAATATGATCATTAAATTACAAAATCAGGTATATTAAGCACATAATTAACACACGAAATACAAAGGTGTATTACTTGATCCTTTTGTGAATATGGGGGGGGGGGGAGGCGTTTTGCATGGTCCATGGTCTGATTTCCTTTTATAGGACCTGCACTTCACACCTCAAATGTCACAAAGGAAATATCCCACTTTCGGGGGGGGGGGAGGCGTTTTGCATGGTCTGATTTCCTTTTATAGGACCTGCACTTCACACCTCAAATGTCACAAAGGAAATATCCCACTTTCCTCCCACTTCCAGTTCTAGGTAAGATGTTACATCCTAAGGAAGGAAACGCACATCATATGAGACAATAATTGTCACCTTTTCTAAAAGTGCTTCTTTATACCAGAAATGAGACTATAAGCACAGGTGCATTGGGTGCTTTTTTACGTTTTAGGTTCTTCTTCACCAATGTATTCAAAGAAAGCTGTTGACAAACAACCTTTTTTGCTCGTCACAAAAGCTTTTTTATCGTTTCTTCTTTGTTTCTTTCTTTGGTTTCTTGTTTGCTGATGCAGCAGCAGCTTTGGTTTTTTTCACCACTTCTGAGCTTTTCGATTCGAAGCCTTCTGTGTCCTACAACAGTTTGGTAAGGAAGACAAAGTCAACAGCAGTTTCCTGTGTCTACTTCTCACATCATCACAGGGTACTTTCACATGGAATGAACTTTTGGGGGCTTCTCTTACGCTGTTTGTCAACACACACAAAGATTGTTAGCATGGGATACAAAATGGAGGAGAACCATGTTCCAGACAAAATTCAAGGTACTGTTTCTGACCTTTAAAGTATTATGCCACTTGGGACCAGCATATGTGAAGGACTGCCTACTCCCATATGAACTTACCCCAACCCCATATCTTTGGAAGCCTTGCTTCAGGTGCCCCCACTATCTGAGTCCAGATGGGTGAAAACTCAATAAAGGGCCTTTTTGGTTGTGGTGTCAAAACTCTGGAACTCCCTCCTGAGGGAGATTTGTCTGCCTCCCTATATCGGTGTCTTCCACCAGTGGGTGAAGACTTGTTTTGTTTGGCATCCCCCCATGAGCTGTTATTGGCCTTCCTCCCTGGTTGTCTTGTCACGTGTGTTCATAGGTTTCACTTAATTGTTCGAATATTTTATAAAATACCTTAAATGCCATTCTAATGTCTTGAAGTTTTGATGCCATTTTGGGGGCTCTATTTGGGTTGTAAAGTGGCACAGAAATGTTCTAAATAAACATTAAAATCAAATGTAAATTCTAGCCACGGTATGTTGCAGTTATGTCGCTTACAGGGGAAATGAAAAAAAAAAAGTAATGCAGCCTGATCGTATGTACTTTTACTTGGAAGCAAATCCCATGGAGTTCAGGGGTGTTTATTCTCAAAAGAGTAAGAGTCCAGTAGTACCTTAAAGGCTAACACATTTTGTGGCAGGGTATGAGCTTTCATGAGTCTTTAAGGTGCTACTGGACTCTTTTCTACTGCTACAGACAGACTAACATGGCTACCCATCTTGATCTGTTCCCAAGAAAGACAGCCAATGTGGTATGCTGGTTAGAGTACTGGACTAGGATCTGGGAGACCCAGGTTCAAATCCCCATTCTGCTATGAAGCTCTCTGGGTGACCCTGGGCCAGTCACTCTCTCTCAGCCTAACCTACCTCACAGGGTAGTCGTCAGAATAAAATGGAGGCAGGGAATCCATGTAAACAACACCCTGAGCTCTTCAGAGGAAGGGAAGGACAAAAATGCAATAAACAGATTCCATGCCAGGCAAAAGTGTTTGGGCCTCTTTAACACCATGTTATTGTTTTGTTTGTCACTAAAACAATGCCCTAACCCAGGGGTGTCGAACTCATTCGTTATGAGGGCCGGATCTGACGTAAATGAGACCTTGTTGGGCTGGGCCATGTGTGCCATAAAATGTAATGCCAGGTAGCAGAGATATAAACTTTATAAAGGACACAAACACAAAGGGTGTTGTTGTTTTACTTAAAATAAAAACATGTTTAAAACATTAGCACTCTTGCAATATTTTGTTTATTTAACAGTGTCTGATAACTGACACCTCTTGCTCTGAATTACTGCATCAAAATGTCTGTGCTGTTGCAATCCTGAGTATGCCGTTCAGGTGTGTATCTGTAAGCTGCAAACCTACGATGACGCAGCAGCAGCAGAACTAGAAGAAGAAGCAGGAGACAGCCAGTTCCACTGCGGGCCTGAGAGAAGCCCTCTGGGGGCCTGATCCAGCCCCGGGGCCGTATGTTTGACACCCATGCCCTAACCTATTCAGCAGCATGTGTGCATAAGAGATCTGATGGGAAGGGCTGTCAAGTTGCAGCTGACTTATGGTCACCCTGTAGGCTTTTCAAGGCAAGAGATGAATAAAGGTGGTTTGTCACTGCTTGCCTCTGTGTAACAACCCTGGACTTCCTTAGTGGCTTCCCATCCAAATACTAACCAGGTTTGATCCTGCTTAGCTTTTGAGATCTGACAAATAACAGACCTGGGGGGGGAGGGGGAAACCAATGGATTGCATCCAGCCAACTATTTAAACTCAATCTCACCTAATTCACCTCCTTATTACAACTTTTTTCCATGACCTGATCCCCCAGCAAGGCTTTTTGGGTGGCCAAAGGGGACCACTTCCTCCTCTTTTTCACCAGTAATAAATTTGGTTCGATCCACCCTGTAAACTTCGGAATTCCAAGTCAATATGCAAATCTCCAGAGAGGTTTTCTAAATTTATTTATTTACATTATTTTTAAAGTCTGCCTTTCTCACAGGAACTCAAGGCAGATTACTCATAATGAATCAGTACAATCAACAAAATGGGACATTTAATAACCAATGCATTAGGATTTTCAGAAGTCTGGAACCACCAGAAAGAACTGAAGCACAGCATGTGACACATTAAGCAGTACAAAAATCACATAATAGGAACATAGCAGCACAGACCACAATCATTTATCCAAGTAAGTCTGTGAACCATTTTGTGCAGTGTAACCTTGGATCAAAGGCTCCTTGATCCAGGTGAGTTTCAGTGCACAGGAGTGTCACGGAGTTCAACACTTAAAAAAAACCTGTCTGTTCAGGCTACCAACGCAAAATAATACGAAATTAAAAACCCTGAAAGGAAGGCTCTGTTTCCACCCCAACATCTTTTATCAAGAACAAGAGAGTGGGAGGCATCCTCAATTTGTGTAAGAGTTACAATTTTGTACAGTAATAAAAAGCCTTTCGTATATTACCTTTTTTTAGCAGGACTGTCTTACATTCAGGGCCATCTTCCGTTCAGGGAAATATTCTAGTTAACTTGAAATGGCAACCAAAGAGAACGATTTCTGCTGGATTCCCTTGACGCTAAACAGTCTAATTTCCCCCCCCCCTTGGAAATTTGAAAAAAATTCTGTTCCCCCAACCCCCCCCCCCCCCGCCCCAGCAACTGTTTCACTGTCATCTGTCAGAGGCAATAACAGAAAAACATTTCTTCTCTGGGAACCAAAAACTCATCATCTCATTAAACATTTTTAAAAATTCCACACATGCATGGGAGAAGAGCCAGGCTCCTGGGAAAAACCGCATGCACGCGCAGATTGCTTCCTCTCATTAAACAGGCTTTGGTATAAATATTTTTTCAGGCTTCTAGAGATTCTCAGATTCCATGTGAGCCAACTGGAAAAGGCCATTTAAAAATGGCAGTGAGAAGTATGTGATAATCCCCCATGCTTGTAAGAAAACGGCACAGTGAAAGGGGGGGGGGACAGCTGACAGCGTCTTTATCATTCATGAGCTTGGTTCAAGCCTTTCTCAAGTTACAGGGCTATTGTCATTCACATCCATGAGGCCTTCTGAGAAAGGAGACTTGGCTCGCTTCCTAAAGGATGTGATTCACCCATAGGAAGCTGGCCAAAAGAGCGCCAGTGCTCTAGAGAACTGGAGCAATAGACTTCCATTATCCAGAGACTCAAAGTTCACAGTCACTGCAAGGAAATCACTATTGCCTTCTAATGTTCAGTCCAAGGCAAGCTTCCAAAGCCTGATTGCTCTGCAAACAGTGAGGTCACTTAGAATATGAAACAGATTGAAGAGAGCAGTGTTGCTAACCTGACTAGGGAGCATTCCACCTTGTTTATTAGCTTGCTAAACCCAATCAGAAACAAATGAGCAAGCAGAGCGCAATGTGACCATTCCCTCTCCACCCATGGATACTCTCACAGATCTTTCAAATCCCTGGCTCTAAAGATGTCCAGCTGTCCTCAATCAGAGCCAGGGCCTTTTCGGTCCTGGCCCCAACCTGGTGGAACTCTCTGTCTAATACCACCAGGGCCCTGCAGGATTGTATACACATCCACAGGGCCTGTAAGGCAGAGATATTCTGCCAGGCTTTTGGTTGAGGACGGCAACGGTTTTCTAATGTGGCAGGCAGTCCAAAATCAGGATGTAATTTCTAGGGATACCATCTTGGACTTCTTTTTAACCTGGTCTTCTTTTAACTCTCTTCTTTTAATTTTGTTATGACTGGAATGTTAATGTTTTGTATATCTGTTTTATGGCTCTATGCCTTTTTGTTGTACATCGCCTAGAGCTCTGTACAAGCAGGGATAAGGAGATTAACAAATAAAATCAATCAAGGGGCTTGCTTTTTCCCATTTTATAGTAATTATCCATAGATGATATTGGAAGATTTCTCCATCAAAAGGTGGTTGTACCCATGAAAAATAGTTGCGCAGGTTTGTACAGTACAACTAGCTATTCTCAAATACTTTAAGGCCATGTTGCGGATTTACCAGTACTGGTTTGAGAGAAGGACAAACTCATACTGCAAGTTGAGGTCCCAGTTTATATTCACTGCAGATAAGTATTTGGCACAGACTACGGCCTAGTCAAATTATGCAGTCGAGTTTCCCGCATTTGGGGAAATCGCAGGGGTCAGCACACCGGGAGTGCAATGGATGAGCCTCACCCTGGAGAAGGAAATGGCAACCCACTCCAGTATTTTTTCCAAGAAAACCCCATGGACAGTATCAAAAGGCTAAAAGATATGACATCGGAAGATGAGCCCCTCAGGTCGGAAGGTGTCCAATATGCTACTGGGGAAGAGCAGAGGGCAAGTATAAGTAACCCCAGAAAGAGTGAAGCGGCTGGGCCACAGCCGAAAGGACACTCAGTTGTGGATGTGTCTGATGGTGAAAGGAAAGTCCGATGCTGCAAAGAACAATACTGCATAGGAACCTGGAATGTAAGATCTATGAATCAAGGTAAGCTTGACATGGTCAAAAATAAAATGGCAAGACTGAACATTGATCTCTTAGGAATCAGTGAACTAAAGTGGACAGGAATGGGCGAATTTAACTCAGAAGACCCTTATATCTACTACTGTGGCCAGGAATCTCGTAGAAAAAATTGTGTGGCCTTTATAGTCAACAAGAGAGTGCAAAAGTCAGTACTGGGATACAATCTCAAAAATGACAGAATGATTTCTGTCCGATTCCAAGGCAAACCATTCAACATCACAGTAATCCAAGTCTATGCCCCAACCACTGATGCAGAAGAGGCTGAAGTGGACCGGTTCTATGAAGACCTACAACACCTCCTAGAACTAACACCAAAAAATGATGTCCTCATCATCATAGGGGACTGGAATGCTAAAGTAGGAAGTCAAAAGGTAACCGGAATAACAGACAAGTTTGGCCTTGGAAAGCAAAATGAAGCAGGGCAAAGGTTAACAGAGTTTTGTCAAGAGAACACACTGGTCATAGCGAACACCCTTTTCCAACAACCTAAGAGGCGACTCTACACATGGACATCACCAGATGGGCAACACCGAAATCAGATTGACTATATAATTTGCAGTCAAAGATGGAGAAGCTCTATCCAGTCAGTAAAAACAAGACCTGGAGCTGACTGTGGTTCAGATCATGAGCTACTCATTGCAAAATTCAGACTTAAACTGAAGAAAATTGGGAAAACCACGAGGCCATTCAGGTTTGACCTAGATCGCATCCCTGATGAATATACAGTAGAGGTGAAGAATAGATTCAAGGGTCTGGATTTGATAGATAGAGTGCCTGAAGAACTATGGACGGAGGTTCGTGACATTGTACAGGAGGCAGCAATCACCACCATCCCAAAGAAAAAGAAATGCAAGAAAGCAAAGTGGCTTTCTGATGAGGCTTTACAAATAGCAGAGGAAAGAAGGAAAGCGAAAGGCAAAGGCGAAAAGGAAAGATTTACCCAACTGAATGCAGATTTCCAGAGAACAGCAAGGAGAGATAAGGAGGCCTTCCTGAATGAACAGTGCAAAGTAATAGAAGAAAACAATAGAATGGGAAGGACTAGAGATCTCTTCAAGAAAATTGGAGAAATCAAGGGAGCGTTCCATGCAAAGCTGGCCATGATAAAGGACAAAAACGGTAGGGACCTAACAGAAGCAGAAGAGATTAGGAAAAGATGGCAAGAATACACAGAAGAACTATACAAGAAAGACCTCGATGTCCTTGACAACCACGACGGTATAATCACTGACCTCGAGCCAGACATCCTGGAATGTGAAGTTAAATGGGCCTTAGAAAGCATTACTAACAACAAAGCTAGTGGAGGTGATGGTATCCCAGCTGAGCTATTCAAAGTCTTAGAAGAGGATGCTGTTAAAGTTCTGCACTCCATTTGCCAGCAAATTTGGAAAACGCAACAGTGGCCACAGGATTGGAAAAGATCAGTATACATTCCAATCCCAAAGAAGGGCAATGCCAAGGAATGTTCAAACTATCGCACAATTGCACTCATATCACACGCTAGCAAGGTCATGCTCAAGATCCTACAAGCTAGGCTTCAACAGTACGTGGATAGAGAACTACCAGAAGTACAAGCTGGGTTTCGAAGAGGTAGAGGAACGAGAGATCATATTGCCAACATTCGCTGGATTATGGAGAAAGCAAGAGAGTACCAGAAAAATATCTACTTCTGCTTCATTGACTATGCTAAAGCCTTTGACTGTGTGGATCACAACAAACTATGGCAGGTCCTTAAAGAGATGGGAGTACCAGACCACCTCACATGTCTCTTGAGAAACCTGTATAAGGGCCAAGAAGCGACAGTTAGAACCGGATACGGAACAACTGATTGGTTCAGCATAGGAAAAGGAGTACGACAAGGATGTATACTGTCACCTTGCTTATTTAATATATATGCAGAGTACATCATGCGAAATGCTGGCCTGGATGAATCACAAGCGGGAATTAAGATTGCTGGGGAAAAGATCAACAACCTCAGATATGCAGATGATACCACTCTAATGGCTGAAAGTGAAAAGGATCTAAAGAGCCTCTTGCTCAGAGTAAAAGAGGAGAGCGCAAAAGTGGGCTTGAAGCTCAACATCAAAAAAACTAAGATCATGGCATCCGGCCCCATCACTCCTTGGCAAATAGAAGGGGAAGTCGTGGAAGTAGTGACAGACTTCACGTTCCTGGGATCCCAGATCACCGCAGACTGTGACTGCAGCCATGAAATTAAAAGACGCCTGCTCCTTGGGAGGAAAGCGATGGCGAACCTAAACAGCATGATAAAAAGTAGAGACATCACCCTGCCAACAAAAGTCCGCATGGTCAAAGCAATGGTATTCCCAGTAGTCATGTATGGCTGTGAGAGTTGGACTATAAGGAAGGCCGAGCGCCAAAGAATAGATTATTTTGAACTATGGTGCTGGAGAAGTCTCTTGAGAGTCCCTTGGACTGCAAGAAGATCAAATCAGTCAATCCTAAAAGTAATCAACCCTGACTGTTCCCTGGAAGGCCAGATAATGAAACTGAAGCTCAAATACTTTGGCCACCAAATGAGAAGGGAGCACTCACTGGAGAAGACCCTGATGCTGGGAAAGATTGAAGGTCAAAGAAGACGGGGACGGCAAAGGATGAGATGGTTAGACAGTGTCATAGATGCAACGAACATGAAATTGAGCCAACTTCAGAGGACAGCGGAAGACAGGAAGGCCTGGCATGATCTGGTCCATGGGGTCACAAAGAGTCGGACTCGACTGTGTGACTGAACAACAAAAATGGCCTAGTGTTACCCAAAGAGGCAGCCTACTAATTAATTGGGGGGGATTAATTTTAAGGAGACAGAGCAAGAGGGGGTAACTGGAATTCTCCACCAATGTTTATGGGGATTGTTCCCTTAGAGAACTCCCGAATTAAACCAGTCAGATGTTCAAATGAAAAGGATTTTATTGAAAAAGGAATAAAAGGGCAAAACACACATACAAACACACCGAAAACACACAAGCTAGCTAAGAGAAAATCAGGGAGGAGATGGGGGAAAGTAATTTCAGGGAATGCTATAATTACCAGTCTCAAAGAGCAAGATCTGCGGAGGCAGCAGTGAAACGACCAGCGTTTCATGGAGTGAAGAAATGAGGACCCAAATGGATTTGGGGGTGTGAGCTATGTTGCCAAGAACACATACACACTGCTATGGAGCAGGATGCCATACTCTATAGGGCAAAACACTACCTGGGGCAAGCTGATGTATTGGCTCCCAAAACAATAACTTGTTTTGTCCAGAGATGGACAATGATTTGGGAGAAGCTTGATGGGTTTTCCTGAGGTGAACTATAGGTGTGGATGGTGCTTGATGACCCTGTAAGTACCAGATAGGAAAAGCTACCAGGTTTTATGAATAGTGATAGGAGTTTCTTAATTAGGATAAATGGGTGAGGGGAAGTGAGGCTGGGCATTTGGAGATTAGTCCAAGGTTAGACAATCTGTCTTGGGATACCCATTATCATAAATGATGCATCCCTCTAGGGTGGGGAGGAGGTCGTTAGCTGACCGCTCTTACTCACACTTCAAACCACATGTCCAGACTTGTTTCTGGCTGACATCCATTTTCTGTCATTAAGGGCCAGGCAGTGTATTGCATTTATGATATTGTATGAAGGGTATAAACTGCCCCTCAGTGAGAGGCGGGTTCTGACTGCTAGCACTAGTGCATCACTCAGAAGCTAAGCAGAGTTGATAATTGGAAGGGAAACCACCAAGGAAGATTCTGCAGAGGGGGGCAACAGCAAACCACCCCAGCTTCTCACTTGCCTTGTAAGCCCCTTGCTGGAGTCATCATTGACCTGATGGCACTTTACATACACACACAGTAAGACTGGAGAAGGGAAGATGACATGGTCCAGCCAGAGTGGAAGCTAAGCAGAGTTAGCCCTTGGGTGAGAGACCACCAGGGAAGACTCTGAAGACAAAGCAATGGCAAACCACCTCCACTTCTTACTTGCCTTGAAAGCCCCTTGTGGGGGTTGTCAGAAGTTGGTTGCAACTTGACTGTATCCACTTGGTTCCTGCTCCCTCAATGCATCCCCCCAGGCCACAGTTCCTTTTTGTTCATGTGGGTCCCACGATCTCCACCAGACATTTTGGATGTCTGAGGAAATGGGAGGGCAGGATCCAACCCCAAAATTTCAGCTTTTAACTGGAAAGAATTCTTATCATCCTCATTTTCAAGAGGAATCTTAGTTAGACATATTCCATTGTATATTTGAGGCCCTTGCTGTACAACTGAATTGCTTTTCGTATCTTGTAACTGGCCTTGAGTCTCAGTGAGAAAGGCGGGCTATAAATGAAATTAATAGTAACAATAGTCATTTTTGGCAATGTGATGGCAATCTCTTCTAGTGTATTTCCCACCAATCAAGATGTCCACCTCTCATCCAACCAGCAGATCCCAACATTCCTAGAACGCATGGTTTTATTCTATTTGATTTCTTAAAATATTCAAGTTCTGCTTTTCCTCCCATCAAAGGAGACTCAAGGCAGCTTACAGAAGAGGCAACAAACCAGCCTAGCTCAAAACATACTAAAAGCAGAAGAGTACAACATGAAAAACAACCCTGAATTCTTCCAGGACAATCCACAGATTCCACACACACAAACACACACACATCCATAGCCGTTTGGTTAAACATTCAGCCAGATGGTCAGTTGACTCACAAGAGCATCATGCGACTCAACCAGGTGGTTAGCTGATCCAACCTTATGGTTAGCTGAGCTATAGATGAATCATGATAAACTTGTATATTATGCTTTATTTATTTCTCTATTTTAAATTTTGCAATCCATCTTTATTACCTTGTCTGTTACATGTACTATAATGGTTCACTGTGTTGTTCAGCCATCTTGTAGCTCCTGCTTTTTTGCCTCTATTTTTATTTAAAATTACTATTGAGTAATTGTTGGTTCTAAGTATTATGTGGTTCTTTACTACATTGTTTTAGCTGTAATCTACCATGAGTCTCAACAAGATTTTAATATTTTATTTTACTTTTAATTCCCATAATACAAGTTTATACAAAGTATCATAACAAAGGAAGGAATAACATTTAAACTAATTTGTCAAGGATAGCCTACAATATGCCCAAATTGGATTGATTTCTAATATATCTATTGTCCTATCTTTATAATCCACTTGGGAGAGTCTCAACAAGATTAAGAACATAAGAGCCCTGGTGCATCAGACCAGTGGTCCATCTAGTCTAGCATCCTGTCTCTGGTTATGACCAGATTACAATGTATTTAAAAAAAAAGAAAAAAAAAGAATGATTCCTGGTGAAAAAGTGTTTCCTGGTGTACATATTTCAAGTATTATATTTATTGAAATATTTATATTCTATCTTTCCTTCCAGAGGAAGCCTTCAAGGTGATTAGCATATAGCTAACATAACAAGCTATCGTGAATGATAAGTCAACCGCAGAAGCAGCATAAAGGACCTGTCCCCTCCACCCACAATATCAAAAAGACTACTGAAAAAGCTTTTGAAGATCCTCACAATGCCTGTTGCATATATTGGTCTGTTGGGAGGAAAGATCAAATCCTAAAATGCAAGACCATTTTAGGTCAATGTACCAGTAAGGGGTTGAAAACAGAGACTGGGATCCTATGAACAAGTTCCGCAAGTGCTGGACAGCTTCTGCTACAGGGCTCACCTCCTCACTCATGGAAAACCATGGGTCTGGTGCAAATAGAAGTGCTGTTGTTGGAGAAAGGGAACACTGTGGCCAATACTGTCTAGTGCATGCAGTATTTGTTCATAAAATCCAAGCCATAATCCTTAATCTCCCTTCAGATGAAACAGCTCATGTTCAAAATGGGAGCACTTTCCTGTGTCACCCAAGGTCCACAGTTGATTTACTAGCACCTTAGGTCAACTCTGGGCAAAACACTGAAGAAATATCAAGTGTGAGACAAAAAGATCAGTTATGCCAGGGACAAGGCTGACTACCGATGGGACTGGAGAGAAGACGCCCTAATGTCTATTTGGGGGCAGAAGCTGTCAACAGTTAATGGATGCAGTTGCAGGTAACACCAAACCCACAAAATTATTCTGGCACTGTTAGAGGAATGCCATAATCAAAGCCTGAATCTTTCACATCAGAGGTCTCATGCGTTCAAACAATGGATGATGGAACAGCAAGGTAGATATTTCTGAACCAATTTAAGGTAACTACTCCAGGTTGTCATTAAACACCAGTAGTGCATTGAACAACCTTGGCCTGCCTGATAGGAAGTCATTTTAATCTCTAATATAGCTAATAACTTAGGTTGTCCTCACAACAAGAAGTCTACCAATAGCATTAAATGGCTACATTAATATTTCTTGCTTAATCAACTATTTTTGTTGTTTCAATTGTATTCCTTTTCTATGAATCGAGTTTATTGTCTTCCTGATGTATAAAGCAATGTTTGCATAGTGGGAAAAACACATACAGAAATACAGAATCATAGAATGTTAGAGTTGGAAGGGACCTTGCAGGTCATCTAGTCCAACCCCCTGCACTCTGCAGGAGCATAGCCGAAAGTCTCAATTTTTTTGGCTGCTGCTTTAAAACATAATTTGTAAGGCTTTGACATTATTCTCATTTCATTCATAACCACTTGTCTTATGTTCAGAATTACTGTAATGTGCTCATTTAGAAATAAAGCAAAGCACCGAAAACTTTCTCTTTTGGCATGATTTAAGACTTGGATGGTTCTGGGAATTGCTCATACACTGTTAAAAAGAAACACATTCTGAACCTAAAGGAGATGGCCCACAGGGTCATCAGTTTAATGGTTCTTCTGGGCCAAGACGAATTTCCGGCTGGTTTCAGCCAAGCCAAGAGCAAAATCCCAGTATGAATGGCCCTCCCTTTCTGAGGCTCTTTGCTGTATAACTGCCAAGG
The DNA here is from genome assembly GCF_001447785.1 of Gekko japonicus. Lineage (NCBI taxonomy): Eukaryota > Metazoa > Chordata > Lepidosauria > Squamata > Gekkonidae > Gekko > Gekko japonicus. Next base: position 509,491 of record NW_015160214.1, read on the forward strand.
AAGAAGCTGAAGCTACAGTATAAAGAGATCTCCTGGGTAGACACATTCATCAGTTTGTTTCCTATCTAACAGCAGCTGCGAGAAAGGCAACTGTGCAGCGTACTAAAACCTCACCTGCTGATCTACCCACAGTACAGCTCACAGTCAAGAGAAATACAAACATGCTTTGAAAGCATAAAACAGAAAAGTTGAGATTATCAGGATGCCAAATCCTCTGCTGGAGAAACCTACAAATCCACAAAATACATGCATGCAGCCTTTACTATTGGTAATGTTATGGCCATGAGACCTTCTGAACAGTGAGAAGGAAACATATGGTCCTCAATCTGTACTGGGTTTACCAGGGCCTACAGAAGGCCGTGGACCAGTCCGTTTAGGAGAAATGCCTTTCCTGGAGAAAGACTTTTGGTGAACACATGAAGCTCCTTTATAGTAGCCCTGTTCACAAGTTATGCTGAACACATGTACAATCAATGCACACTTGATTTTTCCTTATATGTGCATTGAGTAATTATGTTAAGTCAATGCATATACAACTGAACTTATGATTTAAACTCCACATTTACCCAGGTACTTATCTCCAGTTTTATTTGTAAAGTGAACATGCGTTCACTCTTTCATACAAGCAGATGTACACAGGTAAATGCAGGATGTATGCACATTCACTACAATGTGTGAACAAGGCTACTGAGTTCGAACACTGGTCTATCAAGGTCAGACAGAACACGGGTCTATACTGGTCCCTTGTCCTACAGTATAGTCGTCTCTGATGGGCAGGGTCTCAATTAGAGATCTTCCACATAATCTGCTATTTGCTTCCTTTAACTGGAGAGAAGAAGAAGAGGAGATTGGATTTATACCCCGCCCTTCACTACCCAAAGGTGTCTCAGAGCAGCTTACAAACTCCTTTCCCTTCCCCTCCCCACAAACAGACACCCTGTGAGGTGGGTGGGGCTGAGAGAACTCTGACACAAACTGCTCTTTTTCAAGGACAGCTGTGCCAGAGCTTGTCACTGACCCAAGGTCACATCAGCAGGTGCAAGTGGAGGAGTGGGGAATCAAACCCGGTTCTCCCAGATTAGAGTCCGCACACTTAAGAGCCCAGAGATTGGACCTGGGACCTTCTCCATGCAAAAACAGGTGCTCCACTACCTAGCCACAGCCCCTCCCTGAAATCCATAGGACAGATCATTTTATCTACCTGTGGATCTCAGTAAATTGAAGAAATTGCAACCCAATACCTGTAAGACGGTCTCAGAACACTGTTGCAAAACTGCCTATCAATTATCAGCTAGGTTTGACTCCAGTTGCCCCTTAGAGACCAACAAGATTTTGGGGCTGAAGAAGCTGAAGAGTCAAATATCCTTTGGTTTTGACACTCAAAAGTTTATACCCTCCAAATCTTGTTGGCCTCTAAGGTGCTACTGGAGTCCGTATCACTGGCAACCTCAATGTTTTTTTCTACAGGAAGTAAGAACTGCTTACGGTTTTATGCGACTTTGGAATGGGAAGGATTATGGCCAATACACAGATGAGCTGGAAAATGGCTCCAAAGAACAGGCCATAGTGTAGGATGTTCTCCATGAGTGTCGGCTCTGGGATTTCCGGGGGTGTGAAGTCCAGCTCAGCAGCCATGGCAGAAATTTCCAACTGTGCCTCCTGTGACCTCAAATCTTTTTGCACTGAAATAACATTTTTGCAATGTACATTTTTCATTATTTTTCATAAAGGTAATCAAAGCAACATAGTGATATATAGCAGAGCATTGACTGTTTTCAGAATCCAAGCAAGAGGGGTCTGGATGGCTACGGAAAAGCAGGAGACAATGTAAAATACAATACCCATGTTGCTGTAAAATAAGTACAACAGCTTGAGAACCCAAGATTTCAGGGTAATTTCACTTGAATTATTAGCAGAGCAAAGGCACTTGTACCTTACCACATGGCAGCTACAGCCACAGGAAGAAACCATCATGTGACGCTTCCATCTGCACAATGAAACAACAGCAACTATTGTTGATTCAAACTTTGCATTGGCTGTTTGTTTCCAGGGCCAATTCAAGGTACTGATTTTAACCTTAAAGTCCTTCTCTGCTCAGAAGGGCCTCCTTAACATTTTTCATCTCAGCCTGGGCAGACTGCCACTATCTCACCACATGGATTTTTAGTGGTGGTTCCGGCACTACAGAATAGCCTGTCAGAAGCCCTACATGTTGCCCCAAATCTCGTGGCATTTAAAAAAAGGGACAAGAAAAGTCGCCCCAGCAAGCCTTTCATGAATAGGTTCTGTTCAGGTTGTTAAGAACAATTGTATACAGGAAGTTTGGGAAGTTATTTTTTAATGATGTTCTTAATTAAGTTTTAGTCTGTGGTTATTTATTGGTGTTTTGAGTTTTATAAGCCACTATGGGTCCCTTAGGGAGAAATAAGAGTTGCCAGCAACCTAGAGAAAAAATGTCCTGCCCCTTTAATAGAGGTATAATGTCAGGAAATTGGCAGTAAAAGCTTCTCATGCCATAGAGGTAAATAACATCACCAGATAAACTATATCCCACAACGCCTCTATTAAAGTGACAAGACACTTTTCCTCCAGGCAGTTGGCAACTCTAGCTATAACCCTAACACAAATAAATGCTCTATTTAACACAAATAAATATTGCAACATAGGGTAAGTAGGCCATGCAAGAGACATTAGTTGCCTCACTAGACTGTATTTCTGGTAATCAGTTTTGCAGCGCTGTTTTAAAATGGTGTAAGAAAATAGTTAAATTCTGTGGAACAGCTTTTACAATACAAATAACAATTGTAACATGGTGAAAAGCTGAGCCTAACTCTTCTTTCCAACAAACAGCACTGCATATTTCACCACTTTTCTCTCTGGCACAACATATGTAAAACAGGAACGTCAAGTTGCTAAATACAAAAATGTAGATCCAGTTAAGCATGGATGCTGGATCCACAAGGAGGATTGCCAACTACTACTGCTTTAATACAAGTTTAAAAAGATGTTATTTACCAGGCGATGTTATTTATCCATGCCACTGAAAGCTTCAGCTATCCATTTCCACAGTTTTAGACTTCCATTAAAGGATCTGGGCATTTTTCTCCAGGCCTGCTGAGAATCCTAACACACACTAAATAATCCACTTTCAATCCACTTTCCAAGTGGATTTTTACTGTGTGAACTGGCAAAATCCAATTAGAAAGTGGAATGAAAGTGGATTATTTAGTGTGTGTGACCGTAGCCCACAAGCTCATTTTCCATGCAATACCACCACCACCCTCCTCCAGAAGCACATAGGTGCTGGGTTGCTTCCAATGCTCCCTCTATATCTTGTGAGCAAGAATTCTACTTTGTGAGTTACTGGCATTAAAGTTGTGAGTGAGCGATTTGAGTAGTGCATAAATCAGTTTCCTCTGGAACCATCCTTCCTGAGCAAAGACAAAAATGTGTGAGCTGGAGGCTAAAAAAACTGTTAGCTAGCTCACACTAACTCATCTTAGAGGGAACACTGGTTGCCAGTAGGCCTGGAGAAAAGTGTCCTTTAATAGATGCTTAATGTGTTGAAATGGACTGTTCAAACTTTGCATGGCATGGAAACAAATCAACATCCCTTTAAGCACCTATTTAAGAAAGATATGGTTCTTCTCCAGGCAGTTGTCAACCCTATCTGCTAAAAACCCAAATACTGTTTCAGGATACCCCATTCACAGAGCGAATCCTAAACAGTCACTTGAACACAATGGGCTTAGAAGGATGCAACACTGTTTAGGGTTTGCAGCATAAATCTATTCTGCCCTCAAACCATTTTTAAAAAAAATATGCTTCAAAGACTGGGCCCAGTCACTCTTGCTCTCTGTAAAATAACATACCTTCCTTAGCCCACTACTAATTTCTAAACGTTATACTTTTGCGGTGGGTTGAACCAATAAAATAACATTAACTAACCTACTTTCTTTCTCTGGCCCGTTGGGAAAGAACCAGACTAATTGCTAATTATACTGTGGACGAGTAATGCATTATTTTAAGCGCACTAAGGAAAAGGAGAAGAGGGATTAAGAAACCTGAGGCGAAGGGTGCTTTTGAGGCACTTTCTGCACCTCGACCATTTTTACAATTGGGTGAAAAAAATAAGGGTGGAGTCGCCAATCTTATCCGCTGTTGTATGCAGGAGATTTTTTGCTTGCTTGTTTTTACGCGCCTAACGCTGCAATACCCTACATAATTTTTAGGAGTACATATGCATTGGATCAGACAGCGCTGTTATCTAGCCTCCAAAGCACATCTTACCTCCTTGCTCCTCCAGCCAAAGCCAGACCGCGTCGCCCGGAAGTGCTTCTGATCTGCCCGGGAACGGCTTCCTCCTGAGGCTGCCCTAGCAACCGCCGGCGGCAGGCGTTGTCAAGGAGGCTCCTTTTCCCTTTGCTGGTTTAGCTAGCTTCCGTGTTCAGAAATGCTGGCGTCTTAAGCGCTGTGCCTGTGCCTCTGAGCAAGGGTGGAGTGCCTAGCTCATTTCTTTTCATGAAATAATAACAATAACAACTCACTATCACGGCTGTTCTTTGTCATTGTCAACAGCTAGGGTTGCTAGCCTCCAGGTGGAGCCTGGGGATCTCCGGCTTTTACAACTGATCTCCAGCTGACAGAGATCAGCTCCCCTGGAGAAAACGGCTGCTTTGAAGGGTGGACCATGCTGAGGCCCCTCCTCTCCCTAAGCCCCGCCCTCTCCTGGATCCACCCCTAAAGTCTCCAGGTATTTTCCAACCCAGACCTGGCAACCCTATCAAGCACAGGTCTGGGATATCAGCTTTCAAAGAAAGGCTCAAAGATTTCCCACTTTCTGTATATGGATGACTCGAAAATGTGTGAAAAGTCATAATCAGAGACTGATTCTTTACTAAATACAATTTGAATATTCAGCAAAGATAAAGTCATGGAATTTGGCCTTGACAAGTGTGTAGGGTTGCCAGGTCCCCCTGGCCACTGACAGTAGATGGGAGATCAGGTTGCTAGCTCCAGGTTGGGGAACCCCTGGAGATTTGGGGATGGAGTCTAGGGAGGACAGGGACCTCAGTAAGGAACAATGCCATAGAGTCCACCCTCCAAAACACACATTTTCTCCAGGGGAACTGATCTCTGTAGTCTGGAGATGAGGTGCAATTCCGGGGGATCCCCAAGTCCCACCTGGAGGCTGGCATGGCATCCCTACAAGTGTGCAGCATTAGCATTGAATAGAGGAAAGCCTATTGAACAAGAAGAAATCAAGATCCCAAACAACAAAATCAAAACACTGAGCTTTGGAGAAAACTACAAATACCTTGGAATTTTGGAAGAGTTAAAAAGATGTTGGTAACAAAATTAAATGGAGACAACACAGTAACTATATGGGTAGTCCCAGTTCTAAGATACACAGCTGGCATTATCAATTGGAAAGAAGCAGAATTAGAAGCAATAGATAGGAAAACTTGCTAGATAATGACAATGCATCACTCAGTACACCCTAGAAGTGATGTTGATCATCTTTACTTATCAAGAAAAGTAGATGGAAGAGGTCTCCTGAAAGTTAAGCAGGACATTCTGGGCATTGAGCAAACGACCAGCTTAGCTCCAGAAGACAATGTTGCTTGGAACAGCAAGAATCCTTTGAAGATACATCTGCAATTCCCAAGAACTTGGCTAGATTTCTAATTGCAGAACACCATCTACCAGTCATATATCTGACTGTGACTATTCATAATTATAATTATAATACTTGAAGGGAAAACTGTGGCTGTGCTTATGCAGGTTGCTTTTATTTTGTCAAAGGACCCAGCTTCTGTTTTGAAATATGGATCATGCATGGTATCTGAGCATGTGCAAAGTCCCTTTCACTGTGCCTCCCCTGTGGAAATAGCACCCTTGTAATATCCCCTACACAGCATAATAAAAAGTAGAGACATCACCCTGCCAACAAAAGTCTGTATGGTCAAAGCAATGGTATTCCCAGTAGTAACCCTGTTTTCCCGAAAATAAGACCTACCCCAAAAATAAGCCCTAGCAGGATTTCTATGCATTTGTGGTATAAGCCCTAGTGTGTCTTCTTGAGAAAAAATAAATATAAGACAGTGTCTTATTTTTGGGGAAACACGGAATGTATGGCTGCAAGAGTTAGACCATAAGGAAGGCCGAGTGCCGAAGAATAGATGCTTTCAAATTATGGTGCTGGAGAAGATTCTTGAGAGTCCTTTGGACTGCAAGAAGATCAAATCAGTCAAACCTAAAAGAAATCAGCCATGACTGTTCCCTGGAAGACCAGATATTGAAGCTGAAGCTTAAATACTTTGACCACCAAATGAGAAGGGAGCAATCACTGGAGAAGACCCTGATGCTGGGAAAGACTGAAGGTAAAAAAAGAAGGGGACGGCAAAGGATGAGATGGTCACAGTGTTATCGATGCAACAAACATGAAATTAAGCAGGCTCTGAGGGTGAACGGAAGACAGGAGGGCCTGGTGTGATGTGGTCCATGGGGTCACGAAGAGTCAGATTGGACTATGTGACTGAACAACAACAACATCAACACATCACAGAAAATACAAATAAGTTTCTCCCCATGTATATCATTCTGGACAGGAGAATAAAATGCTGGCGAGGCCAGTGTATTTGATCAGGGAAAGAATCCCAGGGTTGCCAACCTCCATTTGGAGCCTGGAGATCTCCTGGAATTACGACTGATCTCCAGACTACTGAGATCTGTTTCCCTGGAGAAAATGATGATGCTTCAGAGGGTGGACTCTAGGGCATTGTTCCCCCCTGAGATCCCTCTCCTCCCCAAACCCTACGTCCACAGGTTCCACCCTGGATCTCCAGGAATTTCCCAAACCAGAGCCAGCAACCTTAACATCTTTGATTTCGTAGCAGGAACCAGCATTAAGCGGGGAGCTCTTGCATGCCCCTTCACTGCCTCCTTGTTTGGAAACATCTTTGGCACTAGTTACATTCTGTCCCCCCCCCCCCCCCAAAGCACTGTTCCTGCTTTGTCTTCACAAAGCTTAATCCAATGAAGTATGTTGTTGCCTCTGAAAAGTCATGCATCAATAAAACATTTTCAGGCTGCTTCAGAGGGCAGCTTTGTGTGCTGTGCACAGGGCTGGGCCAATCCATGGCATTTGCCATGCCCACTATCTGCAGTGCATAATCTCAGAGTCACATACCTGAATTCACTGCAATAAGGACAGAGCATGCTAGAACTTATGTCTCATTTCCCATAGTGTTTCATTTAGGCTTGCCAGCCTTCAGTTCACCTGAAGAAAACAGCCACTTCAGAGAGTGGGCTCTCTGTTCAAGCTGAGTTCCCTCCTTTCCCCACCCCTTGCCCTCCCTAGGCTCTGCCCCTAAATCTCCTGGAACTGCCCAACCCAGAGTTGATTGATGTCCTTCCCTAAAACTGTTCTTACCTCCACGTGACTTCTTGGATTGCTTCTGAAGTTAGGGCTGTCCTGGTAATGCGGAAACGGTGAGCAAGCAGAACTGACTCATTCTCGTTTTGTGCTTCCAGAGAGTTGTGCAAAAGGGAACTGGGAAACCCAAATTCTCCTGATATAGATTTTTCTACATCCCGTGCAAAGCCACTCCCCAACCCAGAGGTTTCAGACTGACAAGGCCCTGAACAGGATCGCCACCTTTTTCGGGGAGAGCAATTGGGCCTTCAACAGAGGCATACAATGCACACATTCAGTGGGTGAAATGCATCCTTGTACATGGCATTTCTTCTAAAGGAAAAGCTGCACCTGCTAAATGGTTGCCTGTCTTGAACTTGCTGAAACTTACAGCCAGAAAAAGCTCAGTGGCTTTTGGCTAGTAGAATTGCCAACCACCAGCTGGGGCCTGGAGATCTCCTGGGATTAGAACTGATCTCCAGACTGCACAGATCCATTCCCCTGTAGAAGATGGCTGGTGTGGAGGCTGGAGTGTATGTCATTAGACCCTGCAGAGGTCCCTCCCCTTCCCAAATTCACCCTCCCCAGGGTCCACACCCAAATCTCCAGAAATTCCCCAATCCATAGCGCCGTTCCGGCTTTTACCCTGTCCCTGTGCGGTCTGCCTGCCTGGCCTTCCACAATGAAGAGCAATGCTGTGATCAAGAGGAATGCTGCTAAGAAGATGTCCACCACCTTTAGATTTGTAAGAATTTATATTAAAAATCACTATACCTAGTAGTAAAGTATGAATAATGTAAACAGCAAAACCCGGTCATCTGTAGACAGGGGGCTATATCTGACCCCCTTTTCCACTGGTAAAAAAGGGAGGAGGTCCACCCCAAAACGCTATGTGGGGGAACCTGGAACCTGGATGAACAAAAGCCATGTGGGATGGGGGGCTATAGTGAGGAGGGTAATGGGGTGTGATTGAGTGGAAAAGTTGGCTGGGTCCAAGGATCTGTGCATACTTAGGGGACTCCCCAGACAGGCAGAAAAAAGGACCTTGTAATTTAGCCAAAAGAAAAATGGAGGGTAGCCCTCTCAAAAACAGCCTGATGAGGAATAAATATGCTCCAGAAGGGATGGAGCACTGGAGAAGAGCTGAAGGTCAGTCAAGAGGAGAAAGGCAGAGGGATGAGAAATATGCTTGCTCCAGACACAGAGAGCTTACAGAATCCTGGAGAGGGAGACTGGGCAGGGATTGCCAGATTTTCCACACACCCTGCAATCTCTTGCTTGCGATTAACATAAAAAAAAAACCACACACCAAACTGCTGCCCATTAGATTGGGAGCACCATTTAATCCAGCAGCATGTCCTGAATTACTCAACTCAATTTGGCAGCCCTTATAGCAGCCTTTGAAAACCCATGGAGCTCTCATACATGCACCTCTGAGCAGCACTGCAGCACTAGCTGTCATCTAAATTTATTTCTGCAATCTGCTTTCTTAGTACTAGGCAACGTATTCCATATGGGATCTGACTTGAGGCACAATAGACAACCTGTTTCTTTTTTACTGTTGTATTTTGGGTTTTCCTGCGGAAAGTTGAACCTCTTTGAGCCCTGCTTATGTTTACATTAAGCCCATTCTGGGTTGTTTTCCTGACAGACATTTCTGGGAAAGGTGTTCTTCTTCTTTAGGTAATAAGAATCCCATCAAATCAGTTTTTAAAATATTGTGCACATATTCTGAACATGCCTGATGAAAGAACCTTCACTAAGCAGGACCATAATGGACACCATTCGCGTGAATCTGTTTGCCTGGTGAAGAGTGCTGTGTGGACATTTGATTGGGGAGGGGCCGTGGTTCCATGGTAGAGTCTCTGCTTTGCACACAGAAGGTCCCAGGTTTAATCTCCGGTGCCTCCCATTTAAATTAATCAGGTAATGTAACTAAGCAATGTAAAGACTATGTTTGGAAAAATTATAAATAAACCTGGGGGGTGGGTAGTGGAAGAATCAGGTAGCAGGTCATGTGGAAGACCTCTGCGTAAGTCTTTGGAGAGCTGCTGCCAGTCCGAGTAGACAATACTGACCTTGATAGACTGATAGGCTGATTCAGTAGAAGACTTCGTATGCTGTTGCTATATATTCTCTGTGTCAGCCAGAGCCCATTTATTTCAGTGGGCTGATCTGATGGCAAAAGCCACATGTGCTTATATGTGATGGACATGAATTCAGAAGTGGCAGCTTAAATATCTAGAAAAGCCCTACTGTCTTTGGGCATGAAAAATTATTAAGTGTGATACTTGTCTGGAAAAGATGCACCATGTCAGCACCCCCCCACACACACCTTCAATTTAATGCATTGAATATAGTAATGAAGTGCCAGTAACATTCTGACGTATGAAACACATCTCTCTTTTCTTCACATTCACAGTTAATTTATTTATTTTATTTATTTATTTATGGATTTATATCCCACCCTCCCCAAAGGCTCAGGGCGGCTCACAAAGAGGCATAAATGCCAAGGTTAAAACAATAAAACAATATAAAGAACAGTATAAAACACAGTACAATACAATTAACTAAAATATCGGTGCTCCAAAAAGTCACTTAAATCGCGAATTCCAAGATGGGGTTCTGGAGTTATTTATACCAGAACAACAGTATACGTCCCAGCAGCACTGTCATCCACCAGGAACGTCTCGCGCCCCCGATAATACCCGCTCAAACGGTGGTCAAAGTGCGGAGATGGAGGAAACGGTGATGGAATAGTGGTGGCGGCAGCTCCTACTCAAAAGCCTGGCGGAAGAGCTCCGTTTCACAGGCCCTGCGGAACTGCACAAGGTCCCGCAGGGCCTGGATCTCTTCTGGGAGCTTGATCCACCAGGTAAGGAGCCGCCACCGAAAACACCCTGACAATGCGATACTTATGTTGGGGCTGATAAGGTGGCAACTGGATTTGGGTCATGGGGAATAACTTCTGTAGGCTCATGGGTTCAGTGTCATTTCCCTGACCTGAAATAGCTCCAGAGGCATTATCTGCCCCACTGCAAAAAAACCACATGTACACTCATGGGTTTCCCCAATGGGCAAAATAGCACCCTGCAGGTCAGGAAATCAGCACCTTCTTCAAGTACGCCATAGTTACTACCTGAATCAGGCATAGACATGGCATGGAAACTGAGGAAAACCCACAACTCCTGGATTACTATTACCCATGAGACAGGGAGGGGGATCCTGGAGGGAACCTGTGTGCTGGGAAATATGCAAAGAGGTTGAATGACCTGTAGTCAAAAGATTGTTAAACAGTGGCATCTGTTGGTGAATACTGGTATAATCTCTTTTAGTCACAGATAACAGCGGTTATCCCCTCATGGATCACTGCCTTGTCGTGGCGAGGGGGCTTGCGTGGTTCGATGAAGCTGTGGGCTATGCCGTGAAGGGCCACCCAAGACGGATAGGTCACAGCAGAGAACTCAGACCAAGAGTGATCCCCTGGAGAAGGTAATGGCAACCCACTCCAGTATTTTTGCCAAGAAAACCCCATGGACAGTATCAAAAGGCTAAAAGATATGACACCGGAAGATGAGCCCCTCAGGTCGGAAGGAAGAGCAGAGGGCAAGTACAAGTAACCCCAGAAAGAGTGAAGCTCAGGGTAAAAGAGGAAAGTGCAAAAGTGGGCTTGAAGCTCAACATCAAAAAAACTAAGATCATGGCATCTGGCCCCATCACTCCTTGGCAAATAGAAGGGGAAGTCGTGGAAGTAGTGACAGACTTCACATTCCTGGGATCACAGATCACCGCAGACTGTGACAGCAGCCATGAAATTAAAAGACGCCTGCTCCTTGGGAGGAAAGCGATGGCGAACCTAAACAGCATGATAAAAAGTAGAGACATCACCCTGCCAACAAAAGTCTGCATAGTCAAAGCAATGGTATTCCCAGTAGTCATGTATGGCTGCAAGAGTTGGACTATAAGGAAGGCCGAGCACTGAAGAATAGATTCTTTTGAACTATGGTGCTGGAGAAGACTCTTGAGAGTCCCTTGGACTGCAAGAAGATCAAATCAGTCAATCCTAAAAGAAATCAACCCTGACTGTTCCCTGGAAGGCCAGATAATGAAATTGAAGCTCAAATACTTTGGCCACCAAATGAGAAGGGAGCACTCACTGGAGAAGACCCTGATGCTGGGAAAGATTGAAGGTCAAAGAAGACGGGGACGGCAAAGGATGAGATGGTTAGACAGTGTCATCGATGCAACGAACATGAAATTGAGCCAACTTCAGAGGATGGCGGAAGACAGGAGGGCCTGGCGGGAGCTGGTCCATGGGGTTGCGAAGAGTCGGACTCGACTGTGCGACTGAACAATAGCAACAACAAAAGAACGGTTTAGGCCACTGGCCATTGTTTTAGTTCCTCTGAAAAAGTGGCATCTGGCTCATGAAAGCTTGGTGGTGGAGGAGGAAAGTTTCACTAAGTTGCAGTTTATTGTGATCCCATAGGACTTTCAAGGCAGTTCAGTGGTTGTGTGCCATTGTCTGCCTCTGTGTAGCCACCCTGGACTTCCTTGGGAGTCTCCCATCCAGATAACTAACGAGGACCAACTCTGCTTAGCTTATGAAATCCGATGAGATTGGGTTAGCCTGGACCATCCAGGCCAAGGCCATAAAAGCTTATGCTACAATAAGTATAATTCCCATTAATGCCACACACTGTTATAATACTGGATATGACTTGAGTGTGGTAGACCGGATCAAGCTGACCTGGTATGCATTTTGATACAACCAGAATACTTGAGGAGGTATTTGTCTAGCATTCTAGAAGAGTGCCATTCTTCTGTCCCCAACCATCCTTAAAACTCACTGGGTGACCTTGGGCCAGTCATTCCATCCCAGTCAGTCTAACCTATCTCACAAGATTGTAAACATAAAGGTAAAGGTTCCCTTGCTCGAAAGCCAGCCAAATCCGACTCTAGGGTTGCAGTGCTCATCTCCATTTCAAAGCCGAAGAGCCAGCTCTGTCCAAAGACATTTCCGTGGTCATGTGGCCGGCATGACTAAACACCAAGGCGCACGGAACGCTGTTACCTTCCCACTGAAGTGGTACCTATTTATCTACTTGCAATTTCTTGCTTTCAAACTGCTAGGTTGGCAGGAGTTGGAATTAGAGACGGGAACTCACTCGGTCATGCAGCACACTCGGGTCTCGAACTGCTGAAACACCAACCTTCCACAGCCTGCAGTTCAGCGTCTTAACCACTTGAGCCACCGCAGCTCCCACAAGATTGTAGTGAAGATGAAATGGAAGAGTGAACTACATGTGCTGCCCTGACTTCCTTACAGGAAGAGTTGGATTAAAAAGTGTGATATCTAGACAGAAACTTGCAAGCACCCTAATATTTACCATCTAGTCTGTAGGACCAAACAGAGGCTGGCTGCCACCAGTAGGTTTTGCTTATTACCTTCAGTGGGGACCATCAGTGACAGGGATCACTGAATCACTCAAGATACAACAAGGATGCAGCGTCAAGAAGACATATATAAACAAATATAAAATGTGTGCATAGGGGAATATGTAATTGCCAATTTTAATCTATAAATACGTTCCCCCACATTATTTGACCATAATAAATGGTAAGAGACTTCAGTGTCATAGGCTGGGAAACTACAGAATCATACAAAATGGAAGCCAGAAGATGAGAAAGCAATCCATTATTTTTTTTTGGGGGGGGGTTGGAATTTGACAGTGACCTTTGGAGGTAGCAACAGAGATGGGCATGAACCCAGTGCCAAATGAACTGGTTTGGTTAGTGAGGTTCATGGTGCAGTAGAATGCCCATAAGACACAGGGAGGGGAAAACAAACCTGACTCAGAAAACTGGAATCAAGAACCAAAAGGGTGAGAAGAAAGTCTAATGAAGGGCCAATATTAAAAACCTAGTTAAAACTTATAATATACAAAAATACAAGTATTTATTAGAAAGACGGTTAAAAACATACATAAGGGCCCAATGAAAGCCTTGTAAAAAAGTATAGCCTAAACACAAGGGCCAATACACATGACCATGCTTGAGGACACTCTAGCTCTGACTTTGATAGCCACACAGGTGTTTTTTGGACCTAAATTGGAAGATGTTCTAATTCAGCAACTGTGCATTTGGCACCAGACACATGACTTTTCACCTTTTGAGGCCTCACAAACATCTTTGTCATGTGTCTTTAGATCTCGCTGCTTAACCTTTCTCTTCCTGGTCCAATATTCACTTATTGGTTATCTTATTGCAATATGTATATAAGTTATGTGTACTTCAATATTGTTTGACTGCAGTAGAATGCCCCCCTGGTGCGCTAAAGACCTCAAACTCACAGGGGATCTTCAGCTGATTCTCCTCTACCTGCCCCCCAAGTTTGGTGAGGATTGGATTTATGGGGTCCAAGTTACACCCCCCCAAAGGTGCCCCCAAGAAAGTGCTTTCTGGGAAAATGACAACTGCAGTTTCAAGACGTTCAGGAGTGTATAGAACAGACCCTGTGCAAGCTAGAGTCATCAAACTCTTCAGAGACCACCCCCTGATGCTCCTCTAGATGCCCTTCAAGTTATGTGCAGATTGGATTTAGGCGGTCAGAGTTATGCCCCCCCCCCCAAGATTTCCCCAGAATGTGCTTTGGGGGGAAAATGTCAGGCGCAGGTTCAAAAGTGCAATTTACACACACCAAAGGCACAGGGAACCTCACCCTGCTGCCCGCACCCCTACAATATCTCCCCAGTTGCTTTGAAGTTTGGTATACATTTTGATTGAGCAGAGACAGTCTGTTTGGAAATGTATTTGTTCAAGAACTTCCAGGAACCTCTTGAAAATGCATGGAAAGTTCATGCTGATTGACCTGCGACCAGTTCACAAACCACAAACTGCCCAAAATTCATCATGAACTTTAGATCATGAGCCAGTTTGTACCCATCCCTAGGCAGCAATGAAAAGCTGAAACTAGTGTGATGCCCCTTCTCCACTCATATAGTGTCTACCACTTCATTTCTTACACTACAATCTTCTCTGTTAGAATTCCTACAACAAATGTCACATTTCAAATTTCACATCATCAGTATTATTTACAGAACTTAAATACCATAGCGAAGCACGGGTAGCTGGCTAGTTTATGATATAAACAAAACCAGAGGTCATTTCGGGGGGGATCACGGGCGATCGCAGTCCCCCCCGGGTGAAGTACGGGGGCGGGGCACATGACGAAGCCCCGCCCCCTGCTTCCGGCCGCCCCGCCTCCGGCCCTCATTCAGCCAGGAGGAGGCAGGAGAAGAGGGAGGGTAAGTTGCTTCCTCCCTGCCTCTCCCCACCCCTGCCTAAAGACCGTTGGGGGCAGGGTGTGTGGCCTTATGACACACTTCCGGTGATGTCAGGGGGTGTGGCATATGCTAATGAGTTATGCTAATGAGTCCCCCTAGCTCTTTTTCTACGAAATGACCCCTGAACAAAACACTGAGTAAAGTAAAGTAAAAGAAACGTTTCACTTCATTGAACTCTTGAACTGTGGTTCTATACCTTCAACTGGGACCCTTTTGTTACAAGTTTACTAATTTCAGCCTGTTCCAAACAGCTCTTCTACAGAGTTTCCCCTCAGACAGAAAACCCTCTTTTCACCTCAGTGCTTAAGCTGTCTACTTGTCTTCTACTAATTCCCACATTGTTCAGGTTTCTTTCTCTCAATGTCCCATTTGCTCTCATTGGCTGCTCTTAGGGAGAGGCTGAACCTCACCTGTCTGTCACACACACTATGATTGCTATTTATGTCCTGTTATAGTTGAGTATTTTATGTTCAAACTGGTTTTATCTGCATATAAATTTGGTATAAATAAAGGATTTTTTAAAATTGATGTGAAGAAGTCTGAGAGGAAACCAACATTTGGGAATTAAAAGAAAATGTCTTGATTCTGCCTTTATGGTAAATAACCAGTGTCGAGTCCTGCTACTGGCTTACAAGCCTGGGAAAAATAGGATTAAGGAGAAAGAATTCTAACAACTGGGGTCTAGCTGCTAAATCAAGATTGCAGATAGCATCACTGCAGTTGCACCAGTTTAGTGGTTAAGTGTACGGACTCTAATCTGGGAGAACTGGGTTTGATTCCCCACTCGTCCACTTGCAGCTGCTGGATGACCTTGGACAAGCCATAGTTCTGGCACAGCTGTTCTTGAAAAACAGCAGTTTCTGCCAGAGCTCTCTCAGCCCCACCTACCTCACAGGGTGTCTGTTGTGGGGAGGGGAAGGGAAAAGAGTTTGTAAGCCACTCTGAGATTCCCTTGGGTAGTGAAGGGCAAGGTATAAATCTAATCTCTTCTTCTTAATGGGACAATGCACACCAGCCTTGATTCTGGTGGTCTGGGAACGTGAACTCTATGAAGAAGACAACAGAATGGTGGCATGAACAGTAAGCTGAGTTTCTTACAGGAAGGACAAATAATATTCTTAGGGTTGCCAACCTCCAGTTGGTGACTGGAAATCTCCCACTATTACAAGTGATCTCCAGGGGACAGAGATCAGTTCACCTGGAAAAAACTGACACTCTGGAAGGTGGACTCTATGGCATTATACCCTGTTGGTCCATCCCCTCCCCAAACCCCGCCCTCCTTAGGCTCCACCCACAAAATCTCCAGGTATTTTCCAATCCAGAACTAACAATCCTACATACACTTCTAATACAAAGCCACGCAGCAGCTAATTCTTATTAGATGCTAGGGTGGATGCATGTGAGCCAGAGCAAATTCTGTGGTCTCGAATATCTTGCAACGTGGCGTATGAGCACTCTGATTTACTAAGCTGCTCCCATACACTGCCTGACCTCAGCACAGATCTGCTGTTGACAAATTGTGTTGTAAGACGCTTTGGATTCCCATTGGGGATAAAAGCAGGATAAAAGAAGGATCCCCTGCTTTAATCGCCAACGGGGGCCGAAGCAGCTTACAACATTGTGCTCTGCCTGCTCTCTTTTGTCCTCAGAACAATGACACTGTAAGGCAGGTTAGGATGAGAGAGTGGCTGTCCCACTGCCACCCAGTGAGCTTCCAGGGCAGAGTGGGGATTCAAACCTGGGTCTCCCCAATCCTAGTCCAACGCTCTAACCCCTGCACCCCAGTGGCTCATCGAATGTAACAACCTTACTGATTTGGTGTAGTGGTTAAGTGTACGGACTCTAATCTGGGAGAACTGGGTTTGATTCCCCATTCCTCCACTTGCAGCTGCTGGATGACCATGGGCAAGCCATAGTTCTTGCACAGCTGTTCTTGAAAAACAGCAGTTTCTGTCAGAGCTCTCTCAACCCCACCTACCTCACAGGGTGTCTGTTGTGGGGAGGGGAAGGGCGGGGTATAAATCCAATCTCTTCTCTTCTTTTTCTTCTTCTTATGTACAACTGGCTGAACAAGGCCTTCACTTTGCCCACAGAGACGCTCTCCAGGTGTTGTATTTGTCCATCACTGTTTGCAAAAGGCTGAAGCATTAACTGCCCGACAGACACCGGCAGGTGTGAGCCACAAAAGCAAAGGAAGGAAGTGTTGATAATCAAAAGGAACAGAATACGCCACAGAGAGAATCTTGTCATAAAAAGGCAGGAGATGATATTAATGGTTAACGTTGCCCCCATTGTTGGCTTTCATGTTTCAAAAATTGCTATTTTTCAGAAGCTTATTTGCCTAACAAAGCAAATTTGGCCTTTGGTCTGCCTAATTATTAATTATTATTATTATTATTTGTATGCCAACCACCCTCAGGCGGTTAGCGCAAGCTCTCCACACCTGCATGCACCCTTGTTTGCAAAGCAGGGGATTCTAAGCACAGTCCTTTGAATGACTGGGAGGTAATTGATCCTCTGACGTTCAAGAGCTTGCAGGTTCCCTGTGGGAGAGAAGGTATAAAAGACAGGGAAGCAATACCCACATCGGTGAGAGACCAGCTCCTCTAATTAGGAGTAACTAGAAATAATTCTCTCTGTTTTCCTGGGATACTTGGCAAGAAGTGGGGGGGAAACTGACCATCAGGAAAGACAGGAAGAGTTTTCAGACTTGAGCGGACACCATTCTTGAAGGCAACTGTAAGTTTGGTGCCATGCATAGAGTTTTTTTACTGAACTGGTGGGGAAATGGGTGTAAAAGTTATATTTCCCTAACCACATGGAACTTTGTTGGCTGGCTAAGAATGCAGTCCTATGTATACTTGCTTGGGAATAAAACTCATTTGGATTTATTTCTGAAGAAATATCCATAGGATTGGGCTGTATGTTGCAGTCCTATTCATAATGATGTAAAGATTCTGCTGTTGATATGTTAATTTGTTTTGTTAAAACTCTTGACACTGATCAGTCATTTATACTACAATGCTAGTTACAAATCTGGTTATGGAGAAACAGAAGAGGTTGAAAATACGTCTGGTTTTCTAGACAGGAGAGGAAACAAGAGGCTTGACATCTTGCTCAAGAATCTTTCTATCTGAATGTGTACATTTTTGACGTAAAACCCCTCAAAGACTAATTTCATCTGCTCTAAACTTTGTGTTGATCCTGCATAACCTGGTTACCGTACTGGAATTGATTCCATCTTTCTGAACTTATTTTGTATATGACATGTTGTTGGTGTGTTGCTACAGTTTAACCAAGGTAAGCCCCATGGATCTGAGTGAGATTAATTTCCAAGTAAATATACTTAGAATTGCTGTCTTCATCTGACATGCATGGCATAAATTGTTTAAATCTACGTGACTGAAGTGCCTAGCAGATCATAATTAATTCCATCCCTTTTTGTGCTATTTTCCAGACAGATTAGCCCCCCCCCCAATCTGTGGCACAATTAATAAACATCTACCTGTCGTTCTTTACATCATCTTTCTGTTTTTTTCTTCAGCCATATTATACTAGTGCAGAGGCTGATTTCAAAAGTGCTACTAAGTACATTGGGTGAATTTGTCTTTGGGGAATAGACTAAACATTTTAACTATGCCGTCGAATTTTCTTTTGAATTATGCTCTGGTCAGTACATCTCTCTCCTTCCCGAAAGCCAAGGTGAAAATAACATTGAACACTTTTCAGTTTCAGAAATAAGACTTTGCAGGGCTGTCAAATCAGCTCTGCGTGGAAGAAGAACCTGAAAAATCTTCTCCTTAACCTCTAGAACATCAGGATGCAGGATACAAACTTTGTTCTTTAACAGAAGAGGCATCATTATTGTGATTATCACTACTCTTCTTTTAGAAAGCCTAAGAGTGGCTTCTGTGGAGCTCCCAGTGGTCTTCCATCCAGGCACATATCCAGTTCACACCAGCTTAGCTTCACTAGTACAACAGGAGTGTGTGTGTGTGTAAAGTGCTGTCCAGTTGCAGCTGACCTGTGGTGACCCTGTAGGATTTTCTAGGCAAGAGACATTCAGAGGTGGCTTTGCCATTGCCTTCCTCTGCACAGAGACCCTGGCATTCTACATACTAACTAGGGCCAACCCTGTTAAGCTTCCGAGATCTGATGAGATCGGGCTAGTAGGAGATCCCAGACTGTTCTCATGGACCAACTGCTGGAAGTAGGGAATGAGAATGAAGGCAAGTGGTGGGAGGGGGAGAGGCAACAGCCCATGATTCTGTAGCACCTCATTCTGTGACCAGCTCCCCTATCCCTTCACATTTTATGACATTCAAAATAGTTTTCTCTTCCATGATTGTGTCCCTTGCGGCACCTAGTTTGCGATACTCAGTGTCCCATTTGCGATGGTTGTGGAAGAGAACCAGAACCACACTTGAGAAATGCTCTCTCCCCCTCTTTTCTTTCTGTCACCCTTTTCTCACTCAGTTAATGTGATAACAGTGAAAGAGTTCCCCTTCTCCCCTTCCTTTGCTATGTTTTCTTCCTCAAAAAGGGAGAGGAGAAACCGCCTGTGTGAAAGAGAGGGCTTGCCCCATTGGACTCCTCCCTTCCTGCCCCATGGGAGGGCATGTCACCACTCAAGCTGTGTGTGCCCTTCCTCTTTCTACCCCCAGCTTGAGTCATAGGGGCGGCGTCCACATACTGTCTCCGGCATCCCCTCACCCCTGGCCAGCTAACTATGTGTAGCCCAGTCAGACGTTACTGGTTTATGCGTGGAATGAGCAGTCAAGAGCATAGGTGGTATCTATGACCACAGTCTGAGATCTTTGAAAAGGAAGCCATCTTTACCAAAATACAGTATCTGGTCATTAGAGCACAAGAACACAGGAACTGTTCGGGAACTCTGAAAATAGAAGCTAGTCAAGGCAGACTTCACTCCATTTGCTTCCTGTTCCCAAACTGTAGCTTGTACACGTCTGACATAGTATCCAGATTTTTAACCCTTCCTGTCCCACATGGGTGGGTTTCACTTTAACCTATTATGAAGTTGGGAATGGGTCCCATGTGTACTGCTCTGCATCCCTTCTCCAATCAAATGAAGGCACATGTTGCAACTCTTTTATGACCCCACTCAGGATATCCAAATAGCCATCTATCTTGCCCCTTCTGGCTAGGTGGGCAAATGGTCGTCCTCATTGTGCCTGTTTGGTTCCATAAAGGAAACTCACCTTTTCCAGGCCTGCAGTCTGAGAAGCTTTGTTGTCCTGTTCACAAAGAAATAATGTTTTCTCTGAGATCAGGGCCTTCCTCGGTATTACTTATGGGATCCTGCACCACTTTATCTCAACAATAGCAACAACCTGATTCCTTCTAGAATACCAGACGAAAATCCTGCTCAAGGCTAGATCTGCATGCATCTTTCTAGCCATGCTGACAAACAACTGGGGGGACAGGGCTGACTCTACCATTAGGCGGAGTGCAAGTGTATGCCTTGAATACCAATTTTTGGAATACCATTAACGGGCAGAAAAATATTATTTAAGTGATAATTACTATGTCCATTTTCCCCCCGCAATAGTATTTGTGTGTGTCTTTCTGCAATAGGCCCACGTTTCAGAAGAACAAGTGTACCCTAGGAAGTAAACCCCACATGTGCTAGAAGTCCCATACATATATTCTAGGATATATGCTCTATTATAGAATTTGCTTTCAAGTAACTATGCTGTGGTGTGGTGTGGTGTGCTGTGCTGTGGTGGCTCAAGTGGTTAAGACGCTGAACTGCAGGCTGTGGAAGGTCAGTAGTTCAGCAGTTCGCTGACAAACAACTGGGGGGACAGGGCTGGCTCTACCATTAGGCGGAGTGCAATACCAATTGAATACCAATTTTTGGAATACCATTAAAGGGGCAGAAAAATATTATTTAAGTGATAATGACTATGTCCATTCCCCCCCGCAGTAGTATGTGTGTGTGTCTTTCTGCAATAGGCCCACGTTTCAGAAGAACAAGAGTGTACCCTAGGAAGTAAACCCCACATGTGCTATAAGTCCCATACATATATTCTAGGATATATGCTCTATTATAGAATTTGCTTTCAAGTAACTATGCTGTGGTGTGGTGTGGTGTGCTGTGCTGTGGTGGCTCAAGTGGTTAAGACGCTGAACTGCAGGCTGTGGAAGGTCAGTAGTTCAGCAGTTCGAGACCCAGGTGCCGCATGATGGAGTGAGCTCCCATCTCTAGTTCCAGCTCCTGCCAACCTAGCAGTTCGAAAGCAAGAAGTTGCAAGTAGATAATCATAGATACCACTTCGGTGGGAAGGTAACAGCGTTCCGTGCGCCTTGGTGTTTAGTCATGCCGGCCACATGACCATGGAAATGTCTTCAGGCAGCGCTGGCTCTTCGGCTTTGAAACGGAGATGAGCACCTCAACCCTAGAGTTGGATTCGACTGGCTTTCGAGCAAGGGAACCTTTACCTTTACTAACTATGCATTGGATTGCAGAGATCACAGCAGGGATTTGATTTGTTTCCCTCTGATTGAAGAGTCAAAAGAATCATCATCTATCTGCTGGGTCTCATATTTCAAACTAAGAAAAATGAAACCAACTTAGCAGAGCTTGGACTAACAGCAAAGCCACCTCCCCCCTGGTGATAGCGGCTCTAAGGCTGCCTTTGGTATTCTAATCAATGCTAGTTTCTCTCTCTTCTTTAACAGACTGTACCAGAAGGGTGAATAATGCTGGACAGGGCATTTCTCCTCTTGCTCCTCCATTTTGTCATGTGCTCTCTCTCGTCACCTCTCTACCCATCACTCAGGTGGGTGTTTCCCCCCACTTACCTGCCTAGTCCAAATATTGTCTCAGGCTTTCTCAATGTGTAGGAAGTCCAAGTTTGTTTCTTAAATGGTCATTTTCCTCATGAGGAAAGTGTACTTGAGACTGGCACTGCTTTTGTCTCATCAGTTTATTTACAAAATATTGGTCAAACAGAGGAGAGCAGCAGGCTAGCATGATGTAGTGTGTTGGGTCTGGGAGACCAGGACTTCAAACTCCCACTCTGCCAAAGAAGCTCATTGGGTGACCTTGGGCCAGTCACACACTCAGCCTAACCTTCCCCAGAGGGCTGTTGTGAGGATAAAGGGGAGCATGATACTGTAAGCTGCTTTGGGTCCCCCCTGGGGCAAAAAGAGGGCCATAAATATTTGAAAACACCATAGCAAGCAGACTCCTCCACAAGTCAGTAGTCCTCAAGTTTCTTCAGTCACCTTCACCAGGCTGCAGCACACTCTGTAGTCTCCTGATGCTGTAAACACCAGAAATTCTAAAGTTTCCTTCTTCCCAAATCCAAAATTGCCACCCCACCCCCCCGAGATGACCCATTATATTTTAGAGTCTAAGGCAGAAAATCCAAGGGGTACACCCCTCCAATGGCAATTAATCAAATAATTTTGCGGCTCTTTAAAGGTGCCCCCAAATCCGACACTATCAAAAGGGTACTTTAGAATGCCAAGTTGTAACAGTAGCCCTTATCTCTCCCCACAATCCAAAGGTATTTCTGCTCTACTTTAGCAGCTGTAACAACATACCAATGGGGGGCTCTTTTTAGGCCAATCCTACACAGCACACCTGTTTCACTTTCAACTGAGTCTAATTTTGGATCGGATGTATTTATTTAAAATATTTATAGGTCTCTGACCCTGCTCGAAGCAGTTTAGGAAGTAAAACATGGCAAAATAATGAAACAACGGTAAAAATTATTAAAATTTTCAAACTAGCACAGCTGCAGAAGCCTCCACTTTGTGATGAAAGGAGTCTGGTTGCCTTTATAAGAACACAAACCCGTAAAAATATTTATTTTATTTATTTATAGTCAAATGTATACCCCGCCCTCCCCGTAAAGCAGGATCAGGGCAAAGCAGGATTCCTTAGCAGTTGTCATCTCACTCATTCATGGATATGGAACGAGAGGCATATGTTTGTGTTCCGGGTGTCTTCAGTACTGTTTTGTCTCATTTGCCTTTAGGTATACTCCACTGCCCATTTCAGGCAAGGCAGTGAGCTTTCAACTTCAGGAAAGCGGCCCAGTGCAGAGTCACAATCTCTCAGTGGAAGAACAGGAGGAGGAGAACTTCCTCACTGACCCTGCTGAGAAAAGGTGGGTGTATTCGTGCTCCCAAGCCACCACTCCAAAGTGGTTGTTTTGAAAGCAGTAGCTGCGGTAGTCAAGGAGAGCTAATGACATTGTCCACTGGATTTTTCATTCTTTCAGAAAAAACACACCAGAGAAATCAAAAAGAGTAAGACATTGCCACCTGAAAAAGTAGCCATGAGTCCATGCCCTTTCTGGACTTGCTCCTTTCTAGATTAGGGAAGGCAGAACCTAAGAGTGATATTAACAGTCCTGCAGGGTAAGAAGGGACTTACTTTGATCCTGATTAGATAGCTCAGAGAGAAATACTACTACTGCATAGTTTTGTGTTTTGTTTTCCCCAGCTATTTAACAGAACACAGCTTCAGGGGGCTGAAAGGCGCTAACCCATCTTCCCTCATGCTGTTTCCTTGATGAAATGGGGATGTGGGGGGGAAAGGGGATGATTGTGCAGTGGGTAAGACCATAGAGCTTAGTCCAAATCCTAGCGTGACATGACACCACTTCCAGGTATTCACCAAAAGTGAAAGTTAAAAGTCGTTGTTTATATAGGGGTCCCATGGGTCCAAGGAGCAATTGCATCAGGGTGAATGTGCCCATATGTTGTTGTTAGGATGCAGCGTCATGCAGATGCCATATTTACCAACAATTTCCGGAAAGTCCAGGGCAAGATCTCAGCCCGGAAGGCCTTACAGGCAATTTTTGGCAAAAGACATGGGTAAGTAGAGCTTTATCACCATTTATTGTGATAACCCCTATTGTTACTTAATGCAGGTCTGTCAAACATAATTCCTGAAGACCTATGTTGACCCTTGAGAAACCCCAGTATTGCACCCCAATCACATTCATCACAATTATTGTCCTATCTTAAGGGCTAGGAAGCAGGTAACAGCCATAGGATGAAGGGTCAGCAATGGGTAAATGCCATTTTGGAATAACATTAAAGGTGCAGATGGAAGAAATCTCTTGTTTAGGAGCAAACTCTTGTCATAATAAGGGTGTATTCAAATGTGCAGATCCCTTCCCCCCCCCTTGATAAAATGCAAGAGTGTTGTAATGGACAGGGGAAGTCAGGATTCAGATCCCTGCTGGAGAAATGCAGCCTGAGCAGACTCAAATGGTTGTTAAGGAGGAGGGGATAGGATCACCCATGTCCATGTGTGTCATTCTGAGCTCCTTGGAGGAAAGGTAGGATATATGATGAGTGCATGGTAATGCTAGCTTTCCACATGCAGGGAGACTTTTGTAAAGAAAACACACAAAGAGGAAGTATTTAAATCATCATTCTGAAGGGGCAGTCCAAGAAGGTGATGACCATGTGCTGTTTTCTGTACTTTTTAGTACGATCTGACAGTGCACAAGATTGTTATCCCCCCCCCATTTCAGCCTGAGTTACTGAAACAACTAGGTGACACTGTTCCATCACCATTCTTAAAGCAATTTAAAGTGTCTCAGTCCACAACAGCACACCTTTCAGTGTATCAATGACATTTGCATCTTTACCCTTCCTCCAAGAAGCTCCTTAGAGTTTCCAGAGTTATCCCCTTTAATTCTTTACAATAACCCTTTTGGGAACATTGAGAGTGACTTGAACTTAAGTCCTCTTGGGAGCTTCAAGACTGAGCAGGGACTTGAACCCAGTCTCTCTGATACAGGTTGATCCTCTACACCACACTGGTTTCCTTTACTTTGCAGTGAAGGCCGCACAGGAGATGTGGAACATGAATTCTTGACCAGACGCCAGTCTGACAGCATTCTTATGGACAGTGGCTACCATCAGCAGATGGTATTGAGGAATTTTCTGGGAGCCATGTTGCAGAACCAAAGGTCAGTAAGGAAAATATAAGGCTGTCGATCATGCACATTACATTTTTAGAAGTACTCCTGGCCAACATTTATCATACAGCTACGGACTTAAATACAATTGTTTACAGCTTCTCACTCAGGGTATTCTTGGAGGCAAACTTTACATAATTAATAAAATGGTCTTTATTACTGCCTCCCCCAGAGATTTTGAGCAGGAAAACTGAGAAACTGCCATTATGCGTTTTAGTCAGAGTTTCTCCAACCAATTTAATAAAGGGACCAGCCAATTCACTTCTGCCTGAATGCATCAGAATGACTTGTCATTTTAAAACAACACTTTCCCCATGAAAAGTACTCAAGGCTGCTCAAAAAATACAATCCAAGCATTAAGTCATCTAGAATGTCTCGGTTGCTGTAGGTCCCCAAGATGACTCTGGTTTGCCAGTAAGTTGGCAGTTCAGAATCTCTCAGGACCAGAAATGAGTGCCAGGAAGGGCCATGTTAAGCTGGTCTCCTGGACGCCTGTTATTCTGCCATTGCTACAGTGGTTGCTGAAAATACATCTTTCCACAGCAGCAAAAAGGGGATTAGGGGATTTTAAGGCGACATCCTCCTTATCCACTATTCTAGCTGTCCAAGCTGCTGCTGCGGTTTCCAAAATTTGTCTTGCTGGCTCAGCTTTGAGCCAGTTAAGCATACTGGAGCCATCAAGTGTTTATGTAATTATTTGATTTAGAGCCCATTTTTTAACCATATGGTCTTCAAAACAGCTTATATTTCATATGGCAATATTACCCCCCACCCGCAATATAGTAGCCAGTGGTCAGTTTACATGTACAGAAGCTCTATGCATGTGCTAAATACATGCAGTGCCCCTGTTCATACAATATAACAAGTGCATATATTAAGATGATAATGTGCAGTGTGCTCTTCCGGAAGCTGTAAAATGGAAGCTGTAAAAGGTAAGAAGGATTCCTTGAAGTGGTGGAAAGCTAGTCTCAGTGAGGTTGATAAAAGGGAACACCGGCTGTGGCCAATAAAATGCAAGTCTGTGATCAGGCAGGCAAAAAGGGAATATAAGGAACATATAGCAAAAAACATAAAGATCAACAATAAAACTTTCTTCAAATACATTAGAAGCAGGAAACCAGCCAGGGAGGCAGTGGGGCCCTTGGATGACCAAGGGGTAAAAAGAGTAGTGAAGGATGATAGGGAAATGGCTGAGAAGTTGAAGGCATTTTTTGCCTCTGTCTTTACTGTGGAAGATGAGAAGTGCTTGCCCACTCCAGAACCGCTGATTTCAGGAGGGGTGTTGAATGACCTGAGTCAGATTGAGGTGACAAGAGAGGAGGTCCTAAGACTGCTAGACAACTTAAAAACTGATAAATCACCAGGCCTGGATGGCATACATCCAAGAGTTCTGAAAGAACTCAAATGTGAACTTGTGGCTCTCCTGACAAAAATATGTAATCTTTCCTTAAAATCTGCCTCCATTCCTGAGGACTGGAAGGTAGCAAATGTCACTCCCATCTTTAAAAAGGGTTCCAGAGGAGATCCAGGAAATTACAGGCCAGTCAGTCTGACATCAATACTGGGTAAGTTTGTGGAAACCTTGACTTCCGGAAAGCTTTTGATAAAGTTCCTCATCAAAGGCTCCTAAGTAAGCTCAATAGTCACGGGATAAAAGGACAAGTCCTCTTGTGGATCAAAAACTGGATAATTAATAGGAAACAGAGAGTGAGTATAAATGGGCAATTTTCTCAGTGGAGGGTGGTAAGCAGTGGGTACCACAGGGATCAGTACTGGGTCCGATGCTTTTTAACTTGTTCATTAATGATTTGGGAGTAATCAGTGAAGTGGCTAAATTTGCAGATGACATGAAGTTGTTCAGGGTGGCAAGAACCAGGGAGGAATGTGAGGCACTCCAAAGGGATCTGTCGAGGATGGGCAAGTGGGAGTCAATGTGGCAAATGGGGTTCAATGTGGTAGAGACTGACCCAGAGAGAGATCTTGGAGTCGTGGTAGATAACTCAATGAAAATGTCTAGACAGTGTGCAACTGCAATAAAAAAGGCCAATGCTATGCTGGGGATTATTAGGAAGGGAATTGAAAACAAATCAGCCAGTATCATAATGTCCCTGTGTAAATCAGTGGTGCGACCTCATTTGGAGTACTGTGTACAGTTCTGGTCACCACACCTCAAAAAGGATATTATAGCATTAGAAAAAAGTGCAGAAAAGGGCAACTGGAATGATAAAAGGGTTGGAACACTTTCCCTATGAAGGTTAAAATACTTGGGGCTCTTTAGCTTGGAGAAACGACGGCTGAGGGGTGACATGATCGAGGTTTATAAGACTATGCATGGGGTAGAGCAAGAAGTACTTTTCTTCCTTTCTCACAATACAAGAACTCATGGGCACTCAATGAAATTGCTGAGCAGTTGGGTTAGAACAGATAAAAGGAAGTACTTCTTCACCAAAAGAGTGATTAACACATGGAATTCACTGCCACAGGAGGTGGCAGCGGCTACAAGCATGGACAGCTTCAAGAGGGCATTAGATAAGCATATGGAGCAGAAGTCCATCAGTGGTTATTAGCCACAAGGTATAGATAGGAACCCTCAGGCTGGGGCAAGTGATGCTCTGTATTCTTGGTGCTTGGGGGGGGGGCAACAGTGGGAGGGTTTCTAGTGTCCTGGCCCCATTGCTGAACCTCCTGATGGCCCCTGGTATTTTTGGCCACTGTGTGACAGAGTGTTGGACTAGATGGACAATTGGCCTGATCCAACATTGGCTTCTCTTATGTTCTTTTATACTTTAAAGTTTTTAGTCACTTAATATTTCCCCTGTGCTGTGGTTGGCATCCTATGTGCATCTATTCCTTATGGATCTTTTTACATTGTTGTCTACAAATGTTTGCTCTTTCTTCTTTCCTCAGAGGTTGTGTTCCTTCCTCTTCTCCTTTCAATCATGGTTTGAGCTCACTTCACTGTCAGTGATCCTCTTAAGTTTCACCTTTTCACAAGTTCTTTTTCTTCCTCCAATTTAAGGAGTGTATACCACCTTAGAATTCAGTCAACACAAGGAAGCAGTTGTCCCATATTTTAACAGACGCTTCAGGAGATAAATACAATACCCTTGTATGCTTCCCTTCCTCCAAGTGTAACATAGAGGATTCTCTCCTCCCCACTTTATCATTATAGCAACCCTGCGAAGTAGATGTGGCTCAATGACTGGCCCACAGGCATCCAGTGAACATCATGGCTATGTGGGGAGTGGAAGCTGGGTCTCGCCTGTCTTATTCTAATACTTTAACTGCCACACCACACCGGCTGTATCCATTACCAAACCTATGTGGATCCAACCACTCTTATCCATTTGAGCAGATACCCTGAGGAGAAAGCAGAGATCTATGACTACTGCCTCTTCTCTTTTTTCTCCCTTCAGGTCTCAAGATGTCAACAGTGACCATTTAGAGAATTTTATTACTGTCCTGACAAAGCTCATGGAACTGTAAATAAGCTTCCTTTCTTCCCATCTTGTCCTGGTCAGTACCATTCTCTGAGTGTCCTTTTTTTGCAGTTCTTCCTGCTTTGCAAGCAGTGTGATGAAATAAACTGTCATCCTACTACACATGTCTGGAATGCCCTTTCCTTCCACTGAAAGGTACCATAAACAAAGAAAAACAGAATCAGACTTATGTTGCCCATGGTTATACTGTTAAGACTGCTGAAACTCATAACGATTATGTATTTCCACTTCAGATGGAAAAGGATTCCTAATGAATAAGAAATCTCCTAGGTGGCAACTGGCTTTTTTTTTTTGGTGTGGACTGCTCTTCGTAAGTCAGAGGAGTGTGTAACCAACTAGAAAAGTATCAAAATACTATTTTTATTTTTCCATTGTTCCAAAACTCTCCACCTCCAATCTTGTTTTTATGGAGTGAGAAGAATATTAGATTTCCTAGGCCAGGATCCTGGTCACCTAATGCTGAGCTTGGAACACTTTTATCACACCCAACAATTTAAGGCTGGGGATACGCTTGGCCAAATTAGCACTGGGGCTTCTGATGATTAGAAGGAGAGGTAGTTGACTTTTAAGTTTAATGGGAAGCATCTGCCTAGCCTCCAGGTTCAGCACCATGGACAGCTTTCTGTTGTGGATAGTTGAAACTGAGTGACCCCAGTAGTCCCTTATTTCAGTCAAAAGGTCACACCCAAAACAATCATGTCCGGAAAACAACCAAACTAAATGTAGGAAGTCAGATGCTTAGCCCAAAGGTTGAACAGAACAAGGTGGCTGAATGTCCTGTACTATATGTCCAGGAGGTCAGCTGTGTTGGAAGCAGTAGAACAAATCTAGAATCCAGTGGCACCTTTAAGACGAACAAAGTTTTATTCAAAGTATGAGTGTCCATGCACATGAAAGCTCATGCTCTAAATAAAACTTTGTTGGTCTTAAAGGTGCCACTGGACTCTAAATTTGGCCTGTACTATATCAGACAAGTGGTAGCAGGGCAGTGCAGTAATAATGCTCATCCCTGTATGTAAAAAAATCCCAGCAAATAAGAAAAAGCACATGGAGCAGAAAGGTTCTAGTTTAGCACTTCATACACTTAATTTTCTATATGCAGGGAATGATTAATACATGATTACTGCTTTGTACTGAATCATACCAGTGGCCTACCAAGGTCAGCACTGCCTAGCCAGACTGACGGCAGTTCTCCAGGGTCTCTGGTAGTGGTCTTTCAAAAAGGTGCCACTGGACTCTAAATTTGGCCTGTACTATATCAGACAAGTGGTAGCAGGGCAGTGCAGTAATAATGCTCATCCCTGTATGTAAAAAAATCCCAGCAAATAAGAAAAAGCACATGGAGCAGAAAGGTTCTAGTTTAGCACTTCATACACTTAATTTTCTATATGCAGGGAATGATTAATACATGATTACTGCTTTGTACTGAATCATACCAGTGGCCTACCAAGGTCAGCACTGCCTAGCCAGACTGACGGCAGTTCTCCAGGGTCTCTGGTAGTGGTCTTTCACATCGCCTACTAATTGGTCCTTTTAATTGGTGGTGCTAGGGACTGAACCTGTCACTGAGCTACGGCCCCTCATCTTGCATTGCCATACCCTACTGCGAAATGCAGAATAGGTGAGTGCAAAGAATAGGGTGTCTACCTTTTTTCCTAGCAGCAGCTTCCCAGAATGCAATGTAAACTGCTTGTGAAACACCCAGTTACTCCTGCTTCTGACCCCCTCCCCACCATCCACAAGCAGCTTTTCTAATGAGATGGAGACTGCAGCTTTACAAACATGGGAATCAGAGGCAAAACTGCAGGTTTTCACTTTGGAACAGATGGAGTGACTGCAAAAACAATCGGCAACAACCGCTTGACTCTTCTTTTCCTCTCATCCTCTTTATTCCACAAAAGGAGGCAGGCAGAGTCCACCATTAAAAAAAACAAAACCTGACGGCAGACAAGATGCTAGTGCCATAATTCAAAGCAATTTGACATTCACTAACCACAAGATGTAGGAAAACTTTTTTTTACTTTCCTTTAACAAAAACAACCATCTTTTCAATATTACAGGCAATACTTCTCCACATTGCAGTTTCTGGCCTTTATACTCTTCTTTGGCTCCTTTGCCTTGGAGCTCATACGGATACTCTTTCAGTTCTTCCTTTTCTTCTGATGTTAATGTGTTCTGGAAGGAGACAAAGAAATGCCCCTGATGTTAAGTTTCAGATACAGAAGAGCAACTCTTCCTGTATTAAGTGTGCATCCCTTTGGGGAATGACAAAGCAAAATAATAACCATTCTATAAAGTGTGGTTCACGGACAGCCAAACTTGAAGATTACAAAAAACATGCACTAAAATTATGTCTCCAAGTGAATATTTTAAAGAAAACTGATAGCACAATCCTATGCAAAATTGGGTTCATATATGTCTACTAAAATGTGGAGAAAGTCTGCACAGGACAATTTAGCAATTAAAACTCAGAACAGTTTATCCAGTTAAATGTGGGAAACTTTAAAGGGATTTTTTCCCTAAAAAAACGTGGAAAAGAACATTAATGTTGTCTCGAGGTTCAGAGGGTTAAAGTGGATGAGAAATATTTTAATCAAAAGGGTGTTTTGTGTACAGCTAAGACAGTGAGGAGCTAAGCACTTGAGATCCAACATTCACAAACTCAATGCTATCACAACTAAAATATAAATGAAATACAGATGCAATCTTGTCGCATTGCAACTCCACTGGCAAAGAAAAATGCCATACAAATATTCCTTTTAAGCAATGGCATTAGGGCAAAGTATATATGAAGCAATAACTGCTTTTTGCCTCTTTTATCACATGGGGAAACCTCTCACCTGAACACTTCCAACTCTT
>NW_015160214.1:540594-589650 GCF_001447785.1 Gekko japonicus
TCTTTCCCTTGGTAAGAGAAGGTATTTGTGCTAATTGTATCAAAAATAACAATAATTAAACTAACACATTGTAATTATATGGCACTTCTAGAGTATGTTAAGTGTTTCACATGCATCCTAAGTCCTACTTTAAAACACTGTTCAGTTGGTTAATACTACTATCCGCATATTACACATGGAAGGCTGAGAGTAAGTTCAGCACCACTAATAGTTGACTTTCTGGTTAACCCTTTAAGACGGGTGCACTTTTAGAAGTTTTCAGAAAGGGATGTCTATGAAATGCATTTTTCTCAATCAACTGTTCTCTCACTATGCAGATTTCTTAAAGTTTCTAACCCAAGATTTACAAAATGGAATGTTTATATCCTAAAGTATACAAAAATAAATGGCCCACACATTTATAGGTTTTATAGTCACAACTTGGACTGACTACTTCATCCATACTGACATGCTCAGGACTGTATGTATTCCACTTGTCTTGGGTGATGACACAAATGCTGAATCTGACACGTGGTACCACATTTGGCAGCCTGAGTGTCTCTGCTTTTCTTTTAATGGGAGCAAGTTTCTAGAAACGCATTGCATTTCTCTCCTCCTCTCTGCTATACTTCCTCCCTTAGCTACCTCCCTCCAAAATTCCACATCACTAACCCCCCCCCAAATTATTAAAATGGAATGAGCAATTAATTTTGATCGGAGAACATGGATTTCTGTAGTGAAGAATTTGCAGTGTTATTGAGCTGAGGAACACACAGAGTGTTCAGGGTGTACACAGCTGGAACAATGGAGACTCTGTCAGAACAGACTCACAGAAGTCTGAGGGGCATTTAGCTGTCGTGTGCTCTGCAAAGGTTTAGGCAGCTCTGATCTCTTCTCAGGCTTGCTAAGTTCCTTTTCAACAACTAGAGCTGAATAGCAATGTGTAAGAAATTACAACATTAAACATATACAGAGAAATCAAATTCAGACAGTGTGCTGGGCAGCTGAATGAAGAAGATTAACTCAGTGAAGAAACGGACACAGTCCCCTATTCAGCATCTTCATGACCTTGAATTGCAGAACAGTTAGATTCAAACCATGTCCTGGAACCCAAAACTATCCTTTGCTTATTAGGATATAACATAGCTCACAGAAAGGCATCTTTGGGCCCAATGGCAGGATTTAAAGCCAAAATCCTGTGCCAAGACTCTCAGCTTTTCAATCCCCCAGCTTCTGCAATCGAAATAATTATTATACCACATTCCTTATTTCTGCATAATTAATGGAATTATTCTAAGTGGAAGGGAGAAGAAAAACAGCAGAGGGGATCTCAGGGCAAGGGCAGCAGTTGTGGAAAAGCCAGAAAACAAGGATTATATACCATAAGAATGGAAAATAATTTCTCAGCAGAAAGAGAGAACTGAAATTCTCCTCTGGAGAGTGCAGTTGTAGAGCTCCTTTTAGAATGAAACCAGCCAGGCTACAAAAATTGGCAGCAGAAACGGTCAGACTTTGTTCAGTAATACATGAACTAGAAAAAGCTACTCTCAAGTGAATTCAGAAGCAATTCTGTTCTGCTGTCTTGAGTTATGATGCTGTATTGTGCTTCTAAGTACCGGCTGTTTGCAGAGCAGTTGGCTTTAAACCCTAACAGATCATAATGCAATCAGCTGGCTAGTCTAGGCAGCTCTCCAGACCACTGAAGCCACTCTCTACCCTTCCCAATGCACCTAGTTTGCGGCCTAGTAGGTCAAGACAGAAGAGCCATGCAACCAAGATGAAGGCTTTCACTGTGTTCTCCTCTAGTCACCCCCCCTGAAGCACATACAAAACAAACTGCCAAGTGTTTCCCATCCCTTTTGTTTAGTATGCAGTAGAGCTGCAACTTTTACTGGCTGATCAATCAACTAGTGCATTAGGCCGATCAGCAGGGCTGGGAACGCAAGACATCTGCTTACTTTTAAAAGGCTATTTTAGTTCTGGTATGTGTATAACTGGAAAGAGAAAGAAAACATTAAAGACTGTCCTTTCCTGCTAGCAATGAGTGATCACCTTTGTTTATTCAACTGCATGTTCTCACACATGTCCTTCAAGGCACTTAACTGAAGCTCTGATAATATACAGATCTATTTCAATTTAAGTGATTAATGCACTAAAAGGCAGAGGGATGAAACAAACAGTCACGCTGTGATTGGTCAACAGCCCGAGGAGGCAAAGATGCATGTGGAGATTTCCATTAATACATTACACAGGCTTGGAACATAATGAAGGCATCATGGAGGTAGTTCTGAGTGATAAGGCAGCAGCTCACTGGCTATAATATGAGCTATGTACCCCTTGCCAGGTTCCAAAGGCAAATTGAAAGTGGCTTCAAGCTAAGCTTTTCTCTTTTTTTGGCCCTGGAGGAGATGAATAAGCATGAAATGAAGCATCTGGCATGCCCAGGGAAGGTGACATCCAAAGACCCTTACTTCTAGGAAGAGCTGGTCACTAGCACAACCCCCTTTTACCGCAGCGTTCTATACTTTGCCAACCTACTGCTCTGTTCTGCAGCGATCCTGCCAAAAGGAGAGAGGGATAAAAGTTGAGAGAGGACAGTGAGGCAGAGAGCAACGCTGCTCCAGGAACGGACAACACATAGAAAAGAAACATGCAAAGAGCAAACCCAGGTATTCTAGAAACTCTTATGAGATACTTGTGAGCAACAAGGGTAGACTTCCAAACCACATTCACGGAAAACATATGCCAACAGGGCAGCTTGGATGTGAAGCCAGCGGCTTGGGCAACGCTGACACGGGCAAAGCCACACCAGGAGTGATTTTACCAAGTTGCTCTTTTCAGTATTTCACTAGATCTGGAGACTGATCTGGGACTCAAAGAGGTAAATGTGCTATTTTATTTTCAGTCTTCCTATAACAACCTTGATGAACCAACTGATATTAACGAAAAACGTTTTCAATTACCTAAAAGTCCCGGGAGAAGTGAAATCATCTGCATCTCAACCATCTGGAGGGTACTGGAACTTACCTTGAAACAGTGATTGCTCTGTACAGCGAGCTATTTTGTCTCTGGTAGTGCGTTAGCGATTGACCCCCACCCTACAATCTGCTTCCATGCCGCCAAAAGCCACTAATAGCAATGCCTAATGGCAGTATTAGGGATAGGCACAAATCCAAAAAAAGCGGTTCGTTTTATTTCGGGGATTGGAGCTGCCTCCGAGCCGAACCCTCAACTGAACTGATCCAAAAGGGCACCATGTGAACTGAGCCGGTCCAGCGAGTTCAGTTCCCCCTTTCTCCCATCTGTGGCAAGCTGCAGGAGGGAGAAAGGGGGTAGGGCCACCCTGGAAAGGACTCCTCTTTCACCTTTCTCCCAGCCGCAGCTCATGGGAAAAACTGGGGGGGGGGGTACTCAACCCAAGATATATCTGCAAATCAAGAGGGTCAAGCTAACATTATATAATATAAAAAATACAAATTTTATTAAGGTGTACACATGTTAAAACATACTATGATATGTCTAAATTTCAGACTAAATATATTATAACCAGATGTTGTTTCCTTATATGTTTTTAGTTATGCTACTAGCTTATACAAAAACCTTTTATACGTGTATTTTGGATGTGTGTCAGTGTAATATAGAGAATAGTGACCACTGAGGAAACCCGAAGGGGCCGAAACGTGTTTGGTCCTAAGTTAAAAAGTGTTTACCAGTCAAGTGTATTTGTATTAGAAAAGCTTTAGACTCTTTCTTTTAATCATAGTATGTTTTAACATGTGTACACCTTAATAAAATTTGTAATTTTTATATTATATAGTGTTCGCTTGACCCTCTTGGTTCGCAGCTCATAGGAGCCAGGAGAAAGGGGGAGGACACCTGGGAAGGGTTAAATGGCTGCCAGTCATTTAACCTGTTGGTTTGCTTCCCCCCGCTTTGAGGGGGGAGCGAAACCAAGGGGTTGAATGGCTCACATCCATTTAAACCTAACTGCTGAGTGGGTCTGCCAGTCAGCACTTAGGCTTACATGGCTGCCAGTCATTTAACCTGTTGGTTTCACTCCCCCCTCCCCGCTTTGGATGGGGAGCAAAACTGAAGGGCTTAATGGCTCGCAGCCATTTAAACCTAACAGCTCAGCTGATCTGGCAGTCAGTGGTTAGTTTTAAATGGCTGCCTGCCAGCCATTTAAACCTAACGGCTGATCAGCGGACCCTGCACAGCTCGGCTGTCAGGTTTAAATGGGTGGCCCCGAACAGCTGAACCAGCCACAAGCCTGGGAAATGTTTGGGGATGGCAACTTCCCCGAACACTGGTTTGTGAACTTTGAAGAAGTTTGGGCCGACTTTCAGTTTGTCCCCCATCCCTAGGCAGTATAGAGACCAACAAAGATTATAAAGGGAAAGCACAAAAGAGCTGCCACACTGAACAGCTTTCTCCCACTGAAACTATATGGCATCTGTAATATAATGAGGAGCCCTTCATGCATTTCCCTTAGTGGTTCACTATATTAAGAATTGTAGAGAGCTTACAAGGTATCAGTTTCTGGCTCCTTTCTGCTACCTCTGAAAAAACACACCCAGATGTAACAGATTAGAGACAGAAAATGCCAAAGAAAACTCGGGGGACTCATAGGAAAGGGAAAGGCATCTAAGGGTTGCTGTCCATGGTGCAATTTTTCACTGCTAGAACCCATTTTGCAATGATTCCCCGAACTGAAAGCTCTGCACTGATTAAAATTTGGTCCATCTTTAATCCAGAGTTTTTGTTCTGACAGCTGTGTGGCAAATTTCACAGAACTTTGAGGAACAGAACAAAAAGATTAGAGAGAGTGTGCTCTGCATTTCCCTGTGAAGGGAAAAAAATTCTGTCCCACAGGTGTTCACTTCTACAACTCCTAGAACTGAGGATTTGAAGAAAAGTACAGCTGTGTGCTGCAACACAAAACAGAAGCCCCTGGTTTGCTGCAAAACTTAAAAACACCACAAACAAAGCATGCAAAGGGCTAACTTGGAACAGGCTTCAATTTATGCTTGTTTGTTTCAGTATTACAGAAGAGCACAATCAGTGTACTTTTGCAAACAAGAAACAAATGAAAAAACAGAATCCCTTTGAAGCAAATCTTTTGTATGCCAAAAACAGAAAGTTAAAAGATGAATTTCAGTATATGAAGGGAACAGTTCAAGCCCAGTAGCACTGTAGAGACCAACAATAGTTTCAGGGTATAAGCTTTTGAGTCAAAGCTCACTTCACCAGACCAGCACACAAGGGGCTATCTTTCTATTTTGCCACATACCAGTATGCTTTTTCTGAGGTCCCTGAAACTTGAGCTTGCAGATGTGCCCACCTGGGGAACAGTCTGAAGAAGAGTCCAAGGGAGGAGGACCAAGAGTTGATTGCAAAATCTGCCACAACAGGATTTTGCAACCATTCCTACTAAAAACAGTAAATGAGTATTGGCAGTGGCAGCTTATGGCTGGCTGGAAAGGATTTATTCATGTTCTGTTAAAGCAGTGGCTTCACTGCAGAAAATCTTTATTTGCAGGTTGGACATAAGCTATAGAATCTTGCCTTTGAAATGTAAGTTATCACACATAAGAAATCTGTCACCGTGGAAATTACTTCTGCAGTGTGACTGAAAATCATCCTATGGGAAGTAGATCTAACTGTGTGACTGGAGTCCCAAGCTACAAAAATATTAAATGGGGACAGAAGTCTACTTATCCAGCTAAAGCATGTAGTGACAGCATCCGAGACTATGTCTAGTACAACAGATGTCAGAAGGACAGGCTGCCTAAGCTAAAAGAAGAGTGGGAAGAAGAGTTGGACTTACACCCTGCCCAAGGTCACCCAGTTGGCTGCATATGGAGGAGTGGGGAATCAAACCCAGTTCTCCAGATTAGAGTCCACCACTCTTAACCACTACACCAAACTGGGCTTGTTATTAACTTGTCCTCAATGGTCCCCTACCGGTGTGCCAAAAGGGAGGGGATGTTCCACAAAGAAAATTAACAGACTTAAAATACCAGGAAAAATTCCCTCTAACTTTGTTAAGTCCCAAGTTTTTCACCACCAATGAGGACCAGACTGACAAAGGCCGAAAAAGACCCCTCTTTGGGAGAAACACAATAATACCAATAATAAGATTATTTTAAAGGAATTCTTCTCAAGCTGTGCCCTCAAGGTTTACTACACCAAGCTTCAGAACATTAATCTTTTAACAACTGGCAACGTTTCTAAATAACACTTTTACTGTCAGGATTTTTTGAGTAGGCATTCACAAATTTCTTTGCAGGAGTCCACAAAGAAATCCAAGCAGCTCGTCAGGAGAGGGAAGGCTCAAACCTGAGCTGCTTGCTGGATTCTCAGTAATGAAGTGACAACTTTATAAGCATTCCCATACGCAGTCAAGGTAAAATAAATCTCCCAAGCAAACAATTTATTGCCTTCA
Organism: Gekko japonicus; assembly: GCF_001447785.1. Classification (NCBI taxonomy): domain Eukaryota; kingdom Metazoa; phylum Chordata; class Lepidosauria; order Squamata; family Gekkonidae; genus Gekko; species Gekko japonicus. Next base: position 547,019 of record NW_015160214.1, read on the forward strand.
CCTCACTTGAACTGTAGCCCCTCCACTACTGGCCATAAGAAACCTCTCATTTAAGAGGTGATACACTGGAAGAATGTAGAGAGGACAAGATACTTTTCACTAGACTACTTCCTACTATCACATGTGGGAAGTCTGATTTGTCAGTCCCTGTCTGCTCCCTTTCAGCAGGGATCTTTTCTTTTACCTTTTTACTGCTTTATGAGCCAGCATTCTGTTGCCTGCCAGGAAGGTGATACTGCCCAGGATGGCAAGGTACTTCAAGGTTTGGAACATGTTGAGTTGAGTCCAGTAGACATACATGAGCCCCAACATTGCTGTAAAGAAATATCAAGTCACGGCTGGTAAGTTTTTGTTTGAAAAAGAAGAAGAAAGTTAAATTCATGGCTATGGACACTGTAGCATCCATGCATACTTATGGCCAGTAACAAATTCCCACCAGCCCCAGGACTTTGGAAAGAACAAGCCAAGCTTCCAAACAAACTTCACCGCAGTTAATATGCTTGAGGGGAGAAACCCCCGGCCTCAAGGTTTAAATGTAACTTTAAAATAGTCAGTTGGGTATCTAAAAAGCAACACTGATTTCCAATTTCATCGGCAAACTACAACAGAACAGAATTAAAGGCACTAGCTTTCTGGGGACTGTAGAGGATGTGTTCCTGGACACTGGAAAGTACTGTTTTGTATGTTCCTGCATTAGATGATTTAGTTAGTACTACAGAGGCAAACAACAGACTCCCAAATAAACATTAGGAGGTACAAAGCCTTCCTCAGTCAAATTAGCAAGAACAGAAATTATAACTGAAACTCTGGACATAATGTGCTATCAAATATATCTAAAGGGCAAGCAAGGGATGTTGAGTATAATGATAGCTGTTAAAACTGATGGGCAACACATGTTTAGCTGCAGGTGAATAATTCTAAAAGATGGAAGGGGGGGGAAGAGAAGAGAGGAGTGCAATGCTTTTATAGCCATTACAGTTAATAGACTGCAAGCCATTTGTTGTCAGGCTTATGCTTGTGAACCCACGTGAAAATGATGAATGGGGGGAGAAGAATCTTTCTGGCATTTACCTGCATGGCCCAGGTGAAAGATCAGGGTGCTGGGAGCAAAGCTGAAGTTGGAAATGTTGGCCCCAATCTTGATCCACTGAAAGGTTAAAAAAAAAAGCATATTAGATGACAATGCCAGGCGACACGTAACTCCGAATCACAAGAACCCGTGTCATTAAGATGATGCTCTTTGGAACAGAATCAGTTCCCATGATTTTACTATAACACAGACTGCAAAACAAGTATCTAAACTTTTTTTTTTTAATCCAGCCCAAATGGCAATCAGTTTGAATGGTCAAACCGAAGGCCAAAGAAGACTGGGGGCTCTCATAGAGAGGGGAAGTTTGTGTGTGGTTGCTGGGGTGGAGGAAGAAATCTGAATGCATGGTGGGTAGATTAGGAAATTTATAGCACCCTGGCAGCTAGACTACACTGCCAAATACAGAAACAATATATTTGAAATCTGGCTGTAATAGTCCGTGTTATGGTGGGTCAGTCTTCAGAAGCTGTGACGTTACAAGTAACAGTGGGTAAAACCTTAACAGTATTCTAAGCTGCTATGTTTTATTGTTTTAAATAAGGCAAAAAGATGGAATATAAAACCGATGAATGAATAAATAAGATCTGTCCCTGTTTGTGTACTGCAGTTTGGTGATTTCTTTGGCGCTGAAAAACTTACCAGAATAAAGAGCAAAAGCAGTGGGGAGAGTATCATGGCGGTGAATGTGTTCGAGACCACAGTGGGTGGTCTCTTCTCAGGCTCCCTGAACAGGTGCTATAAAAGAAGAATTTCAGGGGAGAAAATATCAGAAAGGTCCCTGATCTCAAACTGGAAAAATCTGGGTCATTATGCCCACCCATAACTTTGATCACAGCTACACACCCCATATTCTGTATTGTAGAACCCACAATACCAACATTTAACAGCACCTGCTATTTAACTCAACTCCCCCCCCCCTTCTGTACTGGCTTTCCTTCAAGTGTCACAGGGAATTACCAGACACCCTCCTACACAATGCTAATCTGGGAGTGGGCATGGAAAACATTTCTAGGTACCGGCAATTTTCTTCTGTCTCTACATGTCAGAAAGAGAAAGTGTGTGCTTGAAGCAAACAGGAGGTGCCCCAATTTCTCAGACATGAGGCTGGCTGAGCATCTGCAAATCCTGAGTGGAGGGGGGAAATACACTACCACTGTCATGATTGTGTGACTCCAGTTTACAAATAGGAAGGCTTCTTTGGTGACACGTGCGTTCCAAAATAGCTGCCGCAAAACCAGTAAAAACCAGCATTCACAATGAAAAATACAGCCAACTTTTTGTCAGCCGGACTGTTACCTGTATCTCTGGCTTTGGGACAAAAAGGCTCTTTGACTGGACTGCAGATGGAGTATCTTCCTCTGGGAACTTTATCACAACATCAGCCTGAAATGAATATTAGGGATAAATGGAATTTGTTGTATGTAGGTTGTTTATACCCGGCTGATAAGAAGATTCCTGGCTAGAGAATGAATGACACCACAGCAGTCCTGTCCCTTTTGAGGATCATTCCTCCAACTCCGATGTCAACCGAATTAACTATTTGCTATTAATGAGGAGGAGAGATTATCTATGCAGTAAATTTAGTTCAAATTCAAAGAGGGTTAGGCAAAAAAGCCAGCTAAATCATACAATTCAAAGTATACCAATGCTGATGGTTTAGAGCAGGAGTGGCCAAACTTGCTTAGTGTAAGAGCCTCATAGAATAAATGTCAGACGTTTGAGAACCGCAAGACATGAACAAATATTACATGTTTTATTGAAAAATATGCACATTTGCTTTTTATTAACATTAAATGATACTGCCAAAAATAGAAACAAAAGGGATAAAACCAGATATTGATAATGATATATATTTGTTCAATGATATTTGTAGGTGGGGGGTTGGGCTTTGAGAATGCATTTAAAGTTAAAGTTGCTTTCTTTCTCTGCTTCCCCCCACTTCAAGCCTACCCAGGGAAGGGGAAACTGATCAGGGAGGCATGCCTCCCCTTCGCTTCCCCAGGTGCCCTGCTGGGAGCCACAGAATATGTGTGAAAGAGCCGCCTATGGCTCCCGAGCTGCAGTTTGGCCACCCCTGGTTTAGAGGCATTGCTTCTGTTATGATCAACCTGTCAGCAGACTAATAATCCAAACATGTGATAAGAGGAGCAATTCCAAGTGATGCAGACTTACTCACTAGTTCTTTACTTTCCCCAAGCTGCATGTACAAACCAAACAAAAGGTAACAGGAAAACTGCATAAAGCTATGTGATTAATCATCCTAGCTTACGCTGAATACCGCATCTTCAATCAGCTGAATAGGATTCATTGTGTCGGATTTGCCTAGATGGAATTTTATCATCCATAAAGCTTCGTGCTGGCCCACAGTTCAACACAAGAAGAAATCATCCCTCATTGTTCTGACAATGCCAAGGCACCATCGTAACACCTTGGAGACCCTGAACTGGGTGGAAAGGTGGCACAGAATTGTTTCAAATAAAGAAATGAATATATATTCCAAAATGCTTCAGCATCCTCAGTGTCCAAAAAATCCTTCATTCATTACCTTCCTTTTATCCATGGCAACAGGGGTAAACAAGAAGCCCTTGCCTCCTCACTGCTGACCCTGAGGGTTCTCTGTGGCTTCCCGGCAGCAATCTAATGCCCAATACAGTAACCATACACATCACAGATTTTGAAGGAGCGGCATGATGCAGCTGCAGTAACATACCACATTCCAGAGGATTGGGTTTTCCAGAGTAGCATCACCAATGATCAAATAAAGAGTGTAGGTTCCAGAGGCTGAATCAAACTCAGTCTTTCTCTCAGAAGTATCCAGTTCAAACTTGTATATGTTTTTGCTATCTGGTTCTGCAACAAACACCACTTCTTGCCCAGTCTTCTGATTATGGAGCCGCACAAATGTCTGAAAGGAAACACAATTAAACTAATCTTTGCCTATCCTTCATCACAACAACATGAGACTTTGCAGCTGGTGTAGAACACAGAGGGTGGTATATTGGGAGCTTTCAGAGGGGGAAGGCAGGATTTACATCTCCTAAGTAAATATGTTGCTTAAGGCAAAACGACAGATGTGTATTTCAGAGGATCCATCTCTTCCAAAATGACTGGTCTTCCTCTAGCAATCTAACTACAGAAATAAAAGCTGTAAGAGTAAGCATGCTATGGTTTTATATTCCACTCTTTGACTATCTTGCTATTAAAACTTATTGTATATCCACTTTTTCAGCGAGGAATCTGTGAGCAGGTTCTGGCACTGATCTAGGACCCAAATTATGGGAACATTCCCAGAAAAGTTATTGCGGATAAGAAGACTGATGCAGAATTTCTCCACGTATAAGCATACATAAAATTACTTTTAAAAGCCATTGGGTCTCCAACAGGAATAAGATGTGGAGTTCTGAAAAATAAACTATCAGAGACTGCATTGTGAACTGAAAAGTTCTGGGAACAATTTGTACCCAAGTCACAACAATGCTCTTCTAATAGCTCACACAGTATTAGGGGCAGAAGCAGAACAACACAGGATTTACATTCAGGAGGCACCTTTAGTCAGGGTTTTTTTTTCTGGGGGAACGTGCAGAACAGAGTTCCGTAACTTCTTCGACAAAATTCTTCTAAAATGTTTAATAGTCCATGAATTTTCAGTACACAGATTGAAAACTTCATTTCCCTCTTGAGAGTTCCAGCCCCTCTTAAAGAAAAAGAAAAGCCCTGCCTTTAGTTAAAGTGATTTCAGGTGGCCCAGGAGCTTCAGCTGGTTCAAATGCCGCTGCTGGAGATTTAACAGGGACCCAGTGATATGAATGTAAAAGCCCGTGCTTTTCCAACTATATATTGCCTGCTGGTTGTTTCTTGGCCCAACTGAAAGAGTTGGCCTGGGTCCAGTGTCCCTGAAGGACTGCCCTCCATCCACCCCAACCTGCTCAAGCCTTGAAAACTGAGGATGGGGTCTCCCTGAAGGAACTTGCACAACCTGACTAGCTGGGATGCCCCAAAGAGCCATTCCCAAGTTACGGAATTTCTTCCTGCAGGAGGGGGGAGGCTTCAGAGAAAAAGACATCTTTGCTACAGAATGCCTCTGAATGAGGTTTTATATTGCTGCTCTTATTTTCTTGTTTTACAGACTGTATGGATATAATGTAGCAGCTTGAATAGCCCAAAATAGAGTGAACTCATCAAAGCTTGGAAGCTAAAGAGAACTCGGATGGGAGACCATACTACTGAGGAAGATCAGGGTTTCTGTGCAGAGAAAGGCAACAGCAAACCTCCTCTGCTTGTTTCTTACCTTGAGAGGTCACCAAGAGTCAGTTGCAACTTGGCACTTAATAACTAGGGGTGTGCATTCGGATCTTCCCAAGCCAAAAATATACCCTATATTTTGGCATCCCAAAAGTATCTAGGATTTTTTGGGAAAACTGGGGGAAAAATCCTGGATATTTTCAGGAACCATGAAGATCAGGGAAACAGCTGATAGGCGGGGGAGCAGTTTCCTATCCTCTCAGCTGTTTCCCTGATCTTTTTTTGCAGTCTATTTAAACCAGGCTGGTTTAAAGGGACTGCAGAAAAGATTGGGGAAACAGCTGAGAGGATAGGAAACTGCTCCCCGCCTATCAGCTGTCCCCCCTTCTTCTTCTGCAGTTCATTTAAACCAGGCTGGTTTACAGGGTTTGCAGAAAAGGTCAGGGAAACAGCTGAGACGCAGGAGCCCTGCTGAGCTGTGTTTTGCAGCTTTGCCACTCCTGAGCTGCTGTTACCCCCCCCCCCCCCGTTTTTCCCATCTTGGGTCTACTGGACCTGAAAAAATTCAGGATTTCTGAACAAAACAAAAACCCTTCACATCCCCATTAATACATATTTAATTAATGGATATAATATGGCTGCTGCTTTGGAATTCATTCTACTGCATTTCAATATGGTGATATGAGTGATTTTTTAAAATTGTTAACTGTTTTGAGTGCCATGGGGAGGGAAAGGCAGCCACAGAAATGAATCAGCCAGCCAAATAAATAAATAAATAAAATAAAGACAACAGTGGTTAAGAGACCTCCCTCTGAGGCCTTGCAGAGATGATGCAAAGTGTTTAAAAAGCCCTGGATGAGGAATCTTCCTATGTAAGTAGCTGAGCTGTGTGTTTTGCTCTAACTATGTCATGCATAATAAAACTTTGATATAGCACATCAGAAAACTATAATAAATTGCATTCCCTGCCTCCATATACTTGGGAGTAAGACATTTATCTGTAATTTTCCTGCCACCATCCAATTTAGAACAAATCCATCAGATGGTTTTTCAAACCTCAGAAATCTTTTCCCTAAAGGCACCCTGCCAAAGATGTCTCTGTGGTTATCAATCAGAAGACAAGATAATTACATGATCAGGCTAACCTGGTGAGGGATGAGTTCTGCTCCAGTGTTCACATCTACCAGCTGGAAGGACAAGGCGAAATTCTGATGACTGTCAGCAGTGAAGGATCCTTTGGCTTTGGATGGGTAAGTTACTCTAAATGAAAAATGAAACACAGAACTGCTGTTTACAAATTGGACTGCAAGAGAAATTAATGCTGATTGCGTGACAACAGATCAAGTAACAGATTTACAGTGCAAACTCATTGAAAGCTACGGGCTTCGATTAGAGTTAACTCTACACAGGACTACACTGTTAAGATTCCAAGAATAGGCTGATAGGGCTGTTTTCTTTCCACCACAACAGAGGTCAAAAATCATAGCAAGAAACACATGGACTTGCACACTGTTATATACCCACATCCCTGGAGGTGATCCAAAAGCACAACACACACTGGATCTCTTCAGACCAACTGCTGTAGAGATCTGATTCCAAATGACTGGGAATAACTAGCTTGTGTTATGTGAATCTAGTCTACGTGGAAAATGCATTTAATATGCTGACTGTTTCAATCTGATCAAAACAGATACTAGATAATGGTAAAAAAATGGTAAGGACGGACAGGCCACAGTGGAGAACTCAGACAAAACATGATCCACTGGAGAAGGAAATGGCAACCCACTCCTGTATCTGTGCCAAGAAAACCCCATGGACAGGAACAAAAGGCTAACAGATACGATGCCAGAAGATGAGCCCCTCAGGTTCAGAAGTTGTCCAATATGCTACTGGGGAAGAGCAGAGGGTTGGTACAAGTAACCCCAGAATGAAGTGGCTGGGGCAAAGCCAAAAGGATGCTCAGCTGTGGACGTGTCTGATGGTGAAAGGAAAGTCCAATGTTGCAAAGAACAATACTGCATAGGAACCTGCAATGTAAGCTCTATGAATCAAAGTAAGTTGGATGTGGTCAAAAATGAGATGGCAAGACTGAACATCGACATTATGGGAATCAGTGAACTAAAGTGGACAGGAATGGGTGAATTTAACTCAGAAGACCATTATATCTACTACTGTGACCAAGAATCCTGTAGAAAAAATGGTGTGGCCTTTATAGTCAACAAGAGAGCGAGAAAGGCAGTAATGGGATACAATCTCAAAAACGAATGATCTCAATCTGAATCCAAGGCAAACCATTCAACATAACAGTAATTCAAGTCTATGTCCCAACCACTGATGCAGAAGAGGCTGAAGTGGACCGGTTCAACGAGACCTACAACAACTCCTAGAACTAACACCAAAAAAGGTGTCCTCATCATCATAGGGGACTGGAATGCTAAAGTAGGAGGTCAAACGTAATCAGAGTAACGGACAAGTTTGGCCCTGGAGAACAAAATGAAGCCAGATAAAGGCTAACAGAGTTTTGTCAAGAGAACACGCTGATCATAGCAAACACCCTCTTCCAACAACCTAAGAGGCAACTCTACACATGGACATCACCAGATCGGCAGCACTGAAATCAGATTGATTATATCATTTGCAGTCAAAGATGGAGAAGCTCTATGTAGTCAGTAAAAACAATTTATGCTGTTTCTGTATGTTTATGCTGTTCTGTAAGTTTAATGCTACTGACTGTTACTTACTTTTGAAAAAAAAATAATAAAAATAATTTTAAAAAACACAACAACAAGACCTGGAGCTGACTGTGGTTCAGATCATGACCATCAGTGGCTATTAGCCACAAGTTATAGATAGGAACTCTCAGTCTGAGGCAAGTGATGCACTGTATTCTTGGTGCCCGGGGGGGGGGACAGTGGGAGGGCTTCTAGTGTCCTGGCCATGGTAGACCTCCTGATGGCACCTGGTATTTTTGGACACTGTGTGACAGTGTTGGACTAGATGGGCCATTGGCCTGATCCAACATTGGCTTTTCTTATGTTCTTATGAGCTACTCATTGCAAAATTCAGGCTTAAACTGAAGAAAGTTGGGAAAGCCACTAGGCCATTCAGGTTTGACCTAGATCAAATCCCTGATGAATATACAGTGGAGGTGAAGAATAGGTTTAAGGGACTAGATTTGATATAGACAGAATGCCTGAAGAACTATGGACGGAGGTTCATGACACTGTACAGGAGGCAGCAATCAGCACCATCCCAAAGAAAAAGAAATGAAAGAAAGCAAAGTGGCTGTCTGATGAGGTTTTACAAATAGCAGAGGAAAGAAGGAAAGCGAAAGGTAAAGGTGAAAAGGAAAGATTTACCCAACTGAATGCAGATTTCCAGAGAATAGCAAAGAGATATAAGGAGGTTTTCCTGAATGAACATGAACCTGCAGTGCAATGTGACTGCAAACAAAGCTAATGCAATCTTAGGATGCATTAACAGAAGCACTGTGTCCAGTTCATGGGAGGTGGTAGTTCCGCTCTATTCTGCTATGGTCAGGCCTCACCTGGAGTACTGTGTCCAGTTTGGGGCACCACATTTTAAGAAGGATGTTGACAAGCTCAAGTGTGTCCAGAAGAGGGCAACCAGGATGGTGAGAGGGTTGGAATCCAAGACTTATGAGGAAAGGCTGAAAGAGTTGGGCATGTTTAGCATGGGAAAGAGAAGGCTTAGAGGGGACATGATTGCAGTCTTAAAATATTTGAAGGGCTGTCATGTAGAAGAGTAGCGAAGAGTCGGACTCGACTGTGCGACTGAACAACAACATGTAGAAGATGGAGCAGATCTATTCTCTCTTGCTCTGGATTGCAAGACTAGATCTAATGGGTGGAAATTACAAGGGAATCGATACCGGCTAGATATCAGGAGAAACTTCCTAACTGTAACAGTGGTTGAGCAGTGGAACAAACTGCCTTGGGAGGTGGTGGATGTTCCTTCGCTGGACGTTTTCAAGAGGAGGCTGGATGACCATCTTTTGGGTATGTTGTAGGGCTATCTTTTGGCTATGCTCCTGCAGAGTGCAGGGGGTTGGACTAGATGACCCGCAAGATCCCTTCCAACTCTAACGTTCTATGATTCTACCTCTGGGCACCCTGTGTGAACAGGACTGCCTCTCTCCCTCCCAACATTCAACAAGGAGACTTGACCCTTTTACTTTGCACACTTGAGAAGGAAGGGCAGGAAGAAAGGTAGTTTGGGTAGACAGGCAAGCGAGGTGAAAGCTACAGCTTTGCAGCAGCATGGATGCTCTTTGCTAGACTACATGGCTAAGCTGACTTGTAACTCAACAACGTTGCAGGGTTGATTCCTCTTAATGTTATTGCTACATATTTTAATGTTTCCCAGTTTTATTTTGTTATGTTTTGGTTGTATAGTTGCACTTTAGCATGTTGTATTTATGTTTTGTTGTTTATAATAATATTTTTTAAAAAAACATTGCAGGGTTTATTCTTCTTAACATTATAAGTATCTATAAGCATATGTATCTATCAAATACTGTCAAAATAAAGAAGTGCGACAAAGACAGCAGAAGAACTGGCTTGTGTCAATTCTTTTTTTTCATTGCGAAGGCAAGCAACTGACGCTCACAGTGCTGTCATTTAGCACTGGCATTTTACCTGGTAGTTTTTGGTGCAATGCTCTGATCTTTGTCCACAGTAAAAAGATCCACATTTGCTATGCCGACTTCTGTTGAGACCTTGACTTTCAACTGCAGTAAAACACAATAAGTTATCAACAGATGATGAGTTCCACACATGTTCTAGCACTGAGTGCCGACATTCCACGTCAGTGACAAAATGACCCACAAAGGTGCTTTCTGCTTGCTGTTTTTAGCAGAAGCTCCTGACACATTCCATCATGAGACTATCATTATACTATGTATTCCCCAAAACAATGACAGGATTATGGAAAAATCCTACTAGAACAACCCCCCCCCACTAAATAAATGCTGTATAAAATCTGTTTAAATGATACCGTCATGCAAAGATACATTAACAACATTGTCAAACTAATCAATCATGCAAATTTTATTTGTACTATTCCTGTTCAGTAGCTTGGATTAAATCTATCCCAATTTACGAGTTTACACCCTTTCCCCTTTTATATATTAGCGTCTGGAGTCAGGTATTCTTTCCCTTTTAAGTGAAATTAATTTGCACAAAGCAACATGAACCATGAAATCCAGAATCTGAGGTTTCAAGATGCAGTCACAATCACACAGCCTTCCTCCACACCAGCAGTCCATCTGATATCCTACAATCCTCTACTAATAAATCAGTTTTATGACAACAAGTTGGAGTAACTTTCTTCTCTCAAATGACTGTGACAGGCCAAAAGTTAAGCCATGCATTTGCTTGGAAAATGAAGCAAAACATTGAATGCAGAGACATATGCTCAAAATGTTAAAATCCCACAACTAGAGGTCCCAACTAAGGAGAACAAAATGTGTAGTTTGATTCCAACCCTGAAACAACAGATATAGAACCAGTGTCAGGTTCAAGGAACCTTGTCTTTCTGAACTAGCCAACTTCTTTTTCTTCAGGGTGTACATATGCATCACTGTTTTCACATTCTGGAGTGTATGTGCTCTTTTGTTTCATCTCCCCCCCCCCCACACACACACCTTTAATGTCAGGAAACGCAGCCTTTCTGCACAGCTCTAACCTCCAGTTAAAAACTTGGAAACATTAAGTGCAATTAATGGTAATGGCAGTCTCTAAAAAGCACCTCTCCTGATAGCTTTCCCCAGTACCAACCTGGCTTATTAACAGGCCCTGTTCACGCCAGGCCATCAGCATTAACGCCCCCCCCCCTATGGTCAGGCCTCACCTGGAGTACTGTGTCCAGTTTGGGGCACCACATTTTAAGAAGGATGTTGACAAGCTCAAGTGTGTCCAGAAGAGGGCAACCAGGATGGTGAGAGGGTTGGAATCCAAGACTTATGAGGAAAGGCTGAAAGAGTTGGGCATGTTTAGCATGGGAAAGAGAAGGCTTAGAGGGGACATGATTGCAGTCTTAAAATATTTGAAGGGCTGTCATGTAGAAGAGTAGCGAAGAGTCGGACTCGACTGTGCGACTGAACAACAACATGTAGAAGATGGAGCAGATCTATTCTCTCTTGCTCTGGATTGCAAGACTAGATCTAATGGGTGGAAATTACAAGGGAATCGATACCGGCTAGATATCAGGAGAAACTTCCTAACTGTAACAGTGGTTGAGCAGTGGAACAAACTGCCTTGGGAGGTGGTGGATGTTCCTTCGCTGGACGTTTTCAAGAGGAGGCTGGATGACCATCTTTTGGGTATGTTGTAGGGCTATCTTTTGGCTATGCTCCTGCAGAGTGCAGGGGGTTGGACTAGATGACCCGCAAGATCCCTTCCAACTCTAACGTTCTATGATTCTACCTCTGGGCACCCTGTGTGAACAGGACTGCCTCTCTCCCTCCCAACATTCAACAAGGAGACTTGACCCTTTTACTTTGCACACTTGAGAAGGAAGGGCAGGAAGAAAGGTAGTTTGGGTAGACAGGCAAGCGAGGTGAAAGCTACAGCTTTGCAGCAGCATGGATGCTCTTTGCTAGACTACATGGCTAAGCTGACTTGTAACTCAACAACGTTGCAGGGTTGATTCCTCTTAATGTTATTGCTACATATTTTAATGTTTCCCAGTTTTATTTTGTTATGTTTTGGTTGTATAGTTGCACTTTAGCATGTTGTATTTATGTTTTGTTGTTTATAATAATATTTTTTAAAAAAACATTGCAGGGTTTATTCTTCTTAACATTATAAGTATCTATAAGCATATGTATCTATCAAATACTGTCAAAATAAAGAAGTGCGACAAAGACAGCAGAAGAACTGGCTTGTGTCAATTCTTTTTTTTCATTGCGAAGGCAAGCAACTGACGCTCACAGTGCTGTCATTTAGCACTGGCATTTTACCTGGTAGTTTTTGGTGCAATGCTCTGATCTTTGTCCACAGTAAAAAGATCCACATTTGCTATGCCGACTTCTGTTGAGACCTTGACTTTCAACTGCAGTAAAACACAATAAGTTATCAACAGATGATGAGTTCCACACATGTTCTAGCACTGAGTGCCGACATTCCACGTCAGTGACAAAATGACCCACAAAGGTGCTTTCTGCTTGCTGTTTTTAGCAGAAGCTCCTGACACATTCCATCATGAGACTATCATTATACTATGTATTCCCCAAAACAATGACAGGATTATGGAAAAATCCTACTAGAACAACCCCCCCCCACTAAATAAATGCTGTATAAAATCTGTTTAAATGATACCGTCATGCAAAGATACATTAACAACATTGTCAAACTAATCAATCATGCAAATTTTATTTGTACTATTCCTGTTCAGTAGCTTGGATTAAATCTATCCCAATTTACGAGTTTACACCCTTTCCCCTTTTATATATTAGCGTCTGGAGTCAGGTATTCTTTCCCTTTTAAGTGAAATTAATTTGCACAAAGCAACATGAACCATGAAATCCAGAATCTGAGGTTTCAAGATGCAGTCACAATCACACAGCCTTCCTCCACACCAGCAGTCCATCTGATATCCTACAATCCTCTACTAATAAATCAGTTTTATGACAACAAGTTGGAGTAACTTTCTTCTCTCAAATGACTGTGACAGGCCAAAAGTTAAGCCATGCATTTGCTTGGAAAATGAAGCAAAACATTGAATGCAGAGACATATGCTCAAAATGTTAAAATCCCACAACTAGAGGTCCCAACTAAGGAGAACAAAATGTGTAGTTTGATTCCAACCCTGAAACAACAGATATAGAACCAGTGTCAGGTTCAAGGAACCTTGTCTTTCTGAACTAGCCAACTTCTTTTTCTTCAGGGTGTACATATGCATCACTGTTTTCACATTCTGGAGTGTATGTGCTCTTTTGTTTCATCTCCCCCCCCCCCACACACACACCTTTAATGTCAGGAAACGCAGCCTTTCTGCACAGCTCTAACCTCCAGTTAAAAACTTGGAAACATTAAGTGCAATTAATGGTAATGGCAGTCTCTAAAAAGCACCTCTCCTGATAGCTTTCCCCAGTACCAACCTGGCTTATTAACAGGCCCTGTTCACGCCAGGCCATCAGCATTAACGCCCCCCCCCATCCCCGTTTGCACATCATCACCAATCCCTTTCTGATGTTCTACGGGAAATTATCGCTCCAATTACCACACTGGCTTTGATATGTGTGGCAAAGGTCAGCGCTTGTAAAAAAGTGCTGCCTTCCAGCTTCTCAAAACTGACAACTGAAATGCTAATTTTTCTATTGAAAAATCAATCAAGGGCAAAAAAATGAATACCCACAGGAAACGGCAATTAAAAACACAAACAAATCACCACCACAACAATTGCATTCAGCTGCCATTTCTGTGAGTTCTGGAATGACTCTGAAAAAGCAACAACAAAAAAATATGCAGGAAAATAAAACAGACACTTCTGTTTGGTACATCAAGATGCAACCATTTTTAAAGAAAATCCACTGGCTCTCCTTTCTTTCGCTCTGTGTACCATATATTAAAATCTGAACAGGAAGGAAGACTTTCTAATTAAACATTTTTAATAGGGCTGTGGAGATGCCTTTGTATTCTGCACAATGTCGAGTGTTGTTCTACACTTTTTTAATGAGGCGTTTACTAACCATAGTAATATACAATCACAGTCCTGAATAGTACTACTACTAAATGTTTGTGCAATGGCACACTAGGATCTTTGCAAAATGCAAAGGCCACAATTAGATGTAAACTGTTAGGGCAAGAACCAAATAAGATTAAGAGGGGTGCAGGATTTCATGATCTGGGGTAGTAGTGAGAAGAAGAGAACAGATTGGATTTATACCTCCCCTTTCATTACCTGAAGGAGTCTCGGAACGGCTCACAATCCCCTTCCCTTCCCCTTTCCACAACAGACACCCTGTGAGGTAGGTGGGGCTGAGAGAGCTCTCTGAGAATTGCCCTTGAGAGAACAGCTCTGAAAGAACTTACGACTGACCCAAGGTCACACCAGCAGCTGCATGTGGAGGAGTGGGGAATCAAACCTGGTTCTCCCGGATTAGAGTCCACGCTCTTAACCACTACACCAAACTGGCTCTGAGGGCAAAAGTAAGGTAATGGTGGGGTAGTGGCAAACTGAGGGCAAAAGTAATATAATGGTGGGTACAGCACAGAACACAGAGTGTAAGACTTCTTAGAAGAGAACTGGGCAAGCTATTTGACTTGAAGTTTCTGCCTAGGTTACCAGTCTCCCTGTTCACTTGCCTCAAAGGCAGGAACTACAGTACCGAAACGTTTCTTCAAGCTGCACATTAACTCTGTATCAGAACGTGCTGAATTATGCCAGAGATACCACAAAAAACTGACTGTTCCCTATAAATCAGTTCCTGGATTGGATAACTCTTTTGAAGGTAAGCAGAAACCCAGATTTGAGGACATCCTCTGAGAACAAGCTGTATATGGCCATAGTGCATCCTGACATGTATAGCAGAAGCATGCTCTTTTGCAAAAAAGCAAGGATTCAGTGCAAGGAATCCTGTTTGCAACTACTTCACAAACTGAAAGAGACATCAAATCATATACTCACCTCAACCTTGTTGGCAATAAATCTACTATCCCCATCAACACTGACTGCAAAATCATAGTAGCCACTGGCAGGCTTGACACTCATGAAGTCCAGCTCAAAGACATCTCTGTTAATGACAAACAGGGGTAAGATTGCAGGAAACTGGTCTGTGCCTGACAAAGATTAAAGGACATTAGAAGCTGCGGCATATGCAATATAGTATGGCAGCAAAAAGAGAAGTGGCCAGATACCATTTCAGAGAGGAAAGCTACATGGATTCAAGTGCCATTGCCAAGGAATATTCTTAAAAAGGCAAAGTCCTTAACTAGTACAATACGAACATTATCATGTTGTGCGTATTCCCTGTCCCCTCATTTTCTTGCTAAGGAATCCTAAACTCTAGATTCAGAGAGAGGACAACAACCACACAGGCACAGATCTGTGTGACATCATTTACCATTTCAAAGAGTCACAATTTTAAAAAGGCAATATGGGGGGAGGGGACTAGTATTTAAAATGTTTCTATCCTAACTTATCTCCTCAGTCACAAGATGGATTAAGGTGTTGAGATTTGGTTACACTGAAACAACAGTCCCTAATAAAATAAGATTCCCCCCTCCAAACGATTAATATAGAGGTCCCTCCTCTCTGCATTGCAAGACAAAAATATCAAAACAAGACAAAATCTTATTCTTACCTGGACAGGGCAAAGGCAGTTTGATGAAGGACTGTGGCTTTAGTTGCAGCAGATTTTGCATGATCTAAGGTCACGCTAGCCTGAGTCAGTGGCTGCGACATAACATTGGTTACTTGGAGCTTCGGAACAAGAAAGACAAACAAGATTATTTTCTTCTCCAGCATATGAAGGCCATCAAGCAGGGAGAAAACTCCTGCAAGAGACAGAAGCCCGATGGCAAAAATTCCACATCTGGAGTCTTCTGTTCCTTGCCACTGTTCTCTGTGTATCTGCCAGAGACAAACCTCTTCTGTTTTTTACAATGCTTTTCACCATGGTTATTTAAATTTACAGTGTACCCTATCAGGCAGGCTCAGGGTGACCTGCATTTTAACACACACAGACTCTCCCCTGCCAAACCCATGGCAGTTGTGGATGCACTTGCAATACAGCCGGTTCCCCCCGAAGAGTCCCAACCCATAGGTTTATTGATTTTATTTATACAGCACCTTTTCCACTGAGTCTTAAAGTGAATTACATAATGCAAGTCAGTACAAGCAATAGGATGAGGAGACATCTAACAAACAATGTAATAAGATTAGGATTGCAGAAATCTGAAACAGGGCACAAGAATTAAGCAGGGCCTGATAATGGCTGTTAACAATTGAACATCTCGGAGAACATTAATTCACAGGGTCGCCACAAGTCAGAAGCAACTTCTTGATGACACTTAACACACATTAAGCAGGGAACAGTAAATAATGCAAGAAATGAACATAAGAACATAAGAGACGCCAATGTTGGATCAGGCCAAAGGCCCATCCAGTCCAACACTCTGTATTGCACAGTGGCCAGAAATACCAGTGCCATCAGGAGGTCCACCAGTGGGGCCAGGACATTAGAAGCCCTCCCACTGTTGACCCCCTCAAGCACCAAGAAGACAGAGCATCACTTGCCCCAGAGTCCCTATCTATACCTTGTGGCTAATAGCCACTGATGGACCTCTGATCCATATGCTTATCTAATTCCCTTTTGAAGCCGTCCATGCTTCTAGCCGCCACCACTTCCTGTGGCAGTGAATTCCATGTGTTAATCACTCTTTGGGTGAAGAAGTACTTCCTTTTATCTGTTCTAACCCGACCGCTCAGGAATTTCATGGAGTGCCCACGAGTTCTTCTATTGTGAGAAAGGGAGAAAAGTACCTCTTTCTCTGCCTGCTCTTTCCCATGCATAATCTTATAAACCTCAATCATGTCACCCCTCAGTTGTCGTTTCTCCAAGCTAAATGGTATTATGTAAGAAGAACTATAATGCAGTAAGCAAGATAAAAAAATACAACAAGAGATAATACATAGCAGTATAGTTCATAGTCCCATTCTCTCTACTGAAACGTCTTCCTGAATCATTCTAATGCAATCTTTGCCCGAGGGTTGATAGCATGGGAGATTTTACATGTATTAACCAGTGTGGAGCCAGTGTCATTGATTACTTTACAGTATTATCTAACATGTTCAATATGATTGACTCACTGGATCATCTCCCTCTGCGGTTAAAATTAAACACTCTACAATGTAACTTTCTTCAATCTGCCACTCCTCTTCAGTTGAACCAAAATCATAATAAACTTAGGCCAGTGTGTTGGAATAATGAGATCACGAAGAAAGTAAACACTCTAAAAACTGTCCTAAAGCCTGTCAATTTAAGGCTAAAATCTTCATTCAGTCTTCCTTGAAGGAGAACCTAGGTGCAATGAGTGAATTGATAAAAATTTTCCAGCCATTATATACATCCTACAGACTGAGTAGGGACTTTGGCCAGGGCAGGCAAGACAAGTGGTTTGATACTGATCGTAAGGCACTTAAAAGGGCAATTCGCTACATGCACTGACAATTCAAACTAGTTGAGCAAACTTCAGAGGACGGTGGAAGACCGGAAGGCCTGGCATGATCTGGTCCATGGGGTCGCGAATGGTCGGACTCAACTGTGCGACTGAACAACAACAAAATGACAGAAGCACACTTAAATGGATTTTTTTGTTGAAACGTGAATTCAGAATGCATATCAGAAGCAAAAAGAGAGCTGCTTTAAATTTCCTTCTGTAAACATCTAATCTGGGTTTCCACAGAAAGACATTAAAACCTTTTGGGTACGATTGCAAGCAAACGAAATACCAGATCTCCGCTCTGTTGTTACATTTCTGCCAATTGTTGGGTGGCACATTTTAAGGCCTTATTTGCGACTTCATGTGCTAATAAATATCCTTGCCCAAATGGCTCTTCCTCTGATGGCTGAGAAATGGCCCCCAATCACAGGATCAGAAATTAAATTTTTTAATAACTCAAATAAAATCTGGCACGGCTCCTGGACCTGACCTGATACCAGCAGAGCCGTTCAAAGCAAATACTGAGTGTGGGTGGAGATACTGGCACCAATAGTCACACAAATCAACAGGACAGGGATTATGCTTACCTCTTGGTGCCACGCAATAATAGTTCCCATCTACAAAAAAGGTGATCCAACTGACCCAAACAATTACTGGCCCATAAGTTTATTATTTTTGTTGTTGTTGTTGTTCAGTCGCACAGCCAAGTCTGACTCTTCGTGACCCCATGGACCACATCACACCAGGCCCTCCTGTCTTCCGCCATCTTCTGGAGTTTGCTCAATTTCATGTCCGTTGCCTCGGCAACACTGTCTAACCATCTCATCCTTTGCCGTCCCCTTCTTCTGTTACCTTCAATTTTCCCCAGCAACAGGGTCTTCTCCAGTGAGTGCTCCCTTCTCATTCGGTGGCCCAAGTAGTTTACTATTAGTAGTGGGCAAACTACACACATCTTTGCTTCAAAATAAGATACTTCTTTGGATGGAAGATGAAGCTATATTGGGTCGAGAGCAAACTGGATTCTGTAGAGGCGCAGTGCAGTTGACCAATGCCACACTCTCCAATTTATTGTAGATAAGTATACCAGCTCAAGAGATGGCATGTTAGCTGTCGCCTTCATTGATCTCAGAGCAGCGTTTGACTCAGTGCCTAGACAAAGACTATGGGATAAACTGAACAAATCTTCTATGGACAAATGCCTCCTCTTCTACTCAGTCTACTGCTCAGGTAAGATGTAATCCTACTGGCAAACTGACCAAGGATATTCCACTGAACAGAGGAGTTAAGCCAGGAAGCATCCTTGCTCTGCTGTTATTTAATTTATACCTTCTTATATATCTGGAAATGAATTTCATCCACCTTGCCTGGCCCATGTTAAGTTACCCTGTCTCTTATATGCGGATGATACCACCCTTTTGTCAAGATCTGTGGCTGGCCTACACAAGCTCATAGGTTCCTTCTTGGAATACTGTTCCAGAGAGGGCTTAGTTATCAATGTTGCTAAGTCTAAGGTTCTTCTTTTCAGTAAAAAACAGAAGATAAAGAAGTATAAGTGGTCAGTGGCAGGTTAACTTATGGAGCAAGTAGAGCATTTTAAATATTTAGGAATCATCTTTCAAGCAAATCTTTTCTGGATGGTGCACCTGAACTCTGCCATTAGAACCACTGAGTACTGGGAAGGCCATCTCAAGATTTTATTATTCCACAGGTGGCCAATATGCTCCTGCGGCAGTCAAAGTATTCAATGCTAAAGTTGCTGGGTAAATGCTATATGTCATCGGGGTCTGGATTAGTGCAGTAACAGACAATATTGATAGACCTCTATTAAGATTCCTACACAATACTCTGGGAACACCTCCGTGTGTGTCTGGAATAGCCCTGAGAGCCGAAGTTGGGGAGATGTCATATGAAGCAAAGACCTGGGGAAGAGCATTTAATTTGAAAATTAGGACTCTAAAATCAAACCCAGATCTAAACCTCCTCAGACTAGTCAAACTGGACCACCACATAAGTAGTTGGGATAGATTACTGGACTTCAAACTATTATGTTTGGGTTTCACCCATGATGTGATAGAAGCCACAAATGGACAAGAACCATCACAGCTCATTAGAAGACGTTTGAGAGACTTTGACTACAAGAGCATGTCAATTAGAGCCTGCAGAGTTGTGCATTCAGCCTCCAATAACAATGCCAAACTACTTACCCGAGATAATTCTTCCAAAGTATAGAAGGGCATTCATGCTAGTGTGCCTGAAAGCCCTACCTTCAGCTGTGATGTCAGGAAGATTTAATGAGATTTCATAGTCAGATCGACTCTGTAATTGCGGCACTGTTAAAAATGACTCTGTGGATCACAGTTTGCTTGATTGTCCCAAAGAGATGAAATGATCTCCCCTTTATTTAATCAGGACTTATCTCTCCAGAAGCAAAATCATCCTGGTTACTTAGAGACGAAGACAAACAAACTACCCTGCGTGTGGCAAAATTTCTAGCAGCTGTTGTCAAACCACATGACAACATTTGCAGTAGCAACCTTTAAATTCTTCCATGTTTTTCTGTGGAACAAAGTTTATTGTGGGATTGCTGTTTATGACTCCAGTTGCAAAAACAGTAAAGACAATAAATGAATAAATAAAGCAGCCTTCTCCCTTTAAAAATGCCCTCCAGAACAGTTCTGTTTTAAATAGTTTGTGGAATAGGAGGCAGCATCAGGGGAAGGCCTACCATATCTTGAATAAAATATGGTAAAGAATTTCGTCCACCGTTTCACTTATAACCTGTGTGTCAGAGAGGTATTCCAAATGTTAATATTAAATTTCTATAAGTTCTGCATGCAAGTTTTATATAGAACACCTCAGCCATGCTTGAGTACTTGTGCTCTGAAAGTATGATACTTCTACTGCTGTGTGGTGTAGCACCTCTACTGCTACAGCCAGTGTGGTGTAGTAGTTAAGAGCAGTGGACTCTAATCTGGAGACCTGGGTTTGATTTCCCGCTCCTCCGCATGAAGCCTACTGGGTGACCTTGGGCCCGTGGCAGTTTTCTCAGAAATCCCATAACCCCACCTACCTCAGAAGGTTAACTGTTATGGGGAGAGGAGGGGAATGTGATTGTTAGCCGCTTTGAGACTCATTAGGGTAGAGAAAAAGAGGGGTATAAAAGTCAACTCTTCTTCTGCTTCACAACAGACCCTGAGCACCCACAAACGTGGACTGTGTAGCAAATTTCTAGTCCACCCCAGTACATAGGCCTCAGCCCCAAAGAATGTTAGCAGTCTCTGGTTTATGATCTGCATTCAGTATTGACCTACCTATGCAGAAGTCTGATTAGGAGTCAAATAGATTAAACAGACCCTACACGGACTAGGATCCGGGAGCCCCAGGTTCAAATCCCCACTCTGCCATGGAAGCTGGTTGGGTGGCCAGGGGCCATTCACTCTCTAACATCCTATCCTACTTCACAATAGTATAAGTTACTTGGGTCCCCCTTAGGGAGAAAAATGGGGGCATAAATAGGAAAAAAAAATCTAACAACTCACCCTAAGAATGGGCTGATGGTGAGACACAGCTGCAGGTCCATCAGGGACTACAATGACTGGCAAGTGGTAACGATTCTGGGAAAGTGATGCTGCTGCACAAGCCACGCTGAAGGCTTCAGAAAGACTCTCAAAGTTCTTCTTGCTGAAAATTGCATTCACCAACTGGATGATCTGATCCTGAAAAGGATAAAAAAATAAATAAACCCAGTCAATTCAATTCAGAGAAAACACCAAGATTCTGCTCAAAATGGCTTCACTGCATGTAAGAATGGCAAGGGCTGTTATTTCCTGTCCAGGAAAGGTGAAAGATGCAAGAGAAGATACTGGCTAAGGAGTTCACGAAGGAGAGTGGAAGTTGGCAAGAAAGAAAAAGTTTGGTGGAATCCTCTATTTCTCCATGTTTTTGGGATCCACCCTTCAGGACACTTTTTTCCCCAGAGAGAGAGGAAGAATTCACCAACACCCACTTTACTTACATACTACCAAAGATCTCCACTCCAGGGCTGCTGAAATACCAATGCAAAATCCCCCAGGGCAGGTCTGTGAGCACTGAAGGCTTGCTCATTTAACCTGCTGAAGCCTCAGATCGCAGGCATCTAAGTCGGGTTGCTTCGACTACTACCTGGTCTAGGAATGTCTCCATGCTCTTCATATCGCCCTGTAAGAGCTTCTAGCACATCTATTCTGTTAAGCAGCGTTCAACACCTTCTTTCCGCCTAAGGAACCTTCCTCTCCTAGAGGAAGAACCACTCCAGTCAGGGGAGGGCTTCAAATTTCCCTGAGTTAAATGGTAAGATACATGCAGCTATGAGCAGGGAGAAGGGCTTTGTTGACTTGAGCAATGATAGGTCCCAGGTTAAGTTTCCTGACTGAATTCAAGAGGTGTGGTTGACTAGTTCCCACCGAGGAGTCCTATATATCTTTGAAACATGCTGGGAAATTTGGAAGACAGCTTCTTAATAAACGGGTCTCACATACAGTGCTTGTGCTCCGTCATCATTCTTCAGGCCAGCCTGCAGGCTTCCAGCTGCTTTATTACGAACAAAAACTAAAGCTCAAAAAACCCTTTGCACAACAAAAAGACTAAGTAGGTTCTTTGTGTGCATGCTCAGGTACTGCCACAAGCTGGCAGTGAAGTGTCTAGCTCCTCCCACTCCCCACAGTGTCTCAAACCTTCCTCAGTGCTACACTACTTTCCCCCCTTCCAATGACAGCCAACAATGCAGAGAGGAAAACTCAGAACGTTGTGACATCAACACATGGAAAAACTAGTTGTCTGTCTGCCAGTTCTGGAGGCAGCTAACATCTAGTTTGGCCATAACATTTCAGAGTTACTTTTAACAGTTATGTGGCTAAAAAGGCACTGTCTTGTTCAGTTAAAAATAGGTGATGGGGAAATCACAGTTCCTGACAACTTAATTTATAACCAACTTTGGATAATTATCTTTAATTGGACTAATTCAGGCCTTGTTGTTTTTTTAATGCATCACTTTATGTCTGGGAGCCTGTAATGCATCACATTAAGCCGACTGGAATGAATGAGTCAAACACAGAGTTATGAAAAATGTTTCAACGTCATTTTGTTTTGCAGCAATACTCATAAAAAGGGTCAGAGTGAACTCCACTTCCAGGTCCTGCTGCCCTTCCAGTCCATCATCATTTCTACTAACAATGAGACAGGCTAGGCATTAATTATGTTAACAATCCAGAGGAATACAGTTTGGGTGATTAGAAGATTAACCTATGGGCAACACATAAGCTCACAGATACATAAAATGACCCAGTAGAAGACTTGCATAAATTCTTATCTGGATAAGCTCTATAAATAACTTCAATTGATCACCATGCTGTTAAGGCACCAAAGTTTAGCCCTGGCTTGTTATCTGAAACTTGTAACCCTTCCTTTTAATTTTGTTAAGTTTTTATTCCCATTCTAGATCTCACTAAGATGCCGAAGCCTATGTGGAATTGGAACAGCCCAAACAATACATATAGGATCATGAACAACTTAGATCAGGGGTGTCAAACATGTGGCCCGTGGGTCAAATCCAGTCCCCATAGGGCTTGTATGCGGCTCATGAGCAACTGGCTGGGTGGGCTAATCCCTGTACATGGTGGCAGCGGTGGGATGTTCAGGGATTAGCCCACCCAGGCCAGTCCAGGGATGGGAGGGAATCCTGTACTTTTCAGTACATTAAACAACAAGCCACGAGACAGTATGTACCATCTCTGGTCTCCACAACGATTTGCCACCAGAACCTCTTTTCACTAGTCCCTGCCTTTCCTAAGGGAGAGATTCTAACCCTTAGTTAGCATCTGGGATTTAACACAGTAGCAACTCTATCCAGAGATGCACACTCTTACCAGGGTAGCATATGTGGTCAGGGTTAGGCACAAGACTTAGACTTGGAATTCAGTTACAACACCAGAGACAAATTAGCAATAAGAAGGATCTTTATTCAGTACAGAGATTACAAAAATAACAAAGGCTAGGGCTGTTTGCCTTAACTAAACAATAATGATTCATAGTTACCACGTCAGGAGTATTCATCAGTCCAAGATAGTCCAAGTACCAAGGGATTTTGAAGGGAAATCCCATTTTTGCACCCCATGTGATCCAAGTCACAAAGCAACTCTTTGTCTCTCAAGAGGTAGCATTTCAGGTGCAATAGAACAGACAATGACAGAGGAGAGAGCAAGAGACTCGAGAACAGGAAGAAGAACTTACTCCCATAGGGATCAAACAATTATACCCCAATGCCAGTCACAAATTAGATGTGGCCATCAGCCAATTGCGAGTGGGCATGGGTGTGCCCAATTGTTGGTTGTCATAGCTGCGTGTGGGGATAGGCTATAAGTTTGGGACCCAGCCTGCAGTCATCTGACCCAAACTCCAGCTACTTCATTGTGTACATGACTGGTTGCAAGTGGGCCAGAAAGTGTAGCCATGAGGTCTGGCTTTTGGCATGAAAGTGTGAAAGAATGTGGGTTTGTGGCATGGCTATTGAGGCCATGTGGCCTCACCATTTGGCTTGCAACAGGAAATAATAATGTAATCACAGGAGAAGGCATGTGGATATAGAAAGCAGAAAGCAATTTTTCTATACAGAACATTTTAGACTTGCGGTCTTTTATTGCTATTATTTGACTTTGCTTGCTATTCTGTACCTGTTAGGAAATAAAGCTACTTTCTGTTTAAGCATCTGTCTCCTTCCTTTTTTACATTGTGTGGGAGACCTACTGATACGACAGCATGGAGTTCTGCATACTCAAAAGATCTCCCAGTAGTTATGTCTAATTCTACATGTGTACGGAACACACTCACACACATATCCCAACATGGGGACCAGTCTGGCTAACATTATGTGCATAGATGTACACCCAACCCATTTTACAGTTGCAATTCTTTATATTCACTTGGTACGACAAACTAACATGGCTACTCTTTTTTGGGTTACAAAGGGTTACAATGACATTTTACTATTATAAGGCTAAGAACAGGCTATTCTAACATCTAAATAGCACAGAAGTTATATAATGGTAGTTCTGACAGATTTACGGAATCTATTTGGCCCTTATGATCTACATTCTTCTCTGCACTTATAATTATAACTATTAATATCACTTTTCTTCCAAAACAGCTATAGCACTGTTGATCAGAAAACAGGAGCAATGCCCAATGCATACCTCTTTTATCGCTGGCTCTGTCCCTACATGGTCAGACAGTTTGTAAGTAGCAGCCACAAACAGAGCAGTGGTCTCAAGTCCTTCTTCAAACTGCAGATACACCCCTCCCAGGTCATCCAATCGGGCAACAAGATCCTGGAAGCAATTGGAGATGTAAACCTGGTTACAGTGAAAAGCCTGGTGGTAGCAGATTGACAGTCACCATGTCCATCTAACTCGCATGGACTTATGTACTTCTTTCTCTCTGTTATTATCCCCCCCCCAAGGAGTTCAAGAGTGGCGTGCATGATTCCACCTCCATTTTGTCCTCATAATAACCCTGTGAGGTAGGCTAGCCTGAGAGAGGCTGACTAACACAAGATCAGCCAGTAAGCATCATGGCAGAGTAGGGATTTGAACCTGGATCTCCCAGGTGCCAGTCTCTCGTTCAGCTGCACTGGTCCTCAAGTAATGGAATGCTATCCTCCAAGATATTTGGCTATATCTATTTTAACAAGCAGACTGACATCTTTTTTTATTCCACCAGGTATTTTGGAAAAAAGGAAGGTTATGATGGCATTTGGTCTTCAATGCTGTAGTTTTTAGAACTTTGTTGGTGACTTTTAATAGTTTTATACTGATATTTTGCTGTTAGTCATCTAACTCACACTGGGGCTGTTTGAGCTGAAGGACAAGTTATAGAAGAAATAACTGAATAAGTACCTCTATCTCCTCCACGATGCCACTCAAGTCTGCCTGCTGAGACAAGTATGATGCAGTCTGCAAAGCCTGAATTGTTCTGAAACAAGAAAAATGAGTTTGTGGGGAAAGGATGAGCAAACTAGTCAAATGAGTTAATTTAAAATTACAATATGAAACCGAAGGCTCCAAGATTTCCTATATGTTGACAAGGAATGCAAAAGGCCGCAGAAAAGCTGCTGAAAGAGGCTGCACAATTAATAAATTGGGGTGGATCTTGATCCTATCCTACCACTCCATCAAGCAAAGCTTGAAGCCTTCCTCCAACTTAAAACAACTCTTCCATTGGAAGAAGGCTCCTTGGAGGGTGGCTGATTCAATCCACTATGTGAAAGGATTTCATATCTTAAATAAAATAGGAAGGGCTGTGCCTTAATAACTAATTATATGCTTTATATGCAGAAGCTCCCAGGCCTCATCTCCTAGCATTTCTGGGACAAACTAGACATTTATTCAAAGCATAGGTCCGCTAATGGCTGCTATGATGGACCGCACTTTTTCAAAGCTTAGACGTGCTGTACAAATAGAGTAAAGGACTGTGAAGTGTTAATCCTTCCCAGAAACAAAGCCTTGAGTGACAGGCTGCTCTAAGCGATCTGATTGATTAGCATCAGCTGAGCAGACAAAGTCTTGAGAGCTGTATGCTGAGGAGAGATTCAGTCAGATTTCTGCCTTGACTGAATGCAGTCTGATTCAGCCTTAGCTGAGAACAGTTTAACACAGACAGAGAATTTGGAGAAAATCTGGCAAGAAAGTTTGGGAAGTAGAAAAAGACTCCCATTTGGGCCAAGAAAGGGAATAGATTATCTAGAAAGAGAAGGAATTTCCCTACCCAGTCAAACAGGGAGTTAAGCTCTGAAGAGTACAGAGATACCTGGTCTGGTGTGGTTAGGAACTGCCTTTGGAGATCTTAAGAATCAGTTAAAAACTCAAGATGAGTACTGGTGTTTCAAGAGAAGGGGTTTGGGTACTGGGAAACAAAACAGTCAAAGAATACGTCGACTGGAGTGTTTGGGGGAAAATACTGGATCAACAGCCTCTCAACCTAAAGATTTAAGTCACTGGGAACACCTTAAGAAATTTTCATTAGCCAGTCCTGACCTGGATAGCCCAGGCAAGCCTGATCTAATCAGATCTCGGACACTAAGCAGGGCTGACCTCTGCAGAAGTCAACCATGATTTCCAGGCACACACACAAAAAATATTCACCAAAAAGGGGGAAAAAAGAAAAAGGAACATCCTGAAATATAAGAACTAAAGTCTGTGCATGTACTGGTTTTACCTTAGAAATTTTAACCTGACTTTCACCTGACTTTCCCTCTCTATGTTAATACAATATTTTGTTATTTTTGAATTTTAAAATCTCCCAAGTGCCATTTTCAGTGGTTTAAGTTAAAGCAGGCTCTTG
Source organism: Gekko japonicus (assembly GCF_001447785.1). Lineage (NCBI taxonomy): Eukaryota > Metazoa > Chordata > Lepidosauria > Squamata > Gekkonidae > Gekko > Gekko japonicus. The sequence goes on from NW_015160214.1 coordinate 573,911, forward strand.
ATCCTTCCCTCAGGTTACTGGGCTGAGCCCACAGCCAAAATATCATATGGTGACAGGGTGGGACAGCCAAAGTTCTTCAGCAAAAAAACCCCAAACACTTTTACTAGGGCAGCTCAGTCAGTAAAGGGAAAGAAAGACAGAGGAAAAATCTTGCCTCTGAGGGAGGGAAGTGGATGGGGCTGCCACAGCTGCTAACTGCAAGAGCTAAAGTGGACTACCATTTTAGGACGCAGTAGATTCTGGAATGCCAGTTGCTAATTGATAGCAGGGGGGGAGGTTTTGGTCTCTGTGCCTTTGCAGGGGACATTAAAGGACATCTGGTTGGCCACTGTGAGATGCATGGTGCTGTACTACATGGACAGTTTGGCCTGATCCACTGGGACTTTTTAATGTTCTTAACACTCAAAGCACCGAAGTTTCAAGCGCTGACCCTAAAGCTATATTTACTCCAATTCGCAAACCAAAAAGATTCAAATAACTAGAAAAGTCCCAATGAATCATGTAGTCTCCAGAAATAATTGCAAACCATGGTTTCCCATCAGACAAATGGTCCTGTGATCAATCTGTACTAAAGCCCACAAGCCATACAGAAGCAGAACAAGCTATGTTAATCAACTACCTAAAATTATGTATCTAAATATACCATTCAATCTAGTAAATCAAACAATGAGATGGGTTAGAGGTTTTCAGAGTCAACTATACACAAGATATTATCTCAGCCCAAATTTTCATAGCAGAGAACAGAAATGTAGCTATTAATACAGTGATTCTTTGGTCAACCCTGGGCAATAAAATGTTAAGAGCCTCATGATCAGAAAAATGTTTTTATCAACCAATACAGGTTCCAATAAATCCAGGTGTGCCTGAATACAAAATCTGTGGAAATCCTAAACAGTTACTGTTGGCAGTCAAAAGAGTATAAGGCTTATTGAGCTAAAAGCTACTAGAGCTTGACGAAGCAGCCGGTCGAGACCTTGGCTACGAAGCTTAGTCTATCAAGGACAGGTCCCATATGAGATATGGTCCAAGGAAATAAGGGCTAGTCCCTATATTAATGGTAGCAACTCTAGAGAAGTATCTTAAAAACCAGGAGATTACACATATTAAGAAAACTTGTATACAACATCAGTTAAGCTGCTTATGAGGAAGTCATTACACGAAACCAAGCACAAGCCGGCTGCTTCGTCAAGCTCTAGTAGCTTTTAGCTCAATAAGCCTTATACTCTTGACTGCCAACAGTAACTGTTTAGGATTTCCACTGATATCTTGGGGCTGTTGGCAGCTACTGACATTCTATTGTATTATCTTGTTATTGTAAATGTTTGGGGAAACTTTGTACACTTAATAGTGACTATCTAGTATAAAGCAATTGTATTCAGCATATTACTTATGTTTTAGAGTGTATTATTGGTTCTACATTGGCCCCAGTTTTGCTTTCTTTGTTGTGTGATTACTGGGAGGTCTGTTTTGTTTGGATTTGAATACAAAATCTACCATGAAATAATACATTCAGTCAAGTTACCAGAGCAGGAATAAAATCTACAATTGGCTAGACTATTTTTGTATCTTCCTGTCATTATCACTTCAGATGGTAACACATTAAATCACTGCAGATGGTAACACATTAAATCTAGCCAGCATACAAGCAAGGTAATATCCTGGAATAGTTAAAATTGAAACATACATATTGACGTGGAATCATCAGACCTAATATCAGTTGTTAGGCTATAAAGTTGTTCTGATAACTAACGAATAGAATTCAAATTCTACTAGCCAGACCAAATGTATATGCGACACAGAACCAGCTTCTAATTTAAGAGCTATGGAAGGTGCAGATCCAGGCACTTTAAAAGTTGTTCTCAGAAATTTAAGCTGAATTAATGCAATAGAACAAACAACTACTTTGACTCGGACTGGTGTGGTGTATAAAAGATGATCTATAAGCTTAGTGGTTGCAGGAATACTGTGATTCTGCCATAAAAATGATTTAAAAATTGCTCCAATTTTGGACTTAGCTATAGTTGATTCTATATGCAATTGCCACCATAGTTTATCATCACAAATAACCCCTAGTAATTTACAGGAATGAACTTGTTCAATCTTATATATTCCTATCGCTGAATCAATTAATAGGTGAGAGGCAGTTCCAAAGGGAATTATTTTGGTTTATTAATATTTATAGTCACTTCATTTTCAGAACAATATCTGAATAATGCCTACAAGGCTCCCTTTAATTCCATCTTTGTTAATGAAATAATTATCAGGTTGTCTACATGTAATAATACAGAAATTCTTTCCCTGCCCAGCTTAGGAGCAGGTAAATTCTCTACTTGTAAAATCTGATTTACGTCATTTAAGTTCACATTAAATACACACAGAATGTCAGAAAACAAAATAATTACAACATAATTGCATCGTTGTATTATGATAGACTTGTTTAAGAAAAAAATAAAGGCCTAGAAACTTTGTTATACTTTTGGCATTTAGGTCACAGTTTTTCACAAGCTGACTTGTCAAATGCAGCCTGGAAATCAAGAAAAGCTACATGCAGAACAACTCCATGGCTTTTAACATTTATGTACAAGAAAGCTTGGAATATAATAATTGTCAATAACTGATCTGCCCTTTCCAAATCTTGAATGATGCTGTGGGATCCTCACGCTTGCATGCTCCCCCCTCCTCTCACATACGGCCAGATAATTAGCTATTTCTGCATTTGTTCTGAAACCATGGTTTATTATTATGTCCCAAAAAGCAAACTAAAGTTTATTTATTTATCTCATATATAGCCTGCTTTTCTCACTAAGTCTGAAAGAGAAAAAAAATGTAATCGTGTGTAGTAAATTCAGTGTACAATGCACTCAAGGCGCATTACAGAGTACAGAAAGAGGAAAAAATGTAATTGTGTGTAGTAAATTCAGTGTACAATGCACTAGGACTAGGAATATAAAGTTAAATCTGGCTGGCATAGTATAAGAAATGGGATGACAAAGGTACAAGGCAACACAGTATCCACTTTGCATATGAACGCGCCTTTCAGGACTGTTTTATCCGACTACAAGAATGCCATCCTGAACATTTCTGTTCTGCGTGTTTTGCAGAATAACAGTACTGTGGGAGCCTTCCTGAGCTCCTCAGGCAGGCTGTTCCACAAGATGGAAGCCACCGCATTTGCTGATTTTACCAATTTGCAGTGAAGAAACTTCAGAAGGTTTTGCTTAGATCAGGGATGTCGAACTAATTTGTTATGAGTGCCAGATCTGACATAAATTGGACTTGGTTGGGCCGGGCCATGTGTAATGCCAGGTAGCAGAGATATAAACTTTATAAAGAACACAGACAAACACAATTAAAGATATTATAGCAGCTATTCCATTGGAGCTCCACATTAGGAGGGTGTGTGTGTTAAAACTAATATTTCTCTGCAAAACTTGGAGTCCCTTGAGTTTGCAGAACTCTATATGGCTGGTTCCAAACCTCCCCCCCCCATACTCTTAAAACATGCCTGCCTAAACTGGAAAGGTGGGGGAACAGTGGGATTTTGTAAAGCAATTTTAAAATAAAAAGGAAGCACAAGGATTACAGCAGAAGGAAACCCCTCCCCCCCGCTGCTACCTGTGAGGACTATGGAGGCCGGAGTGGTGGCTGGGAAGTTTGGCAGCCCTGCCCTCTGCTTCCTGCTCTCAGAGGCAGCCCTGCCCTCTGCTCTTTATACTGCAAAGCAGCTCAAGCTCAGAACAGCGAGGATTGGCAGGGGAGGGGGTAGAGAAGAGAGCTCTACTCTCATGCTGGATTTAAGGCCTGGGCGGGCCGGTTCCAGCCCATGGGCCATAGGTTTGACACCCCTGGCTTAGATGACTGAATCTGCTGTGGCAGAGCATCCTACAGATATGTGGGTCCTAAAGCCATGAAGGGCTTTGTAGTACCCAGTACCATGAATTAAGCCTAGTAACTGATCAATAGCTAATGGAGTGACTGCAGGATGGGTGTCACATGCATATTCTGCCTGGCACCCAGTAATAATCATACCGCTGCATTCCATACCAACCAGTGTTCCCAGGCGGACTTCAAGGGAAGACCCATGTAGAGTGCATTACTGTAGTCTAACTTTCAGGTAATCACAGTATGGATCCATGTGGCCAGTTTGGCAGAGTTAAGGTGGGGGGCGGGGCAGCTGCTAGGCTAAATGAAACTGACAAAATGCTTTTTCTGCAGTTGCACTGGCTTGATTCTCCAGCAGTAATGCTGGGTCCAGTATAACCCCAATACTCTTAACTGAATCAGAAAGTGTCCACTGAATCCCATCAAAGTGGGAAGCACACTGTCCAAGATCTCATCCTTCCCATCCAGCATTACCTGTTTTATCAGTATTCAGTTTCAACTTGTTCATCTTTAATCAATTAACCACAACAGTAAAGCACTGGTTCAACATCTCTACAGAATGAACAAGTGATCTGGATAAAGCTCAGTCGCTGGATGTAATCAGCATATTGATGACAGCCTGCTCCAAAACCATGAATGATTTCATTTAAGGACTTTACCGAAAGATCATATAGCAGGGGGGATAAGATAGTGGGCAATAATTGGCTGGAAGATTCCACTCTAGAATGTTTTTTTTTTTAGTAGAGGATGAATGACCTGGAGAATGCACCCTGTGCTTCAGGGCTTCATTGATGTCCTTACAAGCTTTTATCAACCAAGAAGTACAAGGATCCATCATGGTTAGTGGATCAAAATGATCCATAAATGGACCAGAAGTTCTACTGGATAGCTTTTTCAAGTGGCAACAATGTATTACAACCAGCATCCAGATCAGGATGAGATTTTGGGAGCTGTCTACTCAAAAGTAAACCCATTTTATTTAATGGGTCTTACTCCCAGGAAGTATTTTTAGGATTGCAGTCTCTGTCAGCAAAGAAATTTGCAAATGTGTCACATGCACTCATAAGTTGCTGTGAATACAGAGATTCAAACTTTGGGGTCACAGCAGGCACCGTGCTACATTGAACAGCTGATCTGGGCATGAATTAGATGGTGCAGTGATAGCAGCAAAGTAGGATTGTTCTAGAGATATTTCAGCCCTCTTTAAGTCACTCAACTCAGCAGTAAGCCGCGGTGCTGGAGTCCACCTAGAGAGTGGGAGTGAACAATAAGGGGCAACCATATAAATAGCTCACAGGAGCTTCACATTCACTGCTATTACTATGGCTTCAGCACAGCAGTTTGCTGGGATCTGAAAATTCTCTAGGGCATTCTGGAAACCAATTGGATCCATTCATCAACATGGATGGACCAATTTGACCTGTCTGCCCTCCTGAAGAGCTCCAGTGCCACATTCACCTATTCTTGAGTAGGTAGTGGTCAGACCAAGGTATAGGCTGATCCTGTAGCCCCATGCTAGATTTTCCTCCAAAGAGTCCATGCCAAAAAAAAAAAAGAAAAGTCTAAGATGCTTTCCCAGCAAATTGCTAAACCAGGGTTTTGAATCTTGATTTCCAGAGAAAGAACAAACCATCGTTTACTGATTCAAAGGTAATGGAAAACTATGGTTTGCTGCAAAAGTGAAAATACTCATTTAGATGATTGAATGTGGGTGAAGGAACAAATGTGCAGGCCCAAAGACTCCTCCAGATTCACTCATGTAGCAGCATGGTTTGCTGTTACATCTGAACAATGCCATCATCCAACTCCCTTCTCTTAGTTAGGATATCAAATGAACACATCTGAATGACTAATTGTAGGATGGTTATATCTGTTGTGTTTATTACATGCATAATTTATTCATATAGTCTGTAAGGGACTTATGTATTTGATCATAAGTCCCTTACAGACTATATGAATAAATTATGCATGTAATAAACACAACAGATATAACCATCCTACAATTAGTCATTCAGAAAATCAAACATCTCTGACTAATTTTCAGTGGTAATGACTATCTACTATCCCTTTAGCTTTAACAGAGCAGCTAATATTCTGCCAAATGGGTCATAGTCTCTACATCCTATGCAGATGCTTACACATTACAATAATTCATATACCTTAGTTCTGGAACTATACCTGGCATTAACCCATGGTACTTTAAGAGACTGTGCTCAAATTATCATGAATATAGTCATTTTAGCACCAAGCTGTAGGGGGTATTACATATTCAGAGAAAAGGCAGCATTCTGAATTAATTCATTAATGCACTCATAAAAATTACTATCAAATAGGAGAGAAACCTTTATGGATAAATGATAAAAGATACTGAATTGGCAGGCAGTTAAGTTAATCACTGTATCTTGTGCAACACTTACGCCAAGACATTCTCTTCCTTGCTAAGGCGAGCTGTGAGGGCACTAAGAGCCTCTTGGGAAGCAAGGGGGAGCCCAAAGCCACTCAAAGCTCCAACAGCGTGATAAATCTGGGTAACTGTGGAATCCTCACTGATAGAGGCAAGTAGCAGCTCTCTGGTCTCATTTGAAATGGCAATCTAGAAAAGAAAAATGGATGGGACATAAAGCTTAATTTTTTTCACCTAGTTATGCAGTTTTCATGTAGTACCACCAGAAATGCCCAGCATTTCACCGAAGAAGTATTTAAATTCTAATCTTTTATTTTTGTATATTTTGTATTCTGTATGTATCCCGCTGGTCTAGCGAACATAATAAATTAATTTCATTTCACCTAAGAAGTACTATCCAACGAGGGCAATAGAACCTTGTTTCAAATCCAGAAACAAGTTACTACAATCTGAAAAGCATGCAGGAGGAGCCCAGAGGAGTACGCTTCCCTCCATGGATTGTAGGTTGGCCCTATGCCATTTGGTGTTAGCTGTCTGCTCTTTAATGGCAACCTGCAGCAGAAGCAGTGGGAGTTACCCAATGTATGCAGCAAAGAACAGGTTTCAGAGCTGTATGAGACCCCCAATCTTGGAAGTCAATGGCTCTGACTAAGATCGTAGGAGCAAAAAGAATATTTATATGGAGAAAGAACTGGTTGAACAATGAGAATCTTATGGCTTATACCTATATGCAAACTTAAAATTTCCTGACTATCACTACCAAAGTATCCAGCAAAACGAAAAGCTTTTGGCCACTCTTAATGCCTGTAGGATAGTGGTTTTCATACTAACCAGGTATCATGATTGCTAGAAAAAATGCTCCTAGAAAAGATACATTTAATTTCCTCTTCCTAGGACTGAGCTTACCTCACATCCAGACAGTGCCTGGCTGGTCTGTGCAGCATAGAAAAGGGAATCCACACTGTTGGGGTCCACCTTGGATCTGATGAAGTCACACACAAGCTAACACAAACAAGGAAACAATCAATTAAAGCAAATCAGCCACCCCATCACCAGCTAGCTGGCACTCTCTGAAGCCACTTAGTCCACTATGCCACTCTAACAGAAGAAACTGCTCAGATGCAATTTGGTTTCGCTTCACATGCGCAGTTCTCACAACTGGTCAAGAGGACACAATTTTGGACTTTCGGGTAAGATGGCTGCCTGCTGCCTGCACTTAAGTGCTGGATCTCACCTCACTGAGGGTGTTCTATTAAAAATCACCGGAGATGTCCCCGCTCTCCCCTCCATGTGGAGGCCTAATTGATCAGTGGACCATTCCAGACTACATCCAGGTTGGTTCTGTTAAAAACAAGATGGCTGGGGCTGAAATAAGCAAAACTGCTTTAAGGGCAAGCCTACCCTTCCCTTTTTTCCTTGGACTTCCTTGTACCTCTCCCCCTTCCTATCATATTAAAATTAGTCTATGAGACCAAGTTGACTGGCTTGTCTGAAGTATATTGAAGCTATTTTATATCGACTCAGATCCTTGGTCCCCTACCTCCTCTGACTGGCAACAGCTTTCCAGCATCAGGCAGGGAAAGGCCTTTTCCATCATCTCCTGAGACCTTTTAACTGAAGATAAAAGGGATGAAACTGAGACCTTCCACATGCAAAGCATGTCTTCTACCACTGAGCCTCAGCTCTTTCCTGGTGAGCCCAGTACTACCATGTGCTTTGTGCTATTGTGAGGACATCTTTTTCTGTGTACTGATCTTCACTTTTGTGATTTAAGTTGGGTCAGGCACATTAAGGTATTTTAATTTTTAAAATGATGCACCAAGAACTATAAGCAATACTTAGTTTATAAAAGGGTGCAAGGGCTTACACCTACTGGAAAAAAACACACCTGCTTTGAATTCTGTAGGGGAAAACTGTAGATCTCAGTGATGATGAAAATGAATTCTGCATATATCCTGAGGATCTATATTGCTACTTTTACATGCTCTGTAATTTTTTAAAAACAAATTCCAGATTCAAATATTAATTTCTTCAGAATTCTATTACTGGATGCACATTCACAAATACAATAAAAGCCAGAAAAACATTATTTCACATCAGGACTGTTCCTTGTGCAGCCTAATGCTAGGTGTATTTACTGAGAAGCTGTCCCACTGTGTTGAGCAGGGCATATTCCCAGGCAGCTACGCATAAGATGGCAACCTCATTTGTAAATAAAGGTGACAATGCAAACACACATTTTTGAGGAAGAAAATTCCAATGGCCACCCCATTCACCAAAATGTAAATGAAACCTTCCTTCAACTTAAGCAGTTCTCGCACAAGCAGAACAATAGCTTAGGCTAGAGGAAGGAGCCTTAGGTGAGATTAACGTTTCAAACTCTGCTGAGCAGTGTCTTAGAATATGAGCCATTGTAAGCAATGGGACGGGAGCTGCGGTGGCTCAAGTGGTTAAGATGCTGAACTGCAGGCTGTGGAAGGTCAGTAGTTCAGCAGTTCGAGACCCGGGTTGCCGCATGACGGAGTGAGCTCCCGTCTCTAGTTCCAGCTCCTGCCAACCTAGCAATTCGAAAGCAAGAAATTGCAAGTAGATAAATAGGTACCACTTCGGTGGGAAGGTAACAGCGTTCCATGCGCCTTGGTGTTTAGTCATGCTGGCCACATGACCACGGAAATGTCTTCGGATGGCACTGGCTCTTTGGCTTTGAAACGGAGATGAGCACCACAACCCTAGAGTCGGATTCGACTGGCTTTCGAGCAAGGGAACCTTTACCTTTACCTAAGCAATGGGACTGCTTAGTAAATACATTTATGATCACACTGCACAGATCCAAGAACGCTTTATTCCTTAGAAAATTTGATCTTTCGGTTACTGATCTTCTGCACGTACCCTGACTGGATTTTCAACAATAAGCAGAACAAAAAAGAGAAGAGTATAAAAGTCACTGACATGCTGCTTTTCACACAATGCCTTCTACATGCCCATCTTCCCTTGCTTCACACCCTCTCATATTTCCCCATTCATTTTACTCATATGAAATATTCAGTGGGAGCCGGTGTAGCATAGTGGGTAAAAAAACGAGCTGTGATTTGGGAGGTCACCAGTTCAAACTTCTTCTCAGCTACAAATTAACTAGTAGGCCTTAGTCAAGCTATTCTCTCAGCCTCAGTTCCACAAATTTGCAGTATGAGAATAATAATACTGGTCTACCCTATAGAACCAAGATAGTTAAAATATTGAAAACACTGTACAAATGCTAAGCATTATCATTCATGCACAAACATCAATTATACACAGAGTCTAATGCTGATCAGGGGACCTGCACTGTAGTATATATGCACAGAAATATCCCTTACATTTTCCACTGAAAGTCTACAAGCTAAGAGGAGATACCTTATTTTAAGTATGCAACTGTTAAAGGATCACAACTTAAGCAATAAACAAAAAGCTTTTAGTCCCACACTTGCGGATGAACCAATGGAGGGCTGTTTACTGTTGGACTTTTCCCCAACACACTTTGCAGTGCTTAGAAGGCAGGTAAAAGAACCAGAGAACCCTCCCCACCCCCACCCCCTTTCCGCATGTGCCTGCTGCTTCTTCAACTTTTTCTGGTATTTGCCAGCAGCAGGTATACAAAATCTAAAATGAGTGTATTTGATCTGTGTAACTGAAATAATTTGCATAACATGCAAGTATAGCTATCCTGGAATAAAACAAAACAATAGACAGCAAGTTACATTTTGGCTCCATCTATTGGAAGAGTTCTCTTACAGCACCTAAGAACACAAAAATGAGCAGCTAAATCTTTTTAACAGCACAGAGCAGAAGACTCATCTATTTGAAACAAAAAACACATATAATGGATTAATTTAAAATATATTTTGAAAGATCCATATGTAAGAGTCTGGGGACACCAAGCAATGCTACAGCTCTGCATCTCTTGCTTACTTTAACATCTCCAGGATCTACTCCAACCATGTGGACACCTAGAGATACGAAGGCCAGAAATCAACCGGGGGGGGGGGGGCGCAAATTTTCTCCTACATGAGGACTTTTTTTCAAATTTTCCAGTGGAAAACAATTGACCACTTGGGAAGCAGACATACAAGGGAAAAAAATCATTGTAGCATTGGGCTATGTTTCCCAGTCTTTGCTTTAAATGTCCAGCACCACACAAACATACAACAGAGGGAAAGTCTCAGGGACTCACCTCAGGGCAGATATCATGTGCCCAAGGCAAGTGGCAAACAACAGGATGAAGAACAAACTCAAAATGGCTACAGTAGTAGCCTTATACCTTTCTAAGTCCATTGATTTCAATGGTCTTAGAAGGGTATAATTCTACTTACAACTACACTGTCAGTGATGTAAAAAGTTACTTGCAACTCAGTCTCTGAAACCTGCTAACACTTCACTGTGATATGTTCTCACCTGGTCATCAGTGATCTTCACACCTAATTTGCTGCGTCCTATAATGGAGTAATAACTTTGTTCCAAATCAATGGACGGACTAAGGAATGGACCCTCCAAGGAAGCTTGTAGCCTCTGAACATCATCTTTTGTAAGATAATGGGTAGCAGTCAGAGCGTGTATGCTAGCTATCAATATTAAGGCCAAGACGAAAAGTGAAAGAAAACCTGGAAATTAAAGAGACAGGGGAAAAGAACTTAATAAATGCTCTATGAATGTATCCATAGAGTATATTTTTCACAAATTCATAATAAAGCTATCTCAGGCTGTGATTACATACACTAAATAATCCACTTTCAATGCATTTTCCAACTGGATTTTACTCTGTGACCTGGCAAATCCAGTTGGAAAGTGAATTGAAAGTGAATTGAAAGTTAGTGTGTGTGATCACAGCCTCAGTTACACACTTCAAATGCAAATACCTACTATGGTACCAATAAATCATCCCGTTAGGCATGGAAAGATACCAATTTAATACTCATAATGGTACCACAGCAGACTACTAATAATGCTTTTAATCAAGACATTCTTAAGATCTCAAAACCAAGATAACACATTCAAACTATGTTAATGTAATGCGAGCTTCTCCTACAGGAGACAGAAATCAGGGAGTCTCCAGTTTGCCTCTGCCATAAACCCCAGACCCATGCAAAGTTATGTGCAGTCGACTTACATAGGGGGGAATGGGATTGCCTGCAGAGAGCCCTACAGGTACCCAGGAGGCCTCAGCCAACTGACTCAGTGCTCCCTTCATCTACATCAAGAGAGTACCACAGGCCCATCATACAAGATAGCTGCGAGGACTGCTTATTGCATTTTTTTACATTTACAGTCCACCTTTTCAGAATCATGGAATTCAAGACAGCATAAATGACAGCTGCAGGGAAGGGGGCGAGACCTAAGGAGTCTCCCAGCCTACAGTGATCAGACCTTGTCATGGTTCAGAAAACTGGCTGCATGGCTTTATTTATCTATACCCCATTTTCCTCCCCAGTAGGTTATGCCACCATTCTCCCCGCTTCCATGCGAGGTAGATTAGGCTAACAGTGACTGGCTTCTATGACGGAGTGGGTCTTCCAGATCCCAGACCGACACTCTTAACCACCACACTGGCTCATGTGCCTTCACACGTGACATAACGGGGCACAATGCACACGAAACACTTTGGCTCTTCAGAAATGCTAAATAAAACCGTAACATTTATTCTTATTATGATTAATTACGAAGCAGAACAGTTGGCTCATTCTAGTCGCAGCGAGGTTCCCGCCTTGGCCTTTCTTAGAAGGAGACCCCGCGCTTCAGCTCCGGGCCAAGAGCCGCCCTCTACTCCTCCATCCCCATAGCTAGGCCAAGGAACAGCTCACTGCCGACCATCTGCTCCTGAGGCCGCCACCTCAACACACCGCTTACCCGGGGCCGCCATCATTGCCCTCGCCTCCTCACCAAGGGAAGAAGAGTCCACTTCCGCCAGGCGCTCCGGGACGTACCATTCAACAGGAGCCAATACCAACCTCTAATCTGCGTATTGAAGAGTCCGACAAGCAGCTGTAGCCGCGGATCGGCTGTGCTCAGGAATACATCTCGTCAAGTACAAGGAGGCGACGATGAGCAAAGAGGAGCTCGGTACCCATATTGGCTTGCCCCCTCGCCGACGAGAACAGGTGGTATATTCCAGTTCGGTTACAGCTGGTGTAGGGAGGATCTCACAGGAGGATGTGGCCTCCGCTGATTGGCTGGGGGCTGAATCATTCATTTGGAAGGGGGCAAATTCAAAACGAAAGGCGGATGGAGTGGCATGAAGTGGAGGGGCGGGGTCAGAGGCTCTGTAGGAAGTTGAGAGTAGAGTTTGCAGAGTAGGGTCCCTCTCAGGAAAGGGGGGGGGGGCGGTGACTTTCAAACAGTCGCTGATTCTGTATTGACTTTTTCCTCCGTTGTACTTGGAACAGAAATTCCCATCTGCATTGCATAGTGGTTTCACTTCCTTTGATTATCGTGCTTTATGGTAGCTTCCACACTCTATGCCGCTTTCGAGTCCGTCGGATTTTATTGTACCTTCTGTATAGATTTATTGCCGTTTTATGGTTGTTCAGAGGTAACTTTGCAGTCAGTATGGCGTTGCTCCACGGTATTTGAATGTCGTTTTGAACTGCATTCCCCTCCCAGTTGAGAAAATGTGGAGCGAATGCTAGATGCAGAATCACCCAGTGACCTAAATACTTCGATGTCTCGAGTCTGTTGTGTATCTTTTGACGATCTACTTCTTACATGCAGAACAAGAAGGTGGTGTGAATGGACTAGAGTGCTGTGGGTGAACGGAATTCTCCTTTGCATAAAAACATCCCTGCATGTAGAGAGGAAGCTAGTATATAGCAAGGGGGACGCTAAGTTAAAACTCTTTCTTTGCTGGTTCTACGTGTTGGCTGATGTGCAGGGAGTTTTTAACATGGAGTATTCTGAAACTAGGGATCAAAGCTCCTTGTGGATAAAGACAACGGGCCCTAGAAAGGTTGGTTGGTTGGGTGGTAGAAAGATCCATCGATAGATAGATAGATAGATAGAGGGGTTGGGAGAGAGAGGAAAGAAGAACTGAAGGAAGGAAGAAGGGTGAGGGGGGGGAGACAGACAGTCAGAAAGACAGACAGACAGGCAGAGATGAGGGGGGAAGAAGTCAAAGCGTTGGGGAGGGAGGGAGAAAGGGAAAGAAGGGAGGGAGGGAGGGAGGGAGAAAGGAAGAGAGAGTGAAGAAGGGGAGTGAAGTGGCCTTGCTGCTTGGACATCAGATGCGAGAGGTCATTCTGGCTCCCCCAGCTCTCCTAAGGCGCTCTTTAAAACGTTATGGCCGCTGATGGTGGTGGCAACGGTGGCGGCCGCGGAGGGGGCGCGAAAGGTTCCCCCGCCTCCCTGGTGGTGGCCTTCCACTCCCAGGGGCAAATGGTGCCTTTCGTCTGATGTCCGCTCCCATCTGATGTCTGCAAGGCCGCTCGGACATCCGACGCGAGAGGTCATTCCAGCTCCCCCAGCTCTCCTAAGGCGCTCTTTAAAAAGTTATGGCCGCCGGCCATAGAGAGAGGAAGAAAGGAAGGAAGGAAGAAGGGTGAGGGGGGAGACACAGGCAGAGATGGAGGGAGGGAGGATGAAGAGGGGGAAGAAGTCAAAGCGTTGGGGAGGAAGGGAGAAGGAGTGAGAGAGGGAAAGAATGAAGGGAGATAGGGAGAAAGGGAGAGAGAGTGACGAAGGGGGGTAGCGGTGAAAATGTGCCCACGGCGGGCGGTTCACCACCACTGGTGCTGCCCCTGCCCCTCACCTGCTCCCCTCAAAAGGCTGTGAAGGGGGGGGGTGGAGCGCCTCACGTCCCGAAGAAGGGTGCACAGCTTGCCCAGCCCAGGCCACGCCAGGCGAAGGAAGTGCGACGCGGCCGCCTCAGCACCTCTCACCCGCTGTGGACTCGTCTGTCTCTCCACTGGCCACTCGCCGCCTGTTCCAGGGCCGCGCGGGCCATGGCGGCGAGGCTCGTCCCCCCCCCCCCCCCCCATGGCATGCCAGTTACCCTGAGCAGTAGCCGGCGGGCCAATGGCTGAGGGAGCGCATTTTTTCTCGCCACCCCAGTACAGCCTATTATATTATTCTTTTTTACTTCCATATATTCCAAAATTTCTTTTTTGTTTTTTTACGTGTGGGTGTGGGTGTGCCCATGCCTGGAAGTCATGGCAACCTCTGGTGACACCTACTGGGGCACAGAGGACATTCAGAGAAGTGACTCAATAGCCTGCCTCTGCCTCATGGCCCTGGTATTCTCTGGAGGTCTTACCATCCAAATACTTGCCATGTTTGGCCCTGCTTGCCTGGGTTGTCCAGGTCAGGGCATATATTCCAAAATATTATGAAAAGCTAACCAGGTTTTTTTTTTTTGTTCAGTCACACAGTCGAGTCCGACTCTTCGCGACCCCATGGACCAGATCACGCCAGGCCTTCCTGTCTTCTGCCGTCCTCTGAAGTTTGCTCCATTTCATGTTCGTTGCATCTATGACACTGGCTAACCATCTCATCGTTTGCCGACCCTGTCTTCTTTGACCTTCAGTCTTTCCCAGCATCAGGGTCTTCTCCAGTGAGTGCTCCCTTCTCATTTGGTGGCCAAAGTATTTGAGCTTCAGTTTCATTATCTGGCCTTCCAGGGAACAGTCAGGGTTGATTTCTTTTAGGATTGACTGATTTGATCTTCTTGCAGTCCAAAGGACTCTCAAGAGTCTTACATATACACAAAAGTGTATAATCACACCAGACAACAGACTTCATAATTCTACTTTCCTAAGGCCTTTTATAACTGTGTCTTTCTGTTTTATTCCCCTCCTACCTGCAGTAAGCAAAACATTACAGGGGAGAGCAACGTCTTTTGGGCAAAAGGGGCCAAGTCCCTTCTACTGAACCTTTTCTCATGGGATCAAACATGCAGCTTCCTCCATCTTTTTGTCATTACATTAAAAAAGTCAAGGAGCTGTTGTGTGTGTTTGCCGTATAATGTTTTCTTTGGTTCTGAATGCCACGTTTTGGAGATAGCAACCAAATATTCTTTATGTCAGTGCTTTTTCAGATCATGTTCTGGAAACCCTTTGGTTATTTGAAAGCTTCCTGGAAGCTCCTCAGTAAGATTAAGGACATAGACAACATTCTTTGGAAGATGAGTCTGATTTATTTATAGTCTACTTTTTTTTTTTTTTCATTCACATTTCTTCCCCTCCCTCCGGTGGCTTCCCGCAATGCTTCCCCCCCTACTCCACGTTACTTTACATCATCAATTATATCATTTTCTTATCATTACAATCTCAAGATAACATCATTTGGCTTAATATTGATCTAAACATATTAAATTTTGTTTCACATCCCAGTTCTTTTCCAGATATGTTTTAAAGTCACTCCATTCTTGAAAAAAAACGTCATCCTCTTTGTTATTCAACTTTTTCGTAATTTTGTCCATTTCTGCCATGAA
>NW_015160214.1:589752-600685 GCF_001447785.1 Gekko japonicus
AAAATTGTGCATAAATCATTCTCGCTGTTGTGATTAAGTACCAGAATAAAGTCTTTTTAGTTGTATTGACTTCTTCCATTTTCAGTCCCAAAAGCAGAATTTCTGGTGTCTTTTTGAAAGAGCATTTCAGTATTTTTTGCATTTCTTTGTGGACTTTTGTCCAATAGTCTACAGCTTTCTCGCAAGTCCACCACATATGGTAAAATGAGCCCTCATGAGTCTTACATTTCCAGCATTTGTTTGACATATTCTGGTTCATATTTGCAATTTTTTTCGGAGTCATGTACCACCTATACATCATTTTATAACAATTCTCTCTAACATTAGTACAAGGCGATATCTTAATAGAATTTTTCCACAAATATTCCCAGGTTTCAATCAAAACTTCCTTATTCATATTTATTGCCCATTTTATCATTTGCTCTTTCACCGTTTCCTCTTCTGTATACCATTTTAACAACACTTTATACATTTTAGAGATATTTTTTCCCCCTCCACTCTCCCAAACATTTTCCATTTCATTTTTTTCCTCTCTAAAACCATAATTTCTTTTATCTGATCTAAAAAGATCATAAATCTGCATATATTTCAGCCATTCATATTCATATTCAATTTCATTCTGCTTTTTCATTACCCATTCTGTTCCCTCTTTTTTAATTAAGTCTTTATATGGCAACCAATCCTTGTCTCTATGTCTTGAGTAAGATGTTAACACTTCTACTGGTACAATCCACAATGGTCTTACATCACGGAAATGTTTTTTATATCTCATCCATACCACAAACAATGCTTTTCTTACCACATGAAGCTTAAAAAAGCTATCCATTTTTGTCTTATCATACCATAAGTATGCATGCCAACCAAATCTACAATCATTGCCTTCTAACCCCAATAGCTTATCATTTTCTAGTTTCACCCACTGTTCCATCCAGGTTAGACAGACCGCTTCATAATATAGTCTAAGATTTGGTAGTTGCAATCCTCCTCTTTCATTGGCGTCACAGAGTATTTTCATCTTAATTCTTGGTTTCTTGCCTGCCCAAACAAACTTTGATAATTCTTGTTGCCACTTAAGTAGCAGATCTGTCTTGTTAAGTATTGGTATTGTTTGAAACAGGAACATCAAACGTGGTAGGACATTCATTTTTATAACTGATATTCTTCCCATCAATGACAAGTTCATTTTATCCCATTTCTTAAAGTCTTGAGTTAACTTGGTCCATAGTTTTTCGTAATTGTTCTTCTAGTCTACTTTTTTTTTTGCTGAGACTTCTAGTGGAGTACAGAGTATAAAACCGCAGGTCAAAAAGCATAAGACAACTAATGAACAGAGTGATAGGACTAGCTAAGTGTGTGTTTCAGGGGTTCATTCTTAGTACTTGCAGAACAATAGTGAGACCTGTGTTGAGTCTGTTACACAGTGGCAGAGCATACACTTTGCATGATGAAGAATTGAACCTGGGACCCTCTGCCTGCAAAGTACATGCTCTGCCTGAGCCTGTAGTCTTGCCTTCCCTTTCATGCTGTCTCTTTGACTCTTCCTCTCCTCTTGAGCTGAAATGCCTGGCTCTTAGCATGGGCTTCTAGTACTGAGTATTATTACAGAATTCTTGATTGCAAACTCCCCAGCTCAGAAATTGGTGTTAGCCCTCTCAACAAGCTTTCTTTCAGTCTGTTCAGGGTCTCAATATTCTTTCTAACCTGGTAGATGTTCCTCAAGAGTTCACACTTCCGGTGTGTGTGTGTTACTGCCCGGAGTGGGGGCATCAGTGTAGATCCTTTGGCTCAGAGTGAAAGGTAGTGGAACGAATGCAGCTTCCTCATCATGTTCAGGCTGGAAAGTGGGCCACAATCACACTGTCTTCTGACCACACACCATAACATTTATGTTGACCTGCGGGACAAATCACTGTTAGCCACGCAAGATGACTTCTGCATATGTGTTTGTAGGGTATCAGGTTCCCTCATGCTTTTCATTTGTTCGAAACACAAATTCCTAAAGGAAAGTATTGAACAAAAAGCTTTTGTCCTGGTCTTGTTTAATGAAACCCTTCAGAACTGGGAGTTCAGTCTGGAATTCTGAATCAGGACACTGATGACTGATTCCTTTAATTCTGATGTAGATTTTTGGCCTTAATTTCACTGCAAGCCACAGGTGTTGTAAAACATGGAACATCATGTTAGATCACCATTCTGAACTCTGCAATTCCTTGGGGATTGTGCATTTCTTAGTCAGATACTTTTAGTCAAACATTCATTGTTTGTAAGTTGTCTCTGGTTACATTTTTGAATGGAACTCACACAAAGCAGAGCAATAATATTGTTTGTGGCCAGCATGACAAATTTACATATGCTTGGGCTAGAAGAAGGCCGCACAGGTTGTTTGTTTGAGGGGTTTCCTTAAAGTCAGTGAACTGGAAATCTATTCACAGCACCCGCTCTTAATGTCCCGGCTTTAAATAAATAATTGGTGTAAGAAATAGCAAAATCCCCTGGTTCATTCATGAGGTAACATTCCAAAACAGCAGTGTAATTTGCCTTCCCAAATATGTTCCACTGAAGATTCTGGGAAAATTCTTCTAAGAGCCAAACTGAAGACTACATGCAGAAATGCAATTAATGCTTTCCAGCCTTTACTACTTTTAAAATATCTATTGTAAACCGTTGATGGTGTTAAATATACAGTATTATTTCTGAATTATAATTTTAATTCCAGACACTGTTTTTCTCTAATTAATCTGTAATCTCTTGAAATTGTTTAAAGTCTGGTGAGTGTTCTATCATGTTAGAATCTCGCTGTTTCCAATGCTTATTCAAAAGTAAGCCCCACTACATTCCACAGGTTTTAATACTTATTAAGTAGTCAAAAAATGAGCTTCCTGAAACCACCTTGAATGTGGAATGGGAGGTTAAAAGGAAACACAGGATTTCTGAGGAAGCCCTTTCCCACCATCCAGCTCTCTCCTGTAAATACCCCCTGTAACCTGGCCCAGAAGGGGTTGACTATCTCACTATCATCATAAGCAGGGCTCTTTTTGTAGAAAAAGCCCAGCAGGAACTCATTAGCATAACAGGCCACACCCAACAGCAGAAACTCAGTAGCATAGTAGGCCACACCCCTGACAGCACAGCTCATTAGCACATTAGGCCGCACCCCCATTTTACCAGAAGTGTGGTCATCCAGCCACACCCACCTTTTGCTTGCTATTCTGTTTACCTTGTTTGTTGTCAAAACCCAGGGCTTTTTTGTAGCAGGAACTCCTTTGCATGTTAGGCCACACCCCCTAATGTAGCCAGTCCTAATGAGTTTCTGCTGTTGGGTGTAGCCTATTATTCTAATGAGTTCCTGCTGGGCGTGGCCAACTTGGGAGCAAGCCGGAACTCTGTTCCTGTGCGTTCCTGCCCAAAAATAGCCCTGATCATAAGGCTCCTTCCCTGCCAATGCCCTTTTAATTCATGTTGTCTCAACACATGTGTTATATTTTCTAGGGTGCTCCTAATTTAGTCCCTAGACTGTAAAATATTTCATGGTAGCCTCCCATCATGGCTTCCATTGGCACCATATGGTGAATTCTGTGAAACATAAAAGGCATTTTAAAGTGTTGGGGTTTTAGTTTGTCCAGATAAAGGTGCTTGTTAAGTAGTCCTCACATTCCCGAAGGTGAAAAGTTCAGGGGTAGCATTGTGGTTTAGTTTTCCTTGGATGAGAGAGCTCACTGGAGAATTAAGGTGTAATATCTGTTTATTTGCTAAAATTAGAAGTGGAGCACTTTGGGAACATACTCCCAAGGCAGACAGTACAACTGCTGATCTTGTTAGTCTTTAAGCAATCCTGTTAAAAACTTGTATAAATTGAGTTTGGGGTAAATTTGTACCCCAAACCAAATTCCTCAGATATCTTGGGGGAAGATATTTCCCACAAAGACATTATTGTTTGGAGTGCCAGAAGTCATTGTGTTTCACAGTACTAGAGCAAGTAGAACTTTAAAACACACTGTGAAATAAGGCAGAATTTTGTGGGTGTGTATATAGATTCACCTGTTCTCATTTGTATACTGAATAACTCACACCAGTATGGTTCCTTTACAAAACTATTTTTTAAATTTCAATCAACAGGTGGTAGAAAACGAACATGAACTTCCATGAATTTAAACAAACATGAGCTTCCATGAATTATAAAGGAAACCGTCTAAAACTATCTCAGATTAATAATTTCTGATGTATTTTGATCTTGGTGACATTGTTTACTACAGTACAGGTGACTATGTTCTAAGAGCACAAACCTGTTCTAAGAGCACAAACCTGTTACAGCCACTTGTGTGAAGTCTGCAAACAAAAGTGCATTTGGGGTAGGAACTTTACTCCTTATAAACTGTTATTATGGTACCTTTAGACTCCTGTTTATCTTTGCTGTAACAGACTAACATGGCTTTGCTTCTGGAAGGGGCGGAGGTTACCCTTCCCTCCACTATTTACGTAATAGACACTGTCCTCCTCCATCTTCCCATTGCCAAAGTTGTTATTAGCTTCAGTGGAGGAAAAATATGGGTATCTGGTTTGCACTTCTTTCCTCCACCTGAGTAGCGAACAGTAACTCTGGTGGTGCCTGTTGGAGGAGACAGTGCAGGTGGAGGGGTTAGTCCCATTCCCTTAGCACCATGTCTCCTATCCAAAGAAGCAGCTGCTTTTAGTCTTAAAGTAAACATTGGAGATCTCATTATGAATCTCCCACATAGCATGTAGCTTGGCTCTTACTCTGTATTTGCATTTTCCTTAATTGTGGCCTTAGATTTTTAACTTGGCACGTATCAAGGCCACGGTGAATGTAATAATACTTAAAAATGGATAGCATTGTAAACGTACAGGATTGTCATCTTCCTAAAATATCCCTATGAAAGATGGACTTTTTATTCTTTGTGAGCCTGCCAGAGTGGAAACACACCGAAACCCAGTTCTTAACTGCAATTCTGCATCTGTCCTGCAGAGGGTGATGGAATTGTATGGTGTTTTTTCTTTGCCCTCTTAACAGTGCAAGGCTCCTGAAGGAGAAAATGTAAATATTTTTCATTTCAAAAGACTTACATCAGTTCGCCAAGATAATAAACATAGATGAAGATAATAAACATAGATGCATATTCAGACTTGAGGCACAAATAGTCACTGGTTTACTTCATTGTCTTTTCAAAACTAAATAGTTTTGTTACAACTGTATGGTGGTAGTGGTGGTAAATGCCATCAAATCACAGCTGAGTTATGGCAACCTCATGGGGTTTTCAAGGCAAGAGACATTCAGAGGTGGTTTGCCATTGCCTGCCTTTGTGTCACAACCCTGGTATTCCTTAGTGGTCTTTCATCCAAATACTAGCCAGGACCGACTCTGCTTGGCTTCCGAGATCTGATGAGATCAGGCCTAACTGTATACTCATGTGTAATCTTAAACATCGCTAATCACACATGATGCTGCCTTATAACCAGGGCTATTTTTGGGCAGGAACACACAGGAACGGAGTTCCGGCTGACTCCCAAGTTGGCCACGCCCTGCAGGAACTCATTAGCATAATAGGCCACACCCAACAGCAGAAACTCATTAGGATTGGCTACATCAGGGGTGTGTGGCCTAACATGCAAAGGAGTTCCTGCTACAAAAAAGCCCTGGGTTTTGACAACAAACAAGGTAAACAGAATAACAAGCAAAAGGTGGGTGTGGCTGGATGACCACACTTCTGGTAACATGGGGGTGCGGCCTAATGTGCTAATGAGCTGTGCTGCCAGGGGTGTGGCCCAATATGCTAATGAGGTCCTGCTGTTGGGTGTGGCCTATTATGCTAATGAGTTCCTGCTGGGCTTTTTCTAAAGAAAGAGCCCTGCTTATAACTGAATCAAACCATTGTTCCATCAAGGTCAGTGTCATTTGCTCAGACTGGCAGCTGCTCTCCAGTGTCTCAAGCAGAGGTCTTTCATATCACCTGCTACCTGATCCTTTAACTGGGACCTTCTGCATGCCAGGCAGAGGCTCTGCCACTGAGCCATAGCCCCTCACTAATTAAATCTTGATTCAATTTACTACCTGTGCCAAGTGTCCACCAGTGACTAGCTATGGCACTTAAAGGGAACCTCCATATTCTGAGGCAGCAAATCTCTGAATACCAGTGGTAGGATGGACATGCTGAAAGATCACAACCAGTCAGTGGGAAATGCAGCCCATCACCAGCATTTTGGGGTTAAACAAAGTGCAAAGATTACGGGAGAAATCCTAAGCAGGTCTACTCAGAAGTAAGTTATTCAGTGGAGCTTACTTCTGGGAAAGGGTTTTTAAGATTGCAGCCTAGGTCGATTTGGGGGGGGGGAGTAATGATTTCATCAGTTATTCAATCCCTGAGACTCCCTTAGAAGTTTGGGAGTAGGGAGAAAAGAGGGAAAATACAGGAAGGATTTTGTGCCAAGTATTTAAACAAATTGGCAGTGGTTTATTTATTTATTATTGCACATATGGAAGGTCCAGGCAGGCTCTCATCCAAGCACTGCCCCAGCCAAGACCTGCTCTGGTTTAACAATGCAATATTATATATCCTCAGACCATCCTCTGCATGCCAGAGTGAGCATCTATTCTGTGTGTGGGGGGGGGGTGATGTCCCCCATTTGCATTGACATGGGAAATCACTGAAGATGGGAAATCCCTGCTCTCTACCACCATAATTTAAATCACAATTAAATTGTGTAATTCACTGCCAATAGGCGTAGTGAAGGCCATGAGCACAGATGGCTTTTAGAGGGAGATTAGACGGATTTGTGGAGGATAGGTCCATCAGTGACTAGCTATGGTGACGAAAGGGAACCTCCAAATTCCGAGGCAGCAGATCTCGGAGTACCAGTGCTGTGAGGCACAAGGCCCCTGTGCTTTGTTTGCTGGTCCTCCAGGGCAACTGACTGGCCACTGTGTGAGACAGGATGCTAGACGAGATGAACCACTGCCTTGATCCAACAGGGCTCTTCTGAATTGACTGGTATTAACAGGTTTATATATTAACTAGTTGAATTTAAATCACAATAAATAGAAGCAGTCATTCAGTGTATGAGGGGCTCTATGCTTTCTTGCCCTAACATGGGTAGCCCAGGCTAGCTTGATCATTAGATCCTGGAAGCTAAGCAGGGTCTGCCCTGGATAGTATTTGGATGGGAGACCACCAGGGAAGACCGGGGTTTGCTACGCAGAGTTCAGCAATGGCAAACCACCTCTGAATGTCTCTTTCCTTGGGGGATGGCCATGTGTTGGCTGCGACTTGACAGCAAAACAAACAAGCAAACAAAAAAAAAAACCCTTAAAATGTGGGGTTATACTGAATTGTGTTCCATACCATGACATTAATATTGTGGAAAACTGAGAATGAACAGATGTGATCTTTCTGCTGAGGCCTGCCAGTTTTAGTCATAGTAAGTTCACCTTGAAAGATAGCTAGCTTGGAAACTGGAAGAGGTCTTTTTTTATCCATTTGGTGGCAGAAAGTGGAACCTGTGCATGCCCTACCCCATTGACAAGCACTCCCTTCAGCAGTCCTGGTTCATTCCCAACCTTTGTCAACCAATGGATGTGAGAGTTTTAATCACTGAGTTTGGTTGATTGGTCACAACCAAAAACTGAAGTGAGATGGTAGCCTGGAGGCATCAACAGCACCAGAGGTCATTTCGGGGGGGAACGTGGGGGAACGCAGTTCCCCCGGGTGTGGTGCAGGGGGGCGGGGCACATGACGAAGCCCCGCCCCCTGCTTCCAGCTGCCCCGCTTCCAGCCCTCATTCAGCCAGAAGGAGGTAGGAGAAGAGGGAGGGTAAGTTGCTTCCTCCCCGCCTCTCCCCACCCCTGCGTGCCTGGGGCCAGGGCCCCTGATGTCAGGAGGTGTGGCATATGCTAATGAGTTATGCTAATTAGTTCCCCTAGCTCTTTTTCTACGAAATGACCCCTGAACAGCACTGAAAATGACCGAAACATTTTGCTCACAACAGAAAGAATCTACCTGCCACCACCACCAGAATACCCCCCCCCCCATGGCTTGGAGCTACCTAACCATACGTTTTCACAGTCCGGTTGTAAAGTTTGCATCATGGCCTGGCTACACAGAGATCAGAAGACTATCCTTTTGGAGAACTAGAAGTGAGATGACCCTCAGTTACGGAATGAGCACAGTCAGACCCCCCCCCCCATACATCCTGGCAGTGATGTATTCCTGTCCTCTGTCCATTTTCCACGTGGCAGAGAGGCACAGGGTGGCTCTGGCATTCCATCTAGAATTCTTGACTCTTGTACCTTTTACTTGCTCATTCAGTATTTTTGTGAGAGGGTATGGTATAGCCCAGTCTCATCAGGGAGGCTGTGCCGAGGAAGACAATGGCAAAAACGCCTCTGCTTCGCACTTGCCTTGAAAGCTCCTTGCTGGAATTGCCCTGACTTGGTTATGACTTGACAGCATGTACGTACCCCAGTATTTTTGCCTTAGGTTTGATAAAATTCAAACCTTATGTTGGAAAATTCAAGTATTCTGAACTGGAAATTAAAAAAAAAAAATCTATGGAGCCTATATCCTAATCGGCCAGTCTCCAGCTTCTGTTCCACTCTCAACCCTCCAGGGTGTACTTTCTGGCTTGCTGAACAAAAATCACCTGGCTGGTCACCGAAAACTCACCCCTGGCTCTGTCTACAGACCTTCTAAAAATCAAAGTTTGGCAACCCAAACCTCATCAAACCAGTTTGACCCTTACTTACCTGAACTCTTACTTGATGAGCTGCAATTCTGTGCAAATTTACTTCAGAGAAAGCCCAACTGAATACCTCGGGACTTTCCCCAGGCAAGCGTGTATGAGACTGCACAAGGTCATCCAAAGGACCAAGGATATGTTTCTCATACTGTCAACCTCAGATAGGGCTTCAGCTCCTATGATAGCCCTGTCATCTTTGGAAGGCTTGGAGGACTTTCTTTGCTCCACTGCCTGTTCTTGCAATTCCCTCCAATTTCAGCTTTTTGGCAAAACACGAAGTCAGATCTCATTTCCCCCACCTCTCCCTTCACCCTACCAAATTATATTCCTTTGCCTGTTGCAGCTGGGATGGTGGTGGGAGGAGAGTTTTTTCATTAGTTGGGAGAGTGAAAGCCAGAAAGCAGCTGGTGCCATTAAGTGCCTCGACTCCAGAATTTTAATTTCTTTTTAAAGGGATGGTT
Source organism: Gekko japonicus (assembly GCF_001447785.1). NCBI lineage: Eukaryota > Metazoa > Chordata > Lepidosauria > Squamata > Gekkonidae > Gekko > Gekko japonicus. Next base: position 598,962 of record NW_015160214.1, read on the forward strand.
ATAGCATATAAAATAAGTGCCAGATGACTGCTAAAATCTTATTTACTGAGCTTTAATAACTGCGCGTGCTTGATCTGTATCCTATTACCGAGCTGCAAAAACACCCTCTGAAATAGCAGGAGAACCCTGTGTGGAGATGGTTTTCCCCCTCATTGGTCTTGAATGATGTCATATGTATGCCAGTAACATTCAAGTAAACACATGTGCCTGAAGATTTATTTTTCAAATTGTGCTTAAATTGTATTTCATAATAGCCCTAAAGCTTTCTTCATACAGCAGGCTCAGGGAAGAAGACAGGCATTGTACTGTCCTAGGGAGGGGTGGGGGAAGCTTTTATTTATTTATTTTTGCTTGTGTGTGTGTGTGTGTGTGTGTGTGTGGTGTTTTTTTTTTTTGGGTCTCATGTTCTCATGCTCCTAGCCAAGATGAGGGGTGGTCTAGCAGCCTGGAAACGAATTCTATTAATATACATTGCATATAATCCTGAGACTGGAAGGTGGAGGGGGGGGGGGGGGGGGGGGGGGAGCCTGTTTCCCATATGTAAATCTGAGCTTGTAGGAGGTGCCTGTGAAATCAGTTAACACAGAATAGTTTGCTTGTCATGATGTAGCTGTGGTGTTGTGAGTCTGGCTGTCTTAATGAATACGAACCAGCCGACCACCAGACAACTCAGGGGTGGTTCAGGACTTGAATGGGTGTGGATGGCTGGGAATTTCTCCCCCCCTAGCCTTTGGAAGGGGACACCCTTCGGCTAGTGGGAGCAGTGAAACAAAACAGTGGTGACTGTTTGCAGAGACAGAGAATCAGCTTTTTAAAAAGTAGAGCTTTACTGGACTGGAAGCAGAGCCAGGGGGACTGTAGGGCTCTACGCTGTTGCTCTTTGGGAATCTAACACAGGATCAGCAGTCTTGTCTCTGTTGGCAGCTGATTCTTTTCCTGTGTAGCTCAATTGCACCCCTTTCCATGGGACTTCCCCTTTCCATGCCCTTCTTCCTCTCTGTTGAGGTTCCTCAAGGCCCTGACCGTAGCCCCTCACTATTCTCTCTCTACACAGTGATACTGACAGATGTCTTCACATTCTGTGATTTTCAGTATCACCTATATGCTGATGACGCTGAAGTATACATTCCTGCCACAGGATGGATTTTTACTCTCCATCCATTTCCCATAACTTGTCTGATATTTCTGACTGAATGTCTCACCAATCAGCCATTCCCACTTCCACTCCTTGGTTACTCAGATTTATGATGTTACCATTCATCCTGTTGACCCAATAGGAAGCCTTGGGTTTATCCACTGATTGATCATTCCCTCCTTGCTTCCCCATGTTCAGTCAGTTGCCAAATCGTGCTGCTTTTCTCTTTACAACATTAGAGTAATCAGGCCTTTTCTCTCAGTCTGCTGTGCCAAAATGCTGGTTCATTCTCTGGCCATCTCCCACTTGGATGACCTTCTTCTCTCCAGTCTTCCATTGTTGGACTCCAGCGAATCCTCTGTTGCTAAAATAATTCACTTTTCTCCACTCTCAGACCATGTGACACCCAGGGCTGGCTTCAGGTTTTAAGAGGCCCTGGGCAAAATGACCAACAGTGGGCTCCCCTCCAACCCTCCTGAAGGAAGGAGTGGAGAGTGACTTCTTTGCACTCCTCCAAGCCCTGTCGGCATCAGCAAGGCTTAAAGAACGTGGAAATGTCACATTCTGCTCCTTTGCCCCATCATCCTTT
>NW_015160214.1:600729-620899 GCF_001447785.1 Gekko japonicus
AGGAACAATTTCTCATGTTGCATATAGCCCTCCTAAGGGAGTACAGACCACCAGAATCGAGGGCCCAGTTCAAAAGAAACCCAGTCATCATGGCAGTATCTCTAGCCTTTTGTGCTTGGTTTTCATTTCTGGTGGTCCGTACCCCCTTTGAAGAGTTACATGTGCCACTTTGGGAGGAGCACACAGGGAAGCAGGGGTCGTTTCGTAGAAAAAAGCTAGGGGAACTCATTAGCATAACTCATTAGCATATGCCACACTCCCTGACATCAGGGGCCCGGCGGTGGACCTGCAAGGCCGGCGGGAGTGCAAGGAAGCCCCGCCAAGGCCCTCCCTGGCCCCAGGCAGGCAGGGGTGGGGAGAGGCGGGGAGGAAGCAACTTACCCTCCCTCTTCTCCTGCCTCCTCCTGGCTGAATGAGGGCCGGAAGCAGGGCGGCCGGAAGCAGGGGACGGGGCTTCGTCATGTGCCCTGCCCCGCTGCACCTCACCCGGGGGAACTGCGATCCCCCCGAATCGACCTCTGCAGGGAAGCCATGGAGTGCAACAATGTCAGACAGCTTTAAACCTTCTCAATGACAGGTCAGAGTCAATAGTGAACTCTTGTGGGGCCTAATCAGCTGCTTGATCATGCTGACATGTGATCCCATTCTCAAATCCAGAACAAATTCTCCTTCCTCTCCTTCCAAAATTCTTCTTGGGTTGTCCACTCTGATCTTTCTAACTTAATTTCTCAATAGGTCTCTGCCCATGACAGACCTTCTCTCCAGCCAAGCTATGATTCTCAGGTGCTCTGCAGGTCTCCTGCTATCTTATTACAATCCCTTTCCCTCTTCTTCTATCTGGAATGTCCTTGCTGCACGTGTATGCTGTACCCACTTATTTTAAAAGCTTTCTTCAAAAACTTTCTTACCCACAAAAACTGTGGCTTAATCTTTTAGTTTTCATCCTGAACTGTAACCAGACCTAGAGGTGTATACATTTTAGTCTGTTGCAGGTAAAACTAACTAGAGTCTCATGACACTTCAAAATATTTGTAGTCTAGAGTGTTACCAGATCAGTCCCTGAGCTGGGTCTCTCATGTCAGAACACTCTGCACATGCACAGATTATGCATAAGAAATGGGGTCCCCTTGGAACTATTCAAGTCCAATGTCTGCAGTACTCCCAGAATTGACCCAGTGATCCAGGGTGTAGAAATAAATGTAAGGGAGACAAAGTACTCAGTCTGCAAATTACTTTATTACCCTAATAAAGTATGTATTTAAAGACTGAGGTCTGTAAAGAAAGTAAAGCAAAACATTCAATAAATCATATTCCACCTGACTTAGGAGGAACCAGGCTGTGGCTCAGTGGTAGAGTGGTAGAGTGGTAATGCTTGGCACATTAGAAGGTCCCAGGTTCAATCCTTAGCATTGATGCTATTGGTCCAGAACTTTGGGTTCTGGCCCTGATTGGTGAACAATCATAGAATCATAGAGAGAGAAGGGATCTCCAAGGTCATTAGTCCAACCCCCTGCACAGTGCAGGAAATCCACAAATACCTCCTCCCTCACACCCCCAGTAACCCCTGCTCCATGCCCAGAAGATAGCAAAAACCCTCCAGGATCCCTGGCCAAACTAGCCTGCAGAAAAATTGCTTCCTGACTCCAAAGTGGTGACTGGCATGTAAGAAAGGGCAGTGAGAACTAACCACTGAGTTCCTGCCCTCCCTCTCATGATCTGCCTAAGTTCACAGAATCAGCATTGCTGTCAGATGGCCATCTAGCTTCTTTTTAAAAACCTCCAAAGAAGGAGAGCCCACCACCTCCTGAGGAAGCCTGTTCCCCTGAGGAACCGCCCTGCTGTCAGGAAGTTCTTCCTAATTTTTAGCTGAAAACTCTTGATTTAATTTCAACCTGTTGGTTCTGATCCAACCTTCTGGGGCAACAAAAAACAACTCTGCACCATCCTCTCTATGGCAGCCCTTCAAGTACTTGAAGATGGTTATCATATCACCTCTCAGTCATCTCCTCTCCAAGCTAAACATACTCAGCTCCTTCAACCTTTCCTCATAGGACTTGGTCTCCAGACCCCTCGCCATCTTCGTTGCCCTTCTCTGGACATGTTCCAGCTTGTCTATATCCTTCTTAAATTGTGGTGCCCAAAACTGAACACAATACTTCAGGTGAGGTCTAACCAGAGCAGAGTAAAGTGATGCCATCACTTTGCATGATCTGGACACTATACTTCTGTTGATACAGCCCAAAATTGCATTTGTCTTTTATCAGTTACTGATTAAACGACTGAATATTGAAATCTAAAAAGAATTGAAGCAAAGTGCAGGTATTAACATGACACATTAAACAGTGTGAAAATTACTTAGTAGGATCCTGCTTACAATATGGAGCTGTGGTGGCTCAAGTGGTTAAGACGCTGAACTGCAGGCTGTGGAAGGTCGGTAGTTCAACAGTTCGAGACCCAAGTGCTGCATGACGGAGTGAACTCCCGTCTCTAGTTCCAGCTCCTGCCAACCTAGCAGTTCGAAAGCAAGAAATTGCAAGTAGATAACTAGGTACCACTTCGGTGGGAAGGTAACAGCGTTCCGTGCACCTTGGCGTTTAGTCATGCCAGTCACATGACCACGGAAACGTCTTCGGACAGCGCTGGCTCTTCGGCTTGGAAATGGAGATGAGCACCGCAACCCTAAAGTTGGATTCGACTGGCATAGCCAATACCTTAAACTGAACCTGGTAACTAATAGGCAGCCAATGGAGTGTCTGCAGAATGGGGGTAATATGCATGCTCTATCTAGCTCCCAATAACAGCAGAACCATGGCATCCTGTACCAACTGGAATTTCTAAACTGATTGGGAGGGGTTATTTTTTTTAATATGTGTGTGCGCGCACGCACACACACACCTGGAAGTCATGGCGACCTCTGATGACTGACCCCTATTGGGGGCCTGGAGGATATTCAGAAAGGTGGTTGAATAAAGCCTGCCCCCACCTCCTGTCTCTGGTATTTCAGGAAGGTCTCTCATCCAAGTACTTTCCAGAGTCGACCCTGCTTAGCTTCCGAGATCTGACGAGTCTGGGCTTGCCTGGACTATACAGGTCAGGGCTTAATTTCTAAACTGATTTTGAGGGGAGACTGATGTACAGTGCATTACAGTAGTCTAGTCTCCATGTTACTGTGGCATGGATCCAGGTCAGCCGTATCTAATGAGCTTGGCTGAATTGGTAGAAATCCTTTTTTGCAGCTGCATTAAGTTGCTTCTTCAGCAATGAAGTTGGAGCCAGTATAATAGAAGGGAAATCCCCCATCATAGTGTGCTAGAATAATCCTGATATGGGTGTAAAGCAAAGGGGGAGTCCTACCATGTGTCCTTAATAATGGCGGTGTCCATTTACCCCTCTGAGCATGGAGGTTCCATCGAGCCACCCCAGTTAATAGTCACCAGTAGGCCTTTCAGTGCGTGTTAGCCACAATGGCTTTGTGTTCTAATGGCAACAAAGAACATGGATGACTTTATCTGTCTTGCCCTGACCTTCTAGAAGCAGTTCACTGGCTAAAGATGAAAAGAGAATACTGGACATGATAGATCTTCAACAACAAGGCACATGTACATAGGGTAGTGATTTTAATTGGTAGTAATCACTGGCAGAACTGAATCAGGTACGCTAGCCACTCAACTCACTGGGTGGTCTGTTAGCATACTGTATGGTTTAATGGTGCCAATCTCTCCCCCTGTTGTCTGTTTCTCTTTCTCCATCCTCATCTGGTGGCCTTTCTCCAAATATCCCTGTTTTCATGTATTTACATGGTGGGGATACCTAACCCTATCCTATCCCACAGTTTTGCCTTTGAGAAGGAATTGCAGGATTTGTCTCAGGGATATTTCACATCTGGTTGGCTTTATGACACCCCCCCCCAACACACACACCCGGTCTGGTGGGTCACACAGCATTCCTTGTTTGGTAAAACAGTCTAACAATGCCCTTTTTAGGATCAATTTGGCTAGTTCCCCGAGGAATGTCAGCTTGCTTCCCCTTCCTCACTTGACACCCTTCCAGCCATTAATGGAGCTGGGAAGAACACAGAACATAAACTGCGAGCATCCCTTGACCCTGTGGCTGCAACAGCAGCTGATGGGTCTCTACCCGCTACCCTCCTTTAACCTCTGAAGCACATTCGCAGGCTTTTTGCAAATGGAATTTCAAGATTATTGCCAGGGTGCTATCTCTTGTGGAATTTGTAGCAATAGTTCTTCACTGGCTTCTTCATTGCCCCCCCCCCAATATTTTCAGTCCCCTAAGCAGCTGCCTGGAAGCGCGGAGGGGGGGGGGGATACAAGACATACACAAAAATGGTTTTCTCTGTAATTTAAAGGGGTTATGAAAGACGCCTTTTGTTCCAACAGGGCTTGGAGTAGTTTGTTGTTAACCCTGCCTGCCTGGGTAGGGCAGTGTACCTTTTCTGCTGCCAACAGAAACTTTTTACAACATTGGCTTGATTCTGCTTTCCTTATTATATTCAGAAAGCCTGCTATGATGGATTGCAGCTGGGAGCTTTTCTGTGTTAAACTGTTTGCATTTAAAGAGAGGGAGAGAGAGAGATGTCCTTCCAGTGGAAAGGGGAAACAGGACTGGCAACTAGAGTCAATCCACACATGATGCTGAGGAATCGTAATGGGATCCCTTGATGTTCATATCAGCTGCTAGTAGCCATGAGTAGAAAGGCTCAATATGGATCAGGCCACTATGCTGCTCAAGGGGGATTTACCTCTTCCCAGGGCCATTTTCACAACTGGGCCTGCCACCCACTTGGGCTGCTTTAAGCCCTAGCAGTAAGGTTACCAACAACCTCCAGGTGGGCCCTGGCTATGGCAGGCTGTAGAGCCAGCCAAAAACTGGCTCCTGCAGGAGGCAGAGCCAACTACAGAAACCACAAAAGGGAATTAGGTTATGCATAACTCTAATAGTAACTCTTCATCGTTTCAGACAGAAGCTCTGTTTACCAGGATGCCTTTTTAAAAGAACATGTTTTAAAACGTTTTCTTGCATACACACAGCTTACCTTCAGTCACACAGTGAGAATCCTTGTGCTGTGGTGGCAGGGGCTGCCAAAGGAACTTTTTTTTAAAAATCTGCACAGCCAATCAGATCTTCAGTGGCTAGTTGGGTGTAGTGGTTAAGAGTGGCGGACTAAAATCTGGAGAATCGGGTTTGATTTGCCAACCTCCACATGAAGCCAGCTGGGTGACCTTGGGCCAGTCACAGTTCTCTCAGAGCTCTTTCAGCCCCATCTCCCACACAGGCTGTCTGTTGTGGGGAGAGGAAGGGAAGGAGATTGTAAGCCACTCTGAGACTCCAAGTGAACGGCAGGGTATAAATCCAACTCTTCCTCTTCTTCTTCTTCTTCTAATCCGAAGCCCTGCTGGACAAACTTTCTAAAAACCCTTGTTGGGCACCAGGAAAGGTGACGGTGGAAGCCACATGATGCCCATGGGCTCCACACTGGGGACCTCTGCCACAAAGCCTAGGAGAAAAAGAATAATAGAATTACATAGTTGGATGGGCCCATACAGGCCATCTAGTCCAACCCCCTGCTCAATGCAGGATCAGCCTAGAGCATCCCTGAAAAGTGTTTGTCCAGCGGCTGCTTAAAGACTGTCAGTAAGGGGGAGCTCACCACCTCCCTAGGCAACTGATTCCACTGTTGCACAAGTCTGGTGTAGTGGTTAAATCCCATCTCCTTCTCCTCCTCTTCCTCTAAAAACGTTTTTCCTAGTATCCAGCCGGTACCTTCCTGCCCTTAGTTTAAACCCATTATTTCGAGTCCTATCCTCTGCTGCTGACAGCTCCCCGCCTTCTTCTAAGTGACAGCCTTTCAAATACTTAAGAAAGCAATTATGTCTCCCCTCAACCTCCTCTTCTCCTACAACAGTCCTACAATGAAACTACACACCCCTTGAAATTTGTCCAATACCCACACTCTGGTCTTCCCAAACATTAGCCTGAAATCTCCAGCAATTTTTAAGCAGTTCTTGGGGGGGGGGGGCTGATTCCAATCAGGCAAATAGTGCAATGGGAAGTTAACCATTCCCTTTCTGCACTGTTGCTGTGACCACTATTGACCCCTGCTTTTGCATTGTAAATATATATCTGAGAATCCAGTCATGGCTCCCCAATAGCATGTGTTATTTTATGGCTTTTAAAGCTGTTTCTAGCTTGACATTTTGTACTCGGGGCCCTCATGCCTTATGTGAGTTGCAAGCACAGCTTTGCGCAATACATAAACACATGAAGTTGCCTTATACTAAATCAGACCATTGGTCTATCAAAGTAAATATTGTCTGTTCAGACTGGCAGTGGCTTTCCAGGCTCTCAGGCAGAGGTCTTTCGTATCACCTGTTACCTGATCCTTTTAGCTGGAGATTCTGGGGACTGAACTGGGGACCTTCTGCATGCCAAGCAGGTACTGTATCACTGAGCTATGGCCCCTTCCAATGGGGAAAACAAGAATGGCCGCACCAGTAGGCAGAAAAAATGTAGAGAAACAGGTGCAAGGTGAAGAACTATGTGTTTGGTTCTTGTGGATCCCTATGTGTTTTGCAGTTTGCTTCATCAGGGGATTGTTTCCAAAGTTATTCACTTTCTACCTTGAGCTGTAGGGTTGAAAATGAATAACATGGGAAATGATCCCCTGACAAAGCGAACTGCGAAACGCATAGGGATCCACAAGAACCAAATAAGTATTTCTTCACCTTGCACCTGTTTCTCTACATTTTTTCTGCCCTCCCAATGGGACCAACTGTAAACAGGCATAGAATTCCTCTACACGATCAGGAGAGCTTGGTGAAGAGGAACATACAGAAATAGCTGTTCTTCTGCCCTATAGTTTTGTCAGATTGAATGTTTTGGTATGTGCACTGTGACTGCTTCCAAGGGCTAGCTCTCCTAACCAAAAACACTTGGAAACCTTAACGTGTACTTTCCCCCTACCACTTATAAAACACATTTAAATATTTTAATACCACTGAACTGTATGTTTTTTAGTGTGCCAGACAACTCTGAACCAAACACTACAACTGGAATTAGCTAATGAATTTGTTTGATCTAGTACCAAAGCAAGAGGTTTGTTTTTTAAAAAAGGTAATTGGTGTATTGCAATTACGGCTTAAGGTTGCAGGATTGTGGCCTGAATGTATAGCAAATGACATGAAATGTACTTACAATCTATGCTTATATAGAATACATCTATTTACTGAGTACATTTTAATCCAACCTTTCCCTCAAGGAGCTCAGGGTAGTGTATAAGGTACTCCTATCCTCATTTTCCTCTACATAATTCTGTGAGGTAGGTTAGGCTGAGAGACTGTAACTGGCCCAGTCTGACCCAGCAAGCTCCATGGTAGTGTGGGGGAATTTAACCAAGGTCTGCTCTCCAATCTGATGCTGTAACCACTACACTACAGTGGCTCCTACACAGTAAGGAGTGGGGCACCATCAAAAACATGGATTCTTGCATGGGAAATACACATTCAAAGTGCATGGTCAATTACTAACTTTAATTCTTTTGAAAAAGCAAAAATAGGCAAAGAGAATATGCCTAGAGTCAATATCACAGTATTTTCCGTCTACATACACACATTAAGATGGATAATTTTTTATACCTATGGACTGACTTTCACAAGAAGACTCAAGGCAGAAGATTTAGATTTGCTCTTCAATCTAATCTAGGGTTGTGGGGTTTTTTTTGGGGGGGGGATGACATAGCAAGCAACTCTATGATACCTGCATGGACAATCAAGACAGGGCCATGGCTCAGTGGCAGACCACCTGCTTGGCTCTCGGGTTCAATCCCTGGCACTTTCAGTTAAAAAGACCAGGTACTAATAATCTACTTTCAATCCACTTTCAATGCAGTTTCCAACTAGATTTTTACTGTGTGAACTGGCAAAATCCAGTTGGAAAGCACATTGAAAGTGGATTGAAAGTGGATTATTTAATGTGTGTGACCACAGCTTAAAAGATTTTCACTTGAGCTGCTGCCAAACTGAATATACAGTACTGACTCTGATGGACCAATGGTCTTGATACAGTAAAAAGCAGCTTAATGTATAATCATTCATGCGCATATTATGCAGGTCAGATACACGGTGTGGATGCTTCAAGCTGGTACTGATCTATGGAAGACACTAATGAAAGAGTGCTCCGCCCCTTCTCAGAGCAATTAAGAACAGAGTCCCAGCGTCTTTCCTTGTTAACATTTCACTGAAATGAATGGTAGCTTGATAAGATCTCCACAAACATTTTGGAATATTGACATTTTAACAATATTATTTAATTACTTTAAACACATGAACATATGAAGCTAAACAGAGGAAGCTGCCTTATACTGAATCAGACAGTTGTCCATCAAGGTCAGTATTGTCTACTCAGGCAGGCAGTGGCTCTCCAGGGGCTCAGTCAGAGGCCTTTCATAGAACATCCTGCCAGGTCCTTTTAACTGGAGGGCCCGGGGATTGAACCTGGGGGCCCCTTCTGCATGCAAAGCAAAGGCTCTTCCACTAAGCCACAGCCCCTCCCTAGTCACAAATCACAGCCTGCACAGAAGGCCTTCCAAATGGGTGGATCTCTGAAGTACAAAAGACAAGAGCGGCAACTCTCCCACTTCCTTGTAAATGAGATTTCCTTTCTCCTTCCCCAAAGGTGCATGCCTAGTGGAAGCCATATATAATTCTGCTTTTCTGATGCCAAACTCTTATACACACGTACAGATAAAAGAGCAGCCACTCAGTACTGCAACTGGACTGCTGATGAGCAAAGGCGACACTAGCTATGCAAGTGGATGCGGCCAGGAAAATATCTTAGCACCTAATCAATAGTCAGAGAGCTGGGGAAAGAAGTTCATTTATATGTTCCACATGGCAGGCCATAAAGAAGAAGAAGAGATTGGATTTATACCCCTCCCTTCACTACCCGAAGGTGTCTCAGAGCGGCTTTCAAACTCCTTTCCCTTCCCTTCCCTTCCCCACAACAGACACCCTGAGAGAGCTCTGACACAAACTGCTCTTTTTCAAGAACAGCTGTGCCAGAACTATGGCTTGCCCAAGGTCATCCAGCAGCTGCGAGTGGAGGAGTGGGGAATCAAACCCGGTCCTCCCAGATTAGAGTCCGTACACTTAACCGCTACACCAAACCCCCCACTCTTAATAAACCCCACAGCCTGGCTCATGCACTGTTCTGCAAACTCTCGCAATGAAGGGCCAGTCCGGCGTAATGATCAGAGTGCCAGACTGTGGAGATCTGGATTCAAGTCCCCCACACTGACGTGCTGATTACTGAGTGGCCCTGGGCCAATCATACTCCCTCAGCCTTCACTGCCTCACAGGGTTGTTAGGAGGATAAAATGAGGAAGGGAGAACATGTATGCTGCTCTAAGCTCTTTGAAAAAAAGGCTAGGTTAAAATATACTTGGTAGGTAAATAGATCTCTAGACAGACATCATAAAACGTCTGCTGTTTGTATTGGCTTGCACAGAACGATGGCATCATCATATCTAATCAATAAAAGGATCTGTTGCCAGAGACAACATGGGGCAGAAAGGGATACAGAAGGGGTGAAATCATCATTATATGTTGCTAGCTTAAAACGCCCACTGATTGATAGAAATATGGAAAGAACTGGGGACCGTAACAGTGCCAGTCCAGCTGCTTTCCCAACTGGGTTTGCTCCAGTTTCCATGTAGTTCAGCTTCCATCTGCTGCACCATATGCACCATCCTTTCTTCAGCCCCCTGCTCTGGTCCTTCAGTCCTACTCTTCCTTAACCCATCTTTGCACTCGTCTGCAATGCTGTTCGGCAGTACTGTAACCTACCTCTGTGTTAGTTGGCTGGAGGAGGGGCAGTGCCCATACATCAGTCCTTCATCAGACACCTGCTAATATGCCTAGCTACAAATTCACATTCAGGATTTTGCCCCACCTTCCTTGGCTATCCACTTTTGCAAATCATCACTCCACCCCTTCCCCACTTTGGGGGCTCTTTTATGCCTTTAAAAACTGCACAACAGGCAGGAGCTCTACAGCTCCAATCACCTGGAAGCAGGCCCATAACCAGGATTTTTCTGTGGGGGTGGGCATTTAAATTTTTAAGGGGGGAGTTAAATTACCGTTAATTAAATTAATCTGAATGCCTGTCTTTGAAGAGGGAGGCTCCAAGCCATTTCTAGCCCTTCCTTTCAAGGGACAGGGCAGTGAGCGCGTCAGTTCTGAAGAACGAAACAGCTCAGAGAACATTTAATTGCCTTCAGAAGGCATTTAAATGCCTTTTGAGTTCCCTTCCACAGGGCAAGAAAGCTTAGAAGGGCACTCAATAAGGGCACTTTCAATACATCTCCAACAAATCCCCCCCCCTTTGCTAGCCCAGTCCTGCTGTATACCACCTAAGCAGTGTTCCCTCCAAGCTGAGTTAGTGTGAGCTACCTCACACATTTTTGTCTTAGCTCAGGAAAGATGGCTCTGGAGGAAACTAATTTACGCAGTAGCCAAATCGCTCGCTCACAACTTTAATGCCAGTAGCTCACAAAGGAGAATCTTTGCTCACAAGCCTCCGCAGCTTAGAGGGAGCATTAGGTCATGGTGAGTTTTGCAAAAGCATTCTGCATGTTTCCCAAAGGCTCATGGGAATGCTTTCGAAAGACTCACCATGACCTAGGTGGTATACAGCAGGACTGGGCCAGCAGAAAGGGGGATGGTTGGAGAAGTGCTGAAGGTGCCACTCTTGAGTGCCCTTCGAAGCTTTCTTGCCCTGTGGAAGGGAACTCAAAAGGCATTTAAATGCCTCTGGAAGGCAATTAAAGGCCCTCTGAGCTGTCTTTTCCTGGGTCCCATAATGCCTCTCCTCCAATTCCACAGTAGGAGGGAGAGGGAAGCCTGAGGGCAAGCTGTGGCATTCTTATCCTGCCCGCTGGGGGGGGTGTCTCCTCATCCATGGCTGTTTGTAGGGTGGGGCTTTTAATTAAGGGGGCAGGGCCCCCAAATGCCCCACTGTAGCTACGGGCCTGCCTGGAAGCCCCATCCTTGCCCTTTGTTCTCAGCTGCAGCTTGGAATGGTCAGTCATGCTCACAGAAGGAGATCAGAGGTGAGGATTGGTCTGCTGGCTACTGATGTCACAGTAAACCAAATGAGTGAGTCTTTTATGTTTCTGGTGGATGGAGCATTGTTACCCAATTTGGACCATGTGATTTCATTGGAATCAGAAGGGTGAGATTGCCCTGTAAGTCTTCCAGGGAAGAAAAGGTGGACATGTACTTTACCTGAAAGTAATTTCATTGACCTGCCCAATATACAGAATGGCAAAAGGAAGCCAAATGATAGCAGTACAAGACAGCAAGGCTGAATTATTCAGTGAGGCAGTATGGCAGCAATTTACTTGGCAATCCAATAAAAACCGCCCTGTTCTGTTTGATCCCATTGTTCAGTTGTGTTACTTTAAACTAATCCCCATTAAAGATACTTTTGGCTTGGACTGTGTTCCTTCCGTGTGGCTTGTCCAGAGAAATCATCCCAGAGATCAGGTGTACAGGTTGCCTCCAAAGGGACTAGAAGATGCAAGGGGAAGAATAGATTTTCAGGACAGGAAGGGAAGGAGTTCTTATCCAGGTGTAATGTGATAGGAGAAGACTGGATGGCTGTAGGGCTGACCAGCTGAGAATGGGGAGGAGAGAAGCTAAGAGATGGGAGTAGGAAGAAGGACGCCTCTGCTTTCCCCCCCATCTGCTCTGCTTCCATCCCTAGGTGTGCTCTGAGATCCTGTGACCCAAAGGACTCATTCTCCATCCAGGTATCAATATTTTTACACTGCATGAACCTTGAAGTAGGCTGAGAGATGCACTGGTGCACAGACTATTACAGAAGATTACTTCATCCCTTAGGCGGAAAGTGCTGGAGTTGCCATATTCTTGGTGAACCACTCAAGGCAAGTGATGGGTGATCCAAGATGCACACATGTATCAGGTATCATCTGCAATGGGAAGTGAAGTGAATAATTTAACACAGGCAATGAGGCTCGAGTAAATTAATCCCATTTGTTTTAAGACTCCCGCAGTGTAGTCCTAATGAATGACTTCAGTGGTTTCAGAAAGGAATAACTCTTTCTAGGATTCCACAGCCAACGTCTTTTCATCCCTTGCTTTTGCTTATAGCCCGTCATTCTTTTCATTGTCATCCACAACAATGGGAGATACAAAGCATGCATGACAGGTGGGATCAAAGAAATCGCTTTCTTTAGATGAATCACTTTGCCTGACATGAGCGCCACTTAACTTTCTTTAGATGAATCTGTCGATACCATTCTTGCCAGTCTGACGTCGATACCAGGTAAATTGGTGGAAACCATTATTAAGGAAAGAATTAGTAGGCACATAGATGAACAAAACCTATTGAGGCAGACTCAGCACGGTTTCCGTAAGGGAAGATCTTGTCTCACTAACCTGTTAGTGTTCTTTGAGGGGGTGAACAAACATGTGGACAAGGGGGATCCAATAGATATTATTTACCTTGACTTCCAGAAAGCTTTTGATAAAGTTCCTCATCAAAGGCTCCTAAGTAAGCTCAAAAATTATGGGATAGAAGGAGAAGTCCTTTTATGGATCAAAAACTGGCTAGTTCATAGAAAACAGAGAGTGAGTGTAGGTGGGCAATTTTCTCAGTGGAGGGTGGTAAGCAGTGGGGTACCGCAGGGATCAGTACTTGGTCCACTGCTTTTTAACTTGTTCATAAATGATTTGGAGATGGGAGTAAGCAGTGAAGTGGCTAAATTTGCGGATGATACAAAGTTGTTCAGGGTGGTGAAAACCAGTGAGGATTGTGAGGCACTCCAAGGGGATCTGTCAAGGATGGGCGAGTGGGCGTCAACATGGCAAATGGGGTTCAATGTGGCCAAGTGCAAGGTGATGCACATTGGAGCCAAAAATCCTAAATATAAATACACATTGATGGGGTCTGAACTGGCAGAGACTGAGCAAGAGAGAGATCTTGGAGTTGTAGTGGATAACTCACTGAAAATGTCGAGACAGTGTGTGACTGCAATAAAGAAGGCCAATGCTATGCTGGGGATTATTAGGAAGGGTATTGAAAACAGATCAGCCAATATAATAATGCCCCTATATAAATCAATGGTGAGACCTCATTTGGAATACTGTGTGCAGTTCTGGGCACCACACCTTAAAAAGGATATTATAGCTTTGGAAAAAGTGCAGAAAAGGGCAACTCGTATGATAAAAGGGTTGGAACACTTTCCCTATGAGGAAAGGTTAAAGCGCTTAGGGCTCTTTAGCTTGGAGAAAAGACGACTGAGGGGTGACATGATCGAGGTTTATAAGATTATGCATGGGAAAGAGCAGGTAAAGAAAGAGGTACTTTTCTCCCTTTCTCACAATACAAGAACTCGTGGGCACTCCATGAAACTGCAGAGCGGTCGGGTTAGAACGGATAAAAGGAAGTACTTCTTCACCCAAAGAGTGATTAACACATGGAATTCACTGCCACAGGAAGTGGTGGGTGCTACAAGCATGGACGGCTTCAAAAGGGAATTAGATAAGCATATGGAGCAGAGGTCCATCAGTGGCTATTAGCCACAAGGTATAGCTAGGGGCTCTGGGGCAAGTGATGCTCTGTCTTCTTGGTGCTTGGGGGGGGTCAACAGTGGGAGGGCTTCTAATGTCCTGGCCCCACTGCTGGACCTCCTGATGGCACTGGTATTTCTGGCCACTGTGTGACACAGAGTGTTGGACTGGATGGGCCTTTGGCCTGATCCAACATTGGCGTCTCTTATGTTCTTATGTTCTTAATCACTTTGCCTGACATGAGCGCCACTTATGGAAATTTAATACATTAAGCAAATCAAACTCCTACTATTGTAAATTTCAAAATTTCAGAGATTTGGTAGATCCTTTCCAAGTTGTTAGATCTGAAGCCAGGATTCTTGAAGGAGTGCCTGGAAATCTATACAGTGTGGTCTTTTTTGGAGGCATGATATAATCGTCTAGAAGATATAATGGTCAGACTAGGGTATAGAAGATGCACGCTCCAATCCTCAGCCTGCCATGAAAGGTTGCCGAGTGATCTTGGATTAGTCAGTCTCTTTAAGCCTAGCCTACCTCACATGGTTGTTGTTGTTGTTGAGAGGATGAAATAGATAAGGAGAGAATGATGACATATAGTCACTTTGGGTTTCATTTTGAGAAAAGTGAACTTGTTAGAACACAAGTAGGGAATAGCTGTGGTTTTCCTGCTTGTGGAAGCCTGAATCTTGCAAGAGTTCACTTTTCCAGTGCTTATGTGAGTAGGCTGCTTATATGAGCAATAATGTGCAAGGGTTAGCCAGCTGCCCTGGCTTTTACAAAAGCACAGTCTGGTCTTGTGTATCTGATATGATCTGCAGAGGTGAGGGAAGAATAGTTCAACATATGCAATGGGAACAGAATGAATTAAAGCCCCAAAATTCTAGCCAAAGGCCTTGCTTTGAACATACAGTTTAAAAGGGAAATGGTGCACAATGGGTAAG
Source organism: Gekko japonicus (assembly GCF_001447785.1). Taxonomy (NCBI): domain Eukaryota; kingdom Metazoa; phylum Chordata; class Lepidosauria; order Squamata; family Gekkonidae; genus Gekko; species Gekko japonicus. The sequence goes on from NW_015160214.1 coordinate 615,281, forward strand.
AATTGAACTCCATTATTCACTCTCTCCCCCCTGTACTTCTTCAAAGAGCTTTCCCTCCTCTTAACCCATCACCCTATGAATTGCACATTATTGCCATCTCTCTGATAACCTGGGAACATCTGCCGCACATCTGTATTACTGACTAATGAAACGTGGCATAGATGAAAGCAGGGAGGTTTGGGGTTTATTATCCTATTACACGAAAACCACATACGTGCACAGCACCCCAAAGGAGGTGCTTTCTCCTGCCCAATGCTCTTGACATGCTTTGCTTGGAAGGGGCCCTGCAGACAGGTAGAGCATCCCTTGACTAGCCCAACTTTCTGAAAAGCTTCTGTTTTTATCTTCTGTACCAAGTCAGAGGCACTTGGGAAGCTGGTTGCTTTGGAGGAGAATTTCTTTGTGTGTGCGTGTGTGCGCGCACACACGTGTGTGTGGAGGGGAGATGGCCAGAAATATATATGTGAAAAAGATGGTTGGGGTGATCAAAGGGAAGGCAAACACAATTGCATCTGGCCAGATTCTGGAAAGGGACAGGCTTTTCCAGGGAAGATCAGGGTGGGATGGTGGCTTAGTAGTAGAGCATCTACGTTGCATGCAGAAGGTCCCAAGGTCCCCTGGCATCTCCAGTTAAAAGGACCAGGTAGGAGGCGATGTGAAAGACTTCCAAAGAGCAGCTTCTGGTCAGGACAGACCAGGATGACTTTGATAGACCAGTGATCTGACACAGTCTAAGACAGCTTCATGCATCTATGAAACATGATATAAAACTGCCTTTCTGCTTTGCATTATCCTATGCTTTCTCCAAAGTGGCCAGGGTGGTATCCACTGTTCACCCCTCTCTCATTTTATCATCACAACAACCCTGTGAAGTAGGTTAGGCTGACAGCATCACTGGCCCAAGGTCACCCTGGGAGATTTTCATCCCAAGCAGAAATTCAAATCCATGTTTCTGCAGTCCAAGGCTCTTAAATACTTACACCACTCCATATATCTTTTAGATCTGCTTGCACTTAGAAATGTGCTTGTATCAAGTTTCAGAACTCATTGCCATGGGAGGAGGTTGATGTACATTATATTTCAGTCACAAAGCATATGATTTGGGCCATAGCACTAAGTTAGATAATTGGTCTAGTATTGTCTACTCCAATGGACAGCCGTGTTCCCAAGAAATATGAACAGCTGAAAAGGGGCTGGAAAAGTGTTTTAAGTGCCAGGTATTAATCTGATTTCAGTGCAATTCAATGTTGTTCAGGCACTGACCATAGGTCAGAAACTGTATGTTTGCTCTGAATGAAATACCCAGCTCTGCTACCTGTATTCTACTTGCTACCTTATGCATGCAAAACATTAACTTGATCATTGAGCTTTATAGGCCACAGTTACTGGAACGGAATGTGACTTACAATTAAGAGGGGTAAAATCTGCCTCTCTTCCAGACTTTGCTGTCACTAGAGTTAGGGGAATGGTTTAGCCCCCATCTGTTAGCTATCCATAAGTGTTCTTCTTGATAGAATGGTTGTTATTCACTCATAGGGGAGAGAAAGCAAAGCAATGCAGATGGGGGCAATGTTGCTGTGGGGCTAAATTCTTCATATACGAGTGCTCTACCCAAAACACACTTGCTTGGAGTACAAATACTGCCTGTACACATATAGATGGCAAAAGAAACAGAACCGGAATGCCAGATGTTCATTTAGATGTATGTGTTATAGAACAACAGGTTTTACCTGCACTGAACAATAAAGTGGCATGATTGTCTTTTCCTCTGCGATGAACAAGAGCAGGTAACTTACTGTGAGACAAAGTTTTCAGCCACTTTCTGTCAAAAGGGGGTGAGTGGGAAATGGGCAAACTAACATTTCTCTATGCTGCTCTCTTGATCAATGGTGCCCAAGAAGTTTTACAGTTAAAGGCCCACACAACACAATAAACTAGAAAATCAGAAAAAACACTTTAATGCCCTAAGCGCAACCAAATTCATTAAAAAAAAACACCCTAAAATAAAAAAACCAAGACTTCTGCTCTGGAGAGGACCATATAGCCTCTATACAGAGAAAAAAAGGATGGCAGGGAGAATTGCAAAACAACATTCCTATTTTAAAAATAATAATGCTCCAACATTTCCCTACGGCTGTCTTTCCTACTGCTTTCCTTAATGGGAAAACAAAACACAATATGGAGTGAAATTCCTATGTACAAGGAACAATAGCAGCAATTACTTGCCCAATAACTTTGATCAAAGTTGTGAAAACACTACATGAAAAGATACAAGCAACACCAAACGTTGTTGTGGACATTTTCCAAATTGTGGAATGAGTATATAAAAAGACCAGTGTTGCTGGCTTCCTTCCATACAGTGGTTTCTACTGAAATGTCATAAAGTCTCCCACAAAAGTAGCTGAGCACATGTTGGTTAAGAGCAGCAAATGGCACATTTGCAATTCAAGCTTTTATGAGAACATAAGACCCATCCTGTTCTGCACAGTGGTCAACCAGTTGCCCTGGAGGGCCAATAAAGAAGGCATCGATTTTTTTTAGTTCATTTTTATTTCACCTTTCCATCAAGGAGCTCAGGGTGATGTCGATGATTCTCTTTCTTCCTCCATGTTATCCTCACAACAACCCTATGAGGTGGATTCGGCTAAGAGAGACTCACTAGTCTGAGAACAAAGTTTGAGTTCAGCAGCACATCTAAGACCAACAAAGTTTAAGCTTTCATATTGTAACCAGAGGCGCTGCCTTTTACTATTGGGTAGCCCCATAGCAAGGACACCCCACTTCTAACCTGATCCAGAGACCCACAAAATTCAGGCCAAGGAAGGCACTCATGGTTCTGAAACACAGAGCTAGCCACAGCTCTGAAAAAGGGGCCTCAATTTTCAGGTGACAGGCAACCTCAGAGCAAGCCTCCAAGCTTCCCCCTCCACCGAGCAGAGATTATACTTATGAAATAACAATGAGTTCTAGCAGGTAAAGTATCTACATTTCTAAAGTCTATTCAAAAGCCGCTTGGCAAATAACTCTGTCTCCAGTAATTCTTTGTCTGAATACTTATCTTTTCTACTCTGCCCATCAAGCTACCTGATAAACCAATTAAACATTCAAATTATTAACGATCCTTCCTGACGCTAATCAGGGACATCTCCCACCTTTTGTTTACTCTGGCCAGGGCCATTAGTGGTCAAATTATCCACTTAACTAGCCGCCCAGCACCTGGCTTCTATTGTTAAAGCCAGACCCTGCCCCTCTGGATGCTCATTGGTCACATCTAGGCCTTACCCCTCCTGATGCCACACACCCCTGGGACTCATCATTGGTCTAGGAAATCTATTGTTCTCACCTGGGACCAGCCCCCAGGATCAGGCATTGGTCTGCATTGTCTTTCATAGGGTATATCCCAGCGTAAACATGGCTTCAGCCCGTGTGTTCTCTGCCATAACCCAACATGGCAAGCCACCCCTAAACTCTCTGAGTTTAGGCCACAATCCATGGACCTCTGCACATCTGAACAGGTTGTATCACCCCTCCATAAGCCATCTTTATAATCAACCCTCATCTTCCTGCAAATATAACTGCGCTGTATTAATCTACCTTAACTTCTTAGTCTTGTGTGCCTGTGAATGTTGGGTATTATTGAGTTTAGCATAGGAAAAGGAGTACGACAAGGATGTGATGCACTGTGCTAAAACTGATGCTGCTTTTGGAAGAGCAGTTCTTCAGAGCCTGTTTCTTCAAGACGACCTGCAGATAACATCAGGTACATGGCTCCCTAGTCATCAAATCACCGCAGACTGTGACTGCAGCCATGAAATTAAAAGACGCCTGCTCCTTGGGAGGAAAGCGATGGCGAACCTAAACAGCATGATAAAAAGTAGAGACATCACCCTGCCAACAAAAGTCCGCATGGTCAAAGCAATGGTATTCCCAGTAGTCATGTATGGCTGTGAGAGTTGGACTATAAGGAAGGCCGAGCGCCGAAGAATAGATTCTTTTGAACTATGGTGCTGGAGGAGACTCTTGAGAGTCCCTTGGACTGCAAGAAGAACAAATCAGTCAATCCTCAAAGAAATCAACCCTGACTGTTCCCTGGAAGGCCAGATAATGAAACTGAAGCTCAAATACTTTGGCCACCAAATGAGAAGGGAGCACTCACTGGAGAAGACCCTGATGCTGGGAAAGATTGAAGGTCAAAGAAGACGGGGACGGCAAAGGATGAGATGGTTAGACAGTGTCATAGATGCAACGAACATGAAATTGAGCCAACTTCAGAGGATGGCGGAAGACAGGAGGGCCTGGCGGGAGCTGATCCATGGGGTCGCGAAGAGTCAGACTCGACTGTGCGACTGAACAACAACAACGATATCAGGAGTCTGGAGATCAGTTGTATTTCCAGGAGATCTCCAGTTCCTACCTGGATGTTGGCAACCCTAATCACCCACCTGTTGTTCACCAGTGAATTCCAGGTTCCACTTAATACTTGGTATGAAGATGGTTCTTTCCGGAAGGACTTTTTGAGACTGGTTGATAATTGCAGTGCCCTACGAAGTCCCATAATGGTTTTACGATCATCTGTTTTTATAATATTTTATATACGGTTTCAACGCTGCCTTTTAGATTGATTAAATAATTTTTATTTCACTTTTTTGCTCCATCCTACCCAGAGCAGCAAATTTTTTTTGAGCATGGTCAGTTACTGGCTGACTGTTATCAAAGTGGTCAATTAACAAGGTATTCGAGATGGAACCATGAACTGTGTGAGGTGGCACCAGAATCTTGACCATAACATTTCCACGTGGAAGAGGAGAAAACCAGCTATCGCCAAGACATTGGGAATCTCATTGTTCTCTAGTTTGCTCCCTCCTCTTCATCAGTGGTAGAGCCTAGACATACAGGGAGACTGACTTCTAAGTGCAACTTCCGAGGCTATGTAACGTTGGGAAGAGCAGAACTGTAAGTGCTCCAATTTGTGCATCTTTTGCTATGTCTGAGCTTTTGAAGCAAGGAATGGCACATATCTCCCCACCCCAGCCCACCTTCAATGGAGAAATATGCAAACTGCTGGATTTAGAGTTTGTGCATCTCACCATGGGGAGCAGGGCTATTTTTGGGCAGGAACGCACAGGAACTGAGTTCTGGCTGGCTCCCGAGTTGGCCACGCCCAGCAGGAACTCATTAGCATAATAGGCCATGCCCAACAGCAGAAACTCATTAGGATTGGCTACATTAGGGTGTGTGTGTCCTAACATGCAAAGGAATTCCTGCTACAAAAAAAAGCCCTGGGTTTTGACAACAAACTAGGTAAACAGAATAAGAAGCAAAAGGTGGGTGTGGCTGGATAACCACACTTCTGGTAACATGGGGGTACGGCCTAGTATGCTAATGAGCTGTGTTTGTCAGGGGTGTGCCCTAATATGCTAATGAGTTTCTGCTGTTGGGTGTGGTCTATTATGCTAATGAGTTCCTGCTGGGCTTTTTCTTCAAAAAAGGCCCTGGAGAAGGTTTATCACAAACATATGAAGCTGCTTTAGCCCGACTCCATTTATCTCACCATTGTCTATTTGGATTGGGTTGGCAGCAGCTCTTCAAGACCTGAGGCAGAAAAATGGCCCTTCCCTA
>NW_015160214.1:620923-629760 GCF_001447785.1 Gekko japonicus
AAGGACTGAAGGGACCTTCTGGATGCAAAGTCTGTCTTCCATCACTGGGCCACAGACTCTCTCTCCCCAGCCTATGAGGAACAGCAAGCAGCAACACCTGATCTTCCTCTTCCTCTCCCCCTCCCGTTCCAATGCATTACGTCATATCTAAAACTATGGGCAGAGTGCTATGAGAACATTGCTGCCTGGCCAAATCTTCTCAAGTTAACCCGCTTCATTTTCTTTTAATTATTTTTAATAGTTTCTCCAAGGGTTCCCCAAGGCCCTTTCCTTTATTTATGGATCTGACTGAAGGCTGAGCAGAAAGGAAATACCCCGTTCCCCAGAATGGAGTTTTACTGCATGCAAGCATCCTTCCCCATCCAGTATCAGATTAATGTTTTCCATTCTTCAGTTAATGGAGCGTATGAATTTGGGGAGGGGGGTATGGTGAGGGTGGCAAATGCAATCCAGGTTTGTAAGGCTGAACATGGAGGTGGAGGCACATTTTATTGGAACAGCTCTGCTGGGAACCAAGGACTGAATGCGATGCCACTGGGTTCTATGCATTTACAGCCAAGATTTCCCAAAGTTGCACCTTTTAAACTTCCTGAATTCTGGAGCCTCAATGGCCAGAGCCTCACACAACACAGAGAATGGGTTCCTCCTCTTTCTTGGGCAAGGAAACTACAGAGAAAGAAGCAAGACAGTTGCTTAAAATGCCCCCACGCACAGTGGGAACAGAGGGCACAACCAAGCAACAGTTTATAAATATTTCAAGGAAGTAGACAGTCCCTGTGGCACACACACAGATTTCAAGTAACCTTAAGGCATGTTATAAGGAAAGGATAGGCAACTGGGAAAGTCAGGTTTTCAACCAGACCCCCACCTAGCCCTTGATCCCAGGCACTTCCCTTTACGATGTACCTCTAAAAATGGTTATTGCTGGCTATGTTAGTAGTCTTTAAAATGTTTTTTAAGAGGAATTAGTTTTATTGCTGTTACTTTTGATCCCAGAAATGGGCTTGTAAGTTTATGCAATAAATACCTAAAATAAATTGGGTACTTGATGATGCAGAGTTCTCCCATTATACATATCAAAGGTTCTATTACACATGGAGAGCCAGCATTGTATAGCTTTTAGGGTGTCAAACAAGGATATGGGAGAAGCAGGCTTCCATCCCTGCCCTGCCATTGAAATTCTCTAGCTGAACTTGTACCCTCCCCTCTCTCAGCCTAACTAGGGTGACCAGATTTTGTGAGTCAAAAAAGGAGACACTGTTCACCAACAAGAATGGTTTTTTCTTGGATGTCCCAACAAGTAAGAATTTCTTGCTGGCAAATGAGACACCAGTCTGAACAGGGGTCACAGCTATGAGTAGTAAACTCAAATAAAATTATGCTGTGTAAAATTATGTAATAAATAAATACACTCATATAATTACAAAGTTTATAAATGTGCTTTAACCTAAATATAACCGTATAAATATAGTGAAATACATATACAGCTGTATATTTAACCAAAAAGTCAAAATGCAATCAGAATATATCACTTGATTTAATTTTGATGTGCAATCCATAGACCTATATGGTAGGTGACGTTTTACAGCATGAAATGGCAATGCTCCTTCAGTTACTATAAGATGGTTTTCTATTTTTTGATTTTGTTTGATAAAGACCTTTGGGATATGAAGACAGCTCTGGACTTTTTCCTTGTGCTTCTCACTGTTGACAGGCCCTCCCAAACCATGATTTCCTTTGTTTACCATAGAGACAAAACGCTTGCATGTAGTGCATTCTGCTTCATTTTCATTTCTGTCAGCACTGAAGCAAGGAAATTTTATTTCAACTTCATGGCTAAATTTACACTTTCTCCTTGGCATATTCCTGGTCACAAAGAAAAAATGCAAGCTGCTTCACTCTCTGCCTTGCTGGTCTTCCAAAAGGCTTCTCTCCAGTACACAAGTTTGCTCACCAGCAGCAGAAGGCAGCAAATGCAATGAAAAGCCTCTCATGCGAACTCACTCACACTACAAGGGAGAGAGCTGTTCACTAGAGCCCAGAGCTCACCACAGAGGACACAAAGTTTTGGAATAATAAACGAGATACTTTACTTGGATTTGGGATTCAAGATGATTAAATCTTAAAGAGCACATGAACACAAACCATTCACAACAGAAAACAAGGCCTTCAGTTCTCTCTCTCGTACAGGTGGAAGCTTCTACTAGGGAACTCAAATACTAATTTGGTTGCCAGGCAACCTTGCCCAAACTCATTTTCGACTAGGCCTCTATGCTAGGGCTGCCAGACTCTCTGGACCAGCGGGGTTTACCCACTTTCGGGGGCTTCAATCCACCCACCAGGGGTGGGGCTTGGAACAGGACATTCCCAAGATGCCACTCGAATGATAAAAGGGTTGGAACACTTTCCCTATGAGGAAAGGTTAAAGCGCTTAGGGCTCTTTAGCTTGGAGAAAAGACGACTGAGGGGTGACATGATTGCGGTTTACAAGATTATGCATGGGAAAAAACAGGTAGAGAAAGAGGTACTTTTCTCCTTTTCTCACAATACAAGAACTCGTGGGCACTCCATGAAATTGCTGAGTGGTCGGGTTAGAACGGATAAAAGGAAGTACTTCTTCACCCAAAGAGTGATTAACACTTGGAATTCACTGCCACAGGAAGTGGTGGCAGCTACAAGCATGGACGGCTTCAAAAGGGAATTAGATAGGCATATGGAGCAGAGGTCCATCAGTGGCTATTAGCCACAAGGTATAGATAGGGGCTCTGGGGCAGGTGATGCTCTGTCATCTTGGTGCTTGGGGGGGCCAACAGTGGGAGGGCTTCTAATGTCCTGGCCCCACTGGTGGACTTCCTGATGGCACTGGTATTTTTGGCCACTGTGTGACAGAGTGTTGGACTAGATGGGCCTTTGGCTTGATCCAGCATTGGCGTCTCTTAGGTTCTTATGTTCTTAAGATGACATTATCACATTGGGGATGCCCCCCAAGGTCCCCCTGGGGACAAAATCAGACCTGGCAACCCTACTCTATGCACAGCTAACAAGATGAACACCAGGAATGTCCAGGACCCCTGCACTTCCTGGCAGTGAGCGAGGACTCTGTGCCATTGCTACTGGGAGGGAAGGAGTCAAGGACAGGCAGCAAAGCAGTCCACACACCTAAGAAAATCCCGGCACACAACAATGAAGTAGGAAGTCATATTCAAAATTCATACTGGTTTTAGTGCTGGTGGCAAAACTGAAGCTTTTCTCCACTGGGGGACTGCAAAGTAGACTCAGCTGCCCAACAAAAAAAGAGGACATTTTCATCATTTTTTAAAAAAGACCCCCAAAGAGGACATCAAAAAAAGGGGACATGTCCTCTAGAAAGAGGACATCTGGTCACCCTAAGCCTAACCTATCTCGCAGGGTTGTTGCTATGAGAATAAAATGGATGAAGAGAGAATAATGTTGGGTGCCACTTGGAGTTCCTTTTGGGGAGGAAAAGCAAGTATAAGTAAAGAATTTTAAAAATTAAAAATGCTCTTTTGTGTTTATTTTAGAAGTCTGCTGCTGATACTCTAGAAGAGGGAAGTGGTTAGGGTTCCCAGCTGTGGATTCTGAACTTCCTGGAGATTTTTGGGGTGGAGTCTGGGGAGGGTGGGGTTTGGGGAGAGGAGAGAGCTCAGAAGAATGTGATGCCGTAGAGTCCGCTCTCTGAAGTGGCCATTTTTTCCAGGGAAACTTATCTCTGTGGCCTGGAGATCAGATGTAATTCTGGGAGATCTCCAGCCACCCCCTGGAGATTGGCAACCCTAGGAAGTGGATATAGTTTCTCAGAAGAACTGCCCTTTCTGAAGAAGAAGATACATTGCAGAGGGCCAATATATCTCAAACTTAGCTCTGAATTGGGCTTGCAGTTGTACACCATTAGTAAAAAGGGGGAAAAAATAGTTTTTGTGTGTGGCTATCAAGTAGTTCTTTCCAACCAGACTTCTGCTTCTATTTGTATTAAACAAACCAGGAAACCAATCTGTGGTACGGAGGAACCCATAAGAAGCCATAAGAGAATCTCTTTTAAAAGTGTGTGCTGCATACAGGGCAGTTATGTACATCTGTGCTCAATCTACCTCAGATGTTTGACTTTTGCTCATATTTATAATAATTGCATGGAGTGCATTAATGTGCATTATTCAGAATCCATAAACTCAGAGTCCAAAACACAACTGCTGAGCTTTTTATTAATAGCCCCCAGTTCATGCCCTCAAGGCAGCTTGCTGAATACAAATCACCACTGGAAAACGTAAATATTAAAACAATATTGAAAACATTTCAGCATTAAAAATCAGATAATTAAGTAAGGATTGGTTCTAAGAGAAACGGCAGAAAAAGCCGTCCTTGTTCCGTCTTCATATTGCTAAAAAGAAAGTAAAAAGTGGCCCCCAGAGTTGTAGGATTTGGGCATTCTTTCTCTTTAAACTGATTGTAGCATTTATGACTACCTTGGTGAATATTTGTCCACAAACTCAGTATAAGTGCCATGCCTTTCTCCTTGTGAGTCACCATAACAAAATTCCCAAAGTCCTTGGGGTAATGCCATTCTAGTTATGCTTATTTACAACTAGTTGTAGCTTGTGTGGTTGATAATGTGTGTGTATGTGTCCTCCAGTTTTTCTGCACAGGGGTACCTTTTCATGCATTGTGCAGTAGCCAAGCTGGATTGTCACAGAAAGTATTGTTACAAGTTTCTTATTTTCCAGTGTTCATTGTGAGAAGTTTTAGGGACATCTGTGCTGGGTTCCTTTTGACCATCGGAGACTTACAGCAACTTTGTAATGCTTCCTTTATTTACCAGTATATGAGCAGAGAATATGTAGGAGGCAAAACAGGCATGTATCCAGAACAAGAATAAGAATTGGTTTTTATACCCCGCTTTTCACTACCTGAAGGAGTCTCTGGCTTACAATTGCCCTCTCTTCCTCTCCCCACAACAGATACCTATGAGGTAGGTGGGGCTGAGAGAGGTCTGAGAGAACTGTGACTGACCCAAGGTCACCCAGCTGGCTGTATGTGAAGAGGTGGGGAATCAAACCCAATTCTCCAGATTAGAGTCTGCCGCTGTTAACCACTACACCACACTGGCTCTCCATATGACCCCACATCATATCTCTGCACCCCAGGGTGCTTCACCTTCAGCCGTCTTACAGTGTTTTCCATCTTCTTTCTCATCCTCTTTCAATAGCTAAAGCTGCCAGATTAGCGTTTTAGGTTCCAAGCAGACCAGATCTTCACAGCACTTTTTCTTATAAAAGGCTGTGATCCAGGTGTAATGTTGATACAAACTGCAAAAAGAACCATGAAAAAAAAGCTAGAAACTTCTCAAAGTATTATATTATAGATTCATATCCAAGTATATTAATAAAGAATCTCTTTTACAGATCAGAATATCAAAACAAGGCTCTCAAATAGTTTACAGTGAATATAATTTATATAATGCAAACACTATTTCCAAACAGTGTACAAGATGTAGTATACAATATGGAATGATATTTTTACGAAGATTCTGGATAAAACTTTGTTTTGGATGTCTTCTTCAGAGATGAATTCATATCATAAACTGACATAATAATAAAAATCCATTAGATGGAATTCAAAACAATAAAAATATATCACACTATAGGTTACATCAGTAAAGACAGAAATATCACCTACTTTATGTTACTATTTGTTCATGTATTGGTGTAATTGCTTTGAGTAACTTTCCTGAACCAAGAGATAACAAATGAATTGAGAATTTGGCTACTGAATTGAGACTATGCGGGATCTGCCTTGAGAAAGCAACAAAATGGAAGTCATAGCTGTTCCGTTGGTGGAGCTGCAGGGAATGCAGGGCGCTAGGGTTGCCAAGTCAATTTTTCTTACCGGCGGGGGAGCCTCGCCAGGCTCCAGGAGCCATCTGTCGATGTGTGTGCGCGTGTGCAAAGCGCCCCCGCGCCGCCAGCACGTCACCAGAAGTGACGTGCGACATCGATCACATTGAAGGCGTGGCCCCGATTGTCGGAGGGGAAACCGTAGAGTTTTCCCTCCGACGATTGGGGCCACGCCCCAAACATGATTGCCGTGGTTGCGTCACCTCTGGTGACGCAGCCACGCTGCACTTTGGGGGGCGGAGTTCCCCCCGGGGCCTGATTCTGCGGCGGTGGGATTCGGGCCTCCGAAGCGGGGGTTTACCCGCAACCCGGCCCCCACTTGGCAGCCCTACAGGGCGCAAGTGAAATATGGACATGAATTGATTATGGAACAGGACTTAAACATTTTAAACCTTGGGAAGTCTTTCAAGACGCTTGGCACAGGCACTTTACTTTTTCTATGTAATTATAAAAAGGATGTTAACACTATTTATGAAATATTTATAAGATCGTTTACACTAAATGTATTAATCATCTCATGGTTGTATGTAGTTTGATTGTTTCATCACCTGGAGGTTGGCAACCCTATCACACAGCAGCTAACAACATACACAAAAAACAAAGTTTTTTTTTTAATCTTTCAATTTATTGATCGCTCAATCCTGCAGAGCTTGCTGGCTCTGAGGGATTTACAGTTACTCATTTTTCATGAGGGACTAACAATGCTTTGTGGGGTAAGGGAGGACAACATATATACATCTTAAATTGCACACATTCACAGCCGACGAGGGTTACGTTCAGATGCATGAATACATGAACAAATACTAAACATAAAATTGACCATTTTTTAAAAAAAATAAAGGACCTCACCTCCATGAATACCTCAGCCATTTACATTTTTACCAATCAAACAAATACAATAATAAACTATGTTCCAGTGCCCAAAGGTTCCCACGTCTATTAATGGCTAGGTTTTAAATTTTTTTCCTGAAGGCCAAAAGGATTAGGATCTGATTAGGGCTGCCAACTTCAAGTTGGGAAATTCCTGAGAAATTGGAGTCTGTGGAGGGCAGGATTTGGGGAGGGATGGTACCTCAGCAAAATATAATGTCATTAGAATTCGTCATCCAAAGCTGCTATTTCCTCCAGGCGAATTGATCTCTCTAGTCTGAAGATCAGTTATAGTTCCAGGAGATCTCCAGGGCCAGCTGAAGGTTTCCAAATCTAGATCTGGTGCAGAAAAAGCCTGATCTCCTTTCAGGGTCATCTGTACTATCTGAAAGAAGGAATGGTTAAGAGAAATCATTGGGCCAGGAGAGATGGTCTCTCGTATCTCATATATACAAGCATAAGGTTTCAAAGGGCTTCAAAGATAATTGTCAAGACAAGTTTGTTTCTATTTGCTGTTCATGTAGGGTTGCCAGGTCCCTCCTGAGATTTGAGGATAGAGCATGGGGAGGACAAGAACCTTAGTGGGATACAATGCCATAGACTTCACATTCCAAAGCATCCATTTTCTCCAGGGGAACTGATCTGTGTAGTCTGGAGATGAACTGTAATTCCAGGGGATCCCCAGGTCCCACCTGGAGGCTGTTATCCCTGTGTTCACACTTTACATTTTCAAGTTTACACAGAACATACAAGGTGGACACTTTAAAAATTAAAAAAACACCTTCAGCATGATGTATAAATTGGCCCTGTAAGATCCAGGCAAGCAGAGACAGAACACAGCAAGACTTTGCAATCACACCATCCATTGACCCTCCTCGACAAAACATTCAGTGTTCCTGTAGCAACAAAGCAACTTAGCTTATGAAGCCAAAAGTGAATCTGTTGTAAATTACTCTAGTCCTGTTTTCCTCTCCAAAGGCTGTTTATTATATCTGAGGGTAGAGACACTGAGCTTGATAGCCACTGGATTCTGATCGAGCTCAAATTCAGAATGTGTTTTGTGGCTGGCTTTTCTACTCAGTAATAGATCCCCAGGGTTTCTAGCATGTCTGTTTAGCATTCTGCTAGAGGTGGGTTTTGATGGTCAGAATTATTCTGTTGATGTTAACCAGTCTGCTGAAGGTGCTTTGCTTTCTCCAACATTAACAAATTAGCAAAACAGAAGCAATATAACTTTACCATATGGGAAACGACACACAGGAGGAGGAGGAGGAGGCTTAGCCAACTGATAGCGCATTTGTGTTGCCAAATGTCACCATTCCAGCTATTTTTGCAGGAACTATTCAATCAGCTCCAAGTGGAGTGAATCTGGAGACAGCGAAGGGGGAAGGCCAAACATGAACAGATCTAGAAGGGCAAGCAAAAATATGGACAAGGAAAGCCTGGGCACAGACAGACTTTAATACTTCATATGGCCCTACAAAGAGAAGAAGAAGAAGAGATTGGATTTATACCCTGCCCTTCACTTGGAGTCTCAGAGCGGCTCACAAACTCCTGTCCCTTCCCCTCCCCACAACAGACACCCTGTGAGGTGGGTGGGGCTGAGAGAGCTCTGACAGAAACTGCTCTTTTTCAAGGACAGCTGTGCCAGAGCTTGTGACTGACCCAAGGTCACATCAGCAGGTTCAAGTGGAGGAGTGGGGAATCCAACCCGGTTCTCCCAGATTAGAGTCCGCACACATAACCACTACACCAAACTGGCTCTCCAGATAAAGAAATGATTGATCAGTCTACCAGCTGCACAAGGCTGTTTACTTTTCAAAAACTGCCCCCTACTTCTATACCTTTAAAGGCACCTCAGTCTGAAGATATTAGCTACTGATAATGCTTATTGTACATGTTGATTCGTTCATTTAGAAGATATATGTGCCACGCCTCCAGTGTTCTGCTTGATGTTAAATCCTACAAACAAGCCACCATAGAAATGGCCAGTATTAAAAAGCAGCCATAAAAACCTTCACCTGCCAATTTCTGCAGATCAAGCTGTTCTTAAAAGCA
>NW_015160214.1:629804-639769 GCF_001447785.1 Gekko japonicus
GCACTCTTTCTTTTTCTAGAGTAAAGCTGCATAAACTACTGATTTCAGCCTCTACCCTGCATGTAAGTATGGCTTACTTACATGTAAGTATCACTTTCCCCCTCACACTAAAGTTAACAGAGGTCCCAGTGTGCTGACTGAAGATAGGGAGGGACTGGCTGTGGGCAGAAGAGAGGAAATGTGGGCTGGGTGAGGCAAAGCAGTCTGTATCTCATCAAATTCCCATCTTGTTCGCCATTTGCAGGGGGGAAACTTAAATCTGGTCCAGTTGGCATATGTGGTGGGGAGAGAACATTTCATTTGGTGTTAAAATGCAGCAGGCTGGTGAGGGGACTCCTGAGGAAGCATAGAAATCCTCAGGATGGTAATGGAGCAGATTCTCCCATAATGGAAATAAATTAATTGAGAGCCAGTGTGATGTGTGATCAGGGGCAGGGCCATGGCTCAGTGGTAAAGCACCGGCTTGGCATGCAGAAGGTCCCAGGTTTAATTCCTGACATCCTTAAATAAAATCAGGTGGAAGGTGATGTGATGTGAAAGAGACCCTGGAGAACCACTGCCAGTCTGAGTAGACAAGATGGACCAATGTTCTGATTCAGTATAAGGCAGCTTCATGTGTTCAGGTATCTTCCACAATGGTTTTTCTTCTTTAGTAGCCGTTAAGGAAACAACAATTGTACAGCTATTGTACACCATAACTACAGCCTCTACAAGAACATAGAAATGAGAGCTATGTCTTTGGTTGGCCCAACAGAATGGCATATATTAAAACGGTAGTTTTTAAACTGTCTGCCTTTTCACATTGACCTGTCTGCTGGGACCCTTTGCACATCTGCCCAAGAAGGTCAGTGCATAGCAGAGAACTTTAGAAAATACTCTTAAGACACACACAGTTCAGGTGGAATGCTGGCCAGACCTGGTGGGCTTCATGGTCCTCCTGCACGAAACCATCTCCTACAGTATACCCATTACTCTCTTCTCCTGTGGATACAAATTGCAAGAGAAGACCAATACAGGTGGGTAAGTGGTCTTTCAAAGAAGCATGTCCTCCATTCTTTGTGTGAGCTTTGCATTGAAGCACACCCGGATCAGCCTCCAAGAAATCTGTGGGTTCTCTGGAGCACAGGCAGAAACCCAGTTTTGATGCTGGAGGTAGGCACAGGCAAACTGAGGGTAGAACTGGGTATTGCAAGGGGTGGAACTTCCAGCTCTGTACATCTTTCCCCTCTCGTCACTGACACAACGCAGGGCCACCACATCATCACACTGCATGCTGCTGTGTCCGTACTGCCAACAGCCAATGATGTAATATAGGAGGCATAGCAATGTGTAGCATATTGGCATCATGTTGTGTGTTGTGTTAAACCAGATATGAAGAAGCAAGAAACACACAGAAAAGCATATCTGAGTGTCTTGTAAAAATCTAGTGCCAAATCTAGCTCCAGTTCTGAAACAGAGCCACTCTGGCAATAATTAAGCAAAATGAAGCTTCAAACAGGTGTGGCATAGTGGTTTTGAGTGAACGATAAATTGGGACGGTAAATCTGGTCATGAGGACACGAGAGGCCACATTAACAGTGGGAAAGAGGGACATCATGGATTCCCTCTGCATTATTAGCTGGCTGACCCACACTGATGTGGAAATACTTGAGGACGAAGTGTAAGATCTGGGTTCCAACCGCATGAAGTCATTCGAATCCCGGGCACTCATTCCAAGGGATGCAGCAAAGAGTCAATGGAAGGTGGAATTTCTCTCTATCACAATATTCATGAAAGAGGGGAGGGAAGCTGGAATTGTCTTTTTTTATTAGTGATGAACTCAATTTCCCCCCAACATTTGAGTAACTGCCTGTCCTGGGACGGCCCCAGCAGAGGTTTTGCCATTTTAAAATACCTTGGAATTTAACATGAGTGCTCCAACCTCTTTCCATTTATTGAACAAAAGGTAGGGGATAGTGAGAATTATAGGAGCAATCAGGGAGAGACAGCAGAGTGTGGGAATTCATGGTATTTCACTTAAGATTCAGCAACCAACAGCTGTCAGGCTCCCCAAACCCCTCATAATTCAGCCTCTTCGGCAGCAGCACATTGCTGCAGCTGGGTTGTAGTGCTTGGAAGCTGAGAGAGAGAACTGAAAGTAACCCTCTGCTTTCCAAAGATGCTGTGGAAGATCAGCACTTCATTGAAACCAGAAAGGGGAAAAAAATGGACTCACATTTGCTAGTTACCAGCCTAAGACATGAAGCCCAATTCGACCCATGTTTATTCAGAAGCAAGTTCCACTGAATGGGCTTTGATCCCACATCAGTATACACTGGATTGCAGTCTAAGCAGCAAGTGAATGCACTCCCCACAACTCGTCCTCCACCCACATCGTTAGAGCCGCAGAGGAGCATTTTATTCTATAGCGACTATAATCATAAAATAACCAGAATTATCCTGCTAGGGGGTATATTTTATGATGTTCCTGGAGGAAATCCCAAATTTGTTCCAGGTCAACTGGAATTTTGTTCTCTAAAATCACCCTTCTGCTTATATTTCCTTGAGAAATGCAGGCCATTCATTCTCTGGTCAAGGAAAGGTTTCACACTGTTCACTTTTCCAGGAGCAACATCACTGTATGTCAGTCGCAGATATACCCAGAATTATTCTGTTGCAGTGTTTGTCCTGAAGTGATGTTTCATTTGCTTGGATGCCCTGCAATGAACATTTTGAGCGTGTCTATTTTATACACTTAAATCGATTCAACAATCATTTTCTCTTCCAAGGGAATAGTGGGAATTTTGTGGAGAGGCTCGGGGTATGCCCAATAGGAGTCTTAAACCCAGCACCTTCTGCATGCCACCCTGGTATGTTCCACTTGGCAACAAGTCCCTCCACTTAATCACTTGGCCAAGACCATGCAGTCAGCTTCACAACTGAGCAGAATTTGAACCTAAGTTGCCCTGGCCCAAGTCTAACACTGTAGCATCATTGGCTCTCAGCAATTGTCAAGTGGCATCCAGCCACATTGCGAGAAGGGACACTCCTCTCCAAGTTCTCCTGTGTCATATTGGCTGCAACACTCAGAACATGCATTAGAGCTGGCAAATGGAGTTTAAGTGGCTCCATATGGTGGTTTGTTAAAGTTCAGCAGCTCCTCATGAACAGTGTGGCAAAGTTGTTAGATTATCAGACTGGGACTGGAGAAACCAGGGTCTCCTCCACCATGCTGTGGAGCTCACAGGGTGACCTTGGACCAGTTGCCATCTCTCAGCTTAACTTTACTACGCATGGCTATTGTGAACCTGAGGTACTGGAGGAAGAGCTGGATCATGATGAGCGAGTGATTGTCTCCATGCCACTGCAGAATTAAAAAACAAACATTTGTTGTGATGGGGTGAACAGTTGCCTATGAATAGCTTGTCAGATGGAAAAAGTCACCTTAGAGAATGAGTTAAAGCAGGAGTCACTTTGTAGAAAAAGAGGTGCAGGAGCTCATTAGCATGACTCATTAGCATGGCTTATTTGCATATGCCACACCCCCTGACATCTCCCCTTCATCTCCAAGCTGGGCGAAGGAAAAGGGGGGGGGGAGGTAAAGGAACTCAGGCGCTTCTGCCTGACAGAGGGGCCAGCACGCCAGCTCCTCTGACAGGCAGAAGCACCTGAGTTCTATTCCTTTCCCCCTCTCCCTTCCCTTTGCCTCCAAGTGGGGTGAAGGAAAGGGGGGGGAAGGATCTCACCGCTTCTGCCTGACAGAGGGGCCAACGCGCCAGCCCCTCTGACAGGCAGAAGCACCTGGGTTCCATTCCTTTCCTCCTCTCCCTTCCACTTCGCCTCCAAATGGGACAAAGGAAAGGGGGGGGGAGGATCTCAGGCACTTCTGCCTGACAGAAGCGGGCCAGGGCGGGCCAGGAAGGGTGGTGGGTGGTTCGGGGAAGGCCAGGGGCCCCTGTCTCCACACTTGTTACTGCCAGAACACCGTCCCAGCTCATTCTGGCTGGAAATGACCCCTGAGTTAAAGTGTCTCCTCATGGCAGATCTAACAGAACCCAAGGGCCGATTCTCAACTAATGATTATACCATCAAGAAATTACTTGCTGTGGAAACCGGGCATCTCAGAGCTAACATCACAGAGAGAACTTTTTTACCAGCTACAACACAATACTTTTCAGTTTGGTCACTTCATAGCAGACAGATAGGGCTGCCAGGTCTGGATTGGGAAACACCTGGAGATTTTGGGGGCGGAGCCTGAGGCCGGCGGGGTTTGGGGAGGGGAGAGACTCCAACAGAGTATAATGCCAGAGAGTCCACCTTCCAAAGCAGCCATTTTCTCCAGGGGAATAGATATCTTCAGCTATCACTTGGAGGCTGCCAGCCCTACAGACAGAGGGCACGGGAATGGTCATTGGGGCCTAGCTAGCTGCACGATACACAGTCCTCCATTGTGGTTCAGGACTGATTGTCAGAGATGTGCTTTCAAGTTCCTCAGTGGGAGCACAATTCTTAGATGCATGGGGCCTAATTCGGATTGGGACCATGGCACATAGGAAGAAGGGGTTTATTCCTTCCCTCACTACCCAGTTTCCCAACCCAAAATGACTCCAGGGAAACACTACCGTTGGGGAAGCCTTTGTGTACCCCATTATACATGGAGCCCCCAATGTGTCAAAGAGCACCCCCTAGGTCAGGAAAATTGTACAGGGGAGGCACAAGTCCCTTCTCCTGATATGCTGTGGACCTGATCTGAATTGGGTCCAGGGCTGCCAGCTCTGGATTAGGACATTCCTGGAGATTTGGGGATAAAGATGGGGAGAACAGCGTTTGGGGAAAGGAGGGCCCTCCACAGGATATAATGCTATAGAGTCCATCCTCCAAAGCAGCCAATTTCTCCAGTGGAACTGATCTCTGTGGTCTAGAGATCAGTAGTAATTGTAAGAGATCTCCAGGCCCCACTTGGAGAGTGGCAACCCTAATTGAGTCCCATGCACCTTGGAACTGAATTCCCAGTGGGGAACTCCTCACAAATGCACATCTGATCACTAGGGAAATCCCAAGGGGGAGGGAATGTAACATGCAGCTATTCTCGGTACACTCCAGGGGGTGAGAAGCTTGGGCATTTGCCTGGGCCCCCAAGACTTCCAAAGCCATTGCTCTAACAGCATCCTGCATGCTACTAACTTTGCATGCGGCATCCAAGAGATGGTGTGAGGGAATTCTCAGTTTGTACCCTCTGTTTCCTGGCTACAAGGGGGCCCTTGAGAACATCTTGCCAGAGGGTGCCCCAAATCCAAGAGCCAGAATTGACACTGTACCTCCTGGTTTTGGCTTATACTTGGTAGCTACCACATCAGTATCTGGCAATAGTCTTGACTTAGTTCTGCACGTTCTTCCGTCCTCAGGCAATCTGTTTATGAAACGGGTCTTTCTGCCAGGGTATGTAGCAACCTCATCTGTCGCTTACTTTGATCTCTTCCCCACAAAGTCTTTCTGCTTTGCGCCTACATGACATGACATCTTTTCGTAGCTGCAGGTTTGCATCATTGGCTGAACACATCCTGACCCCTGTCTCCGCAGGACTCTGTTACCCAAAGGACCCTTAGAGCGCAACAATGATTATTGTTCCCTGGAAAAAGAATCCGGCTTAGTGCTGCTGCCCCACAGGGGATGCAGACTTGTTAATGTGTGAAAGTTTGTTCAAAAGTTCACCAAAGAGAGAAGGGCCAGTTCATCAAAGTCATTCCCTCGGTGAGGCGCCTATGCCAATAAATCTGGCTCCTTGCTGTAAAAGCCTAAATCACATCAAATCATCTTTACAATGTTTATTGTTTCTGGTTGTGCTCCAGACCCACTGCTTTCCCAGTCAGATAGAAACCAGACCCCCAGACCCACTCAGTGGAAAGCATGAGCTGCACTTGCAGCTTGCAAAGCGGAAGAATGCAAAGGCGGCCACACGCTATGGAGACGAGGGGATATAATCAACAGCCAAACCTCCTTACACGATAAAGGAGACCTGTGGCATGCATGCATTTCCCATTGTTGGTTATATAAGTAACGGCGAAGGTAGTTGTGTCCCCAGAGAGCAAGCATTGCAGCTCATTGGCACCAGTTGCATTACAATGGTGAAAATTACAAGGGTGCAGATAGATGTGCCAAGGATCACGGATCTCTGCCTGTCTGTAAAAGGCAAATAGTGCACACGTACAGCTCTGATTTGGACAGGGAGGGCATGCAGGGGTGAAAGAGGAAATGTAACCCTTCAGCTCCCTCCTCAAGTTTCACTAAAAACCAAGTTCCCCATGCAATTAGACTTTTGAAGGGAGAGAGGTTTTTTTAAAGGACTGTCAAGGATGTCAGCAGGCTGACCCTGTGAGTTCCCAGGGCAAGAGCATGCAAATAACCAGACTGATGTTATAATTTTTTTAATAAAGTTTATTGGAGAAATAGACAAGTCAATATGAATATAGCCAACAGATCACTAAAAGTCACACAGGACACAAAACAGTAAACCTAGCTTTTATCTATCTAACACTACTATCTACCTAACACGTCTTGTCAGGTGGTACAAAACTTACATCCAAATGAAGGCCTCTAATCAACGTAGACTACGATTCCAGCACTTTCCAAGCATAAAGTCAGGCCTCTGTCCATGAAGGCTCAGATAGGTGATTAAGCCCCTGGAGAGATATGACCCCTCAAGTCAGCTGATGGTGACATCCAATCCTAACATATCTCCAGGAGAATTCTCCAGAATCTTACATCACCGCTCCCCCTCCCAACACTGAGAACACATTCTCATGAAAAGCCAAGGGCTCTGGCCTTGGAAGTGATAAGATGCCAGGCAGGCCAAGGTACTTAATTAGCAACACCTGCAAGGAAGAACCAGGCCCGTTATTATATACATTAACCCTCGAGGGGAGGCAAGAATGGTGCTTTGCAGAAGAAGAAGGAGGAGGAGGAGGAGGAGGAGGAGGAGGAGGAGATTGGATTTATACCCCGCCCTTCACTTGGAGTCTCAGAGTGGCTTACAAACTCCTTTCCCTTCCCCTCCCCACAACAGACACCCTGCAAGGTGGGTGGGGCTGAGGGAGCTCTGACACAAACTGCTCTTTTTCAAGGACAGCTGTGCCAGAGCTTGTGACTGACCCAAGGTCACATCAGCAGGTGCAAGTGAAGGAGTGGGGAATCAAACCCGGTTCTCCCAGATTAGAGTCCGCAACACTTCACCACTACACCAAACTGGCTCTCTGGCACCACTCTCAAACTGACACCACTCTCACCAAACTGGACAGATCATTATCCCCCTTTTAAAATGTTAACAACAGTGTGGGGAGCCCAGTCTTGATGAACGAAACCAAGTGGTAGATGAAAAGTTAAATCTCCTCTCCTTCTCCTATGCGGACCTGATCTGGACCTGGACTCTGTGTGCCTGCATATACTGCAATCAGCCTTTGGACAGAGATCTGTGATCCCTACATCTGCTTGTGTGCCCTTAAGTAGCTGTTTTGAGCCACGGCTACCTGTTTGCAGTGTTCCCTCTAAGCTGAGTTAGTGTGAGCTAGCTCACAGTTTTTTAGCCTCTGGCTCACACATTTTTGTCTTAGCTCACGAAGGAGGGCTCCAGAGCAAACTAATTTATGTAGTAGCCAAATCGCTTGCACACAACTCTAATGCCAGCAGCTCACGAAGTAGAATTTTTGCTCACAAGACTCCACAGCTTAGAGGAAACATTGCCTGTGTGTTGCACAAAGTTGCACTCCACTCCGCTTCTTGACAGTGGGGACCAGGCTTTTTGCCACATCTGCTACAAGACAGTAAATGAATGCCATTCCAGTGCATGCAACCTGACATATGCAATCCCCTTTTCCAGGTGGAGTTCTGAGCTTAATGAGCTAAGGAACAGGAAGCAGCATGACACCTGGAAGGCAGACAAATCTTCATTGCTCAGAGCCATATGTCATTCTATTCCAGTTCCAGTTCGATTTATTGCATATGGCCAATGGCCGTTATAAATACAGTGCAATACAATACAATAAAAGTTATAAAATACAGAATAGGATCTGCATTAAAACACAGGAAATAAAAATATATGTTCCAATGTGCTGTGCCTTGTTCCCCACCATGCTTTAGCAGGCCACTGTGGCGTAATGCTTAGAGTGACAGACTAGGATCTGGGAGACCCAGGTTTGAATGCTCACTTTGCCATGGACGCTCACTGGGTGGCCTTGAGCCATTCACACACTCAGGGTGATTTTGCACTAAAGCTGCCTCGCGGTGCAGCCGCTGTTTGCCCCGACACTATTTGTCAATTTCACACCCGAGGCTGCAGGGCTGCATTTGACCCGCGGCTTTGCCCGATTTCCTCTGCAGTTTCGTGATCCTCAAAAACCAGGATCACGAAACTGAGGAGGAAATCGGGTGAAGCCGCGAGTCAAAATGCAGCCCCGCAGCTTCGGGTGTGAAATTGACATGTTTGTGTCGGGGCAAACGGCGACTGCGCCACGAGGCAGCTCTAGTGCGAAATTGCCCTCAGCCTAACGTACCACGCAGAGCTGTTGTGAGAATAAAATGGAGAGGAGGATAATGTTGTATGCTTCTTTGGCCCTTCACTGGGGAGAAAGGCAGGATATGAATTTAGTAAAATAAAATAAAATGGTCTGGGAATTGATGAGGAACAATGGATCTGTATGCACGGCTAGCCATAGTAAGAAACCCTTGCTAGTCCATGTACCATGGCAAATGTTTAAACAGTTTTGTCTGGTGAAGTTGCAAAGAGGATTCTGGGGAGGTTCAGGCCAGCATTTCTTTTAAAAATTTAAAGTTGCATTGGTACAACCATTGTCTTCCAGTGCACTCTACAGCACCCTGCAAATCCTGCTTAATGTATATAGCCTTGTAAATTAATAGATTGTTAGCAAAGGTATCATCATAATGAGGGAGGAGTGTGAGACACGGCGTGTTGGTGAAAACATGATTGGTTGGCGGCCAGTGGTTCATCAGCAGATTTAGGAGGATGTGTAAAGGTTTTTCTTGATGGAAACCATTCTCATTGTCTGCAGTTAATGAGGCTGGCGGCATAAAAAGGTCAAGTATAAACACAGCAATGAGCATTAGGGCAACATGAGTTATTGTTCCTTCAGTGTAGGAAAACAGCTGGTTGAGAAAGGAATTCTAGGGGAGGCCTCTCATATTTGGAACATACGGGATACATCTTTGAAGTGATCCTGTGCATGGTATATAGATGGAAACATTATGCCAGAATTTGTTAACACACATAATTTCAACTAGGACAAATTTATGTGCAAGACTCAGCAGAAATCTATGATACAGCTCATAGGTTTGTTTTTTGGTTTTTTTTACAGTTATTGCTATTCGAGTTTGGAAAATCTCTCCCTTATTATAATTGAGTAGTGGGCACCAAAATTCTAAAATGCCCGCCTTTAGTGTTTGGCCGGAAGAACTGCCACTCAGAAGACACTGGCTGGGTTGACTGGCTGCTTTGTGCAGTCCCGCCCAGTGTTCCAAGGTCATTTGCATATGGAAGCTGATTGGACTTCACTCCATTCCACACCTCAAACTCCCCCCTCCCCCGCAAGGCAGTTGGGATTTTCAGTTGCATAACATACCTCATAGGGGAGAGGAGAATGATGTCAGCTGCCCTTTCCCTAGGCAGAGGCTGTTTGGTGCATTTACGATGGGGCTCCTGGGGAACTATTGTTGCCAATCTTGGCCCAGCAGCCATCAAACCATTCTCTTCAACCCCTGCTGTGCAGCTGACTTTCCCCTAGGGTTGCCAATCTCCAGGTGGGACTTGGAGATCTCCCACTGTTACAATTCATCTCCAGATGACAGAGATCAGTTCCCATGGAGAAAATGGATGCTTTGGAGGGTAGACCCTATGACATTATACCTGCTGAGTGCTTCCCCCCCCGCCCAATGCTGCCCTCTACAGACTCCACCCCCCAAACCTCCAGGTATTTCCC
>NW_015160214.1:640067-649562 GCF_001447785.1 Gekko japonicus
TTGAGGGGTGGAGCCTGGAGAGGGTGGGGTTTGCGGAGGGGTGGGACCTCAGACAGGTAGAATGCCATAGACTCCACCCTCTAAACCAGCCATTTCCTCCCAGGTAACAATTGTTGCCAATCCCCAGGTGAGAGCTAGAGATCACTCAACAGTACAACTGCTCTTCAGGTAGCAGAGATCAGTTCCTCTGGAGAAAACAGTGGACTCTGTCATTATACCCTGCTGAGGTCACCACAGCAAATTAACACTGTTTGCCCAAAGCCAGAGCACTGCCCCAGAGCCTCTTTCTAGATCTCGTTGTATTGCTTTCACAACGGGCTTTACTGCTAGTCTACTTATAAAAGCCTAACCAATCTATTTCAGAATCCCACCATCAGAGACATGTCTATTCCAAATGTGACATTATGCACTTTGTCAAGTAGTACAGTCACGTACAATAATCAGATTATGGGAGCACCTGCATGTTTGAACAAATCTCTTAGGTTACTTTGGTAGGGTTCTGTATGTGAGAGAGTGAATGCATATGGAGAATCCAGTCAGCTAACTTGGCTTAAAATCACTGGTTTGGATCTCGATCTCACCTAGAATTTCCATGGGTGCAAGGAAGGGACCCATTTTTGGCTATTCCCTCCTCCAACAACAGCCCCAAATGCCCCCCTTCCCATACTGTGCCTGAGAGATGGGGGATCCCCAAGGCGTAGTTTGGGGGAATCTGTCCAAACAACCCCCCCTACTTGTACCTGCAAGAGAGTCTGGGTGGCATCTGAGCCACTGATGGACACCTTCCCCCTTCAGAGTCATTTCCGCACTTTCCTTCATTTTCAGCTGGAAATGCGATCTGGGACTTTCTTTGTGGAAAGTAGGTGCTTTAGCAACGAACAACACACTCTTCTTTTTCACGCTATGGAGATAAGCAAGATCATGCATTAATGTCTGCCGGTAAAGCTTATGTTAAAGTTGTAACATAAGGTGTAACATATGAGAGCCAGTGTGGTATAATGGTTGAGCATGTCAGACTAGTATCTGGGAGACCCCGTTTGAATCCTGCTCATGCCACGGAAGCTCGCTGGGTGACCTTGGGCCAGTCGCACACTCTTAGCCTAACCTATCTCAGAGTTATTGTGAGGATAAAATGGAAGAGAGGAGAGTGATATAAGCCGCCTTAGGTCCCCATTGGGGAGAAAGGTGGGGTATCAGTGAATTAAATAACAATTAAATAAGAGGTTCCCTGCTGGTTCAAACCAGTGGTCCAGCATCCTGATTCACACAGTGGCCAGCCTGTTGCCCTGGAGGGTCAACAACAGGGAACAGAGGCCAAGGCCTCCTTCTGATGTTGCCACTTGGCACTGGTGTTCAGAGTTTTGCTGTTCCCTTCAGCCTTCATGGCTGGTAGCCACTGACAGACATCTCCTTAATGGATCTGTCCAGTCCCCCTTTAACAAATCCATACGTGCTAGCAGGGCTTTTTGTGTAGAAAAAGCCCAGCAGGAACTCATTAGCATAATAGACCACACCCAACAGCAGAAACTCATTAGTATATTAAGCCACACCCTGACAGCACAGCTTATTAGCACATTAGGCCACACCCCCATGCCTTCCCTTGGCTTGCCTGGGTGCCCCGCAGCTGCAGGGAGCCTGGGCAAGCCAGCCCTTGGACAGGGAAGGCACGGTGAGGCATTTAAATGCCTCCCCAATCCTTCCAGGGGGCCCCTGGCCCGCCCACCTCGGAGTCACCAGGGGGGGGTCGCTCTCCAGGCCTTCCCTCTGTAGCCACGCACGCAGATGTTTTGGCTGTAGTGGGCGTGGCCAACTCCGAAGCCAGACGGAACTCCGTTCCTGTGCGTTCCTGCCCAAAAATAGCCCTGCGTGCTAGTAGCTAGCTAAGTTAACTGGCACTGAATCCCACAGTTTTAAATACTCATTGAATGAAAAAGTACTTTCTTTTGTCCACCCTGAATCTATTGGCTTATCAACTGCACTGGGTAGGGGAAAAGGGGCCTGTGAAGCCAACCAAGCTCTATTTTTTGCTTAGAGGACGGAACATTGGACTGGAGCCTATCATTGTCATATTGTTATTTTCCCTCCTGCTCCTGTGCCTTTAACAGCTGCTGATATAAAGAAATTAAAACAGGAAACGTTTTCTCTAGCAAAGGGTTAAAATGAGTGTTTTGTTTTTTAAATTATGCCTGACTCTTCTCCTGATCAATGGGACTCAAAGTAACTTACGTAATTTAAAACCACCTTAAATTTTAACAAGATAATTGCTGATATATCTTTGGATTTGGACAGATGGGCAACTTCAAACTTGTTTCTATGGGATTATATATATTTTACATGCAATTCCTTTCTATATACCTTGCAGATATATTCATAAAATTAATAGTTTGTTTTGGAAATTTATGTGGGGTTTCTCACCAACTTGGATTTCTATAAAGAGGATACAGCTTCCAATCAATATAGGAGGATTTGGTTTCCCTGATCTTAGTTTATATCATCAAGCACACTTGTTAACTTGCTCTAATTATTGAGATTGTTCCTTGCAGTTGGACTGTACCTTGGGCTCTTTTGGAAGCCTCTTGTCTGGCGCCCCTCCCTATGTGGAACACATCAAGGTCTATTTATGCTGCAGTGGTTCCCATTCTTCCTGCAGTATCTACAACTAGAGAACAATAGTGTATAATGGCACAGCAATATCCATTTGATCCATTATCACATTCTAAATTAACATGATGGGCTAATCCAGATCTAAAAATTGGGAAGAATTTTTTTTTTTTAATGGAAGTCTTGGACTGATAAGGGGATTTTTACTTTGGACCAGTTGACTTGACTCAAGGGTCACCAAAAACATGTTTGGAACATGCTGTTGTAGACAGCTTGTGAAACCTCCGCAAGTTGCAGAAATGGGATATACACAAACATATATAATTAAAAACAAGAGCAAGCGGACTTTTTTTTTGCCCCCCCATAAGGTGTCCGCAGCCTCCCTTCCTTTACATTCTTCAAATAACACATCAACCCTGATTTCCTTGACATACTCCCCATCTTCTGGTGGGCTGTTGATGTTGTTTACTTGATTCAAACGGGTATATGGCGCCTGGATTTCTTGAATGAGGCAGTTGTTTTAAAGCCGAAAACCTATGCAGGGAGAGGAAGGAGGGTGCTACGTGGTGTCATAGGTGCCAAGCCAATCAGCACTTTGCACAGCCTTCAAACTGGCAGAAGGTATTCCCCCTGGGCTTAGTTCTTAAGAGATTATATATTCACAAATGGGGAACTGCAAGAAACTTGCAGGGGAAGGGCATTCCTCCACCATTGCCTTCTTCCCTTTCCCCCCTTCTCTGTCAAAGTTCCCACTTCTCTCTCTGCCTCCAGCCCTTATTTATCAGTCTTCTCTCACTCCCTGTTCTCCCCTCATCCCATGTAAGTTTTCTCCTCTCTTTCCATCCTACCCCCTTCTTTAGCAATCCTCTCTTACCCCCTTTCTCCCTTCACCCCTTGTATGTCAATGTGCCCCACTTTTTGCCCAGCTCTTCTCAGACAATGTCCACCTTTCTTTCCCCCACCCCTTCTAAATCTGCCCCTTATTCTCCCCTCTATTTCTCTCCCCCCAGACAATACCCCATTCTTTCTTCCCCTCTTCTTCAGACAACCCCCCTTCTTTCTCTCTCCCCCTGAGATAATCTTCCTTCTTTGAGGTTTTCTCCCCCCCCTCAGATAATCTTCCTTCTTGCTCTTTTTCTCTTCCCCCAAGCCAATCCCTCCTTCTTTCTCTAACCCCCTCTTCTTTTCCCCTACTTTTGAGCCTGGTGGCAGTGGCAGTCCTGGGAGCCACTCCAAGCCTGGATCAGCTCCCAGTGGTGGTTGGGCCTGGAGGCTCTCCCGGCAGCTGCCATTACTGAGCCTGCAGTGGCTCCCAGCATCAGCCACTGATGGGCCCAGAGCGGTTCCTAATGTCAGCCACTGTTGTGGTCAGGCCCGGATCAGCTCTTGGGCTCCACTGCTGCTGGGCCCAGGGGCGGCTCCTGGGCGCCACTGCAGCTAGGCTCCACCACCACAGTCGCTGCCACCACCAGGCTCCTGGGCTCTGTTGCCTCAGAAGCTGCAGGAGGAGCAGCAGCAGCTGCTGCCAGGCCCCTCAAAGGTAAGTGTATTGTTTATGTATGCACAGACAACTCTTTATTTAATTGGGGGGGGATTTAACTCCCCCCAATGTATTTTTTGGGAAACATTTTAGATTTTTCTGCAAATGTAGGGTGTCCCCCAAGTTTGTAGAAAAATCTGTTTTGGGTAAGTGTGGTCCCAATCTGTAGATTTAGATTTTCACAGATGGGGCCCACAGTGGCTCAGGGGTTAAGATGCTGAGCTGCAGACCGTCTGTAGTTTGGCAGTTCGCTGCATGAAGATCTGTAGTTTGGCACTTGGCAGTTCAAGACCCCAGTGCCATGAGACGGAGTGAGCTCCCATCACTAGCCCCAGCTCCTGCCAACCTAGTAGTTAAAAAGCAAGAAACTGCAAGTAGATAAATAGGCACCACTTCAGTGGGACGGTAACAGCATTCTGTGCGCCTCAGTGTTTAGTTATGCTGGCCACATGACCACGGAAATGTCTTTGGACAATGCTGGCTCTTCAGCTTGGAAACGGAGATGAGCACCACCCCCTAAAGTTGGATTCAACTGGCTTTCGAGCAAGGGAAACCTTTACCTTTATATAGACATGCAATGTAGAGACTGTGTGCTTTCTAGAGTGGAGAGGCTCTTATTCATATCGAGACTCTCCCCTACTTCTTTGTGTCTGTCAGGCTGTTGTTAAAGGTATGGAAGAGCAAGGACAGAAACCTGAACTGGAGCAGAAAGACCTGTGTTGATACGATTGTGCCTTTTGGTAAGCCCGACCCTTGGTCCAGCCAGCTCAGTATTGTCTATTATGGCTGACTTGGACACTGACTGTCTCACACAGAGAAAGGACCTTTCTCTGCTCAGTTCCTTAAGATCCTTTCACTGGTGATACCGAGGACTGAAACTTGGGCCTTCTGCATGCGAAGCTCATTCTGTCATGGAGCCATAGCTGCTTTCGAAGTTGCTGTTCAAATCTCTGTTTGGGCCCAGAGTGCTCTGGATGGCCTTAAGCAAATTGCTATCTCCATACCGACGTCTCTGGCTGGTTGAAAGGATTAAATGAGAGATACCCCCATTTTTTGCCCTCCCTGTGCTCCTTGGAAGAAGGTTGGGCTTGAACAACTTTTTGAAAAACAAAAGACTTTGTTCCTTTGCCTTGGCCCTATCGCGCTTGCCAGCTGGCCGGGAAAATCGGCCTGGCTGGCTGCCTCTTATGCCTTTAATGATGGTTTAACCTGCAGGAATCAGCAGATGAAACCTCTCACAGCATGCAGATAAGCGTGATCATCTGCTAATGGCTGCAGATAAAGCTTCTGTTAAAGGCAAGGGAGGAGGAGCCCATAAAACAGTTGGCATCTATTTGGGGTTTTCGCATGTAAGGGTCAGCAGACTTGGCTTTGAAGCTTTGCATTTTGTGAATCTGTGGATTTGAAATGAAACAGGAAAAAATAGTTCTGTTCAAAAGATGGGTTTGTGATGGAATTGTTTGGAGAGGATTGTACAAGTTTAGGGCCACTAATAATCTTTGGAGGTGTGCAGCCTTAGGGAAAGGTAATCAAAGTCCAGGCTGCAGCGTTTAATTGTTTTTAAAAGTTCCAGAGTTCAGACTTTCACTCAGGCCATTACAAAGGAGTGAAGCATCATTCCAGCTCTGCATTCCAGGGCCGTAAACCACAAGACCAATATGTGCCACTACAGTACAACACTCATTAGGAATAAGTTTAAATGGAAGATCTAGAAATTGTTCAGACCTAGCTGATTGCAAAGTAGACTACAGGATTTATGGCACAGCAGACTCTAAATAGCCTGAACACACAACATAAACTTAGGTAGGAGGAGTGGGAAGACACCTACTGACTCTGGCGTTTCCAAATTGCATGAATGTTATGGATGCTGAAGTTCAACTCGCATTCGACTCACCCATGGCAAGCATGGAGCCAGTGGTTCAACCAGAAGTTCAGGCTACTAGAGAGCAGTCTCAGCTTTTTTGTCAGATTGCTTTCCATTCAACGCTGGGCAACTCCCCACCTGCCTGCCACTTTCCCACATGGCTCCACTAATTGTTTATGAAGCATGAACAGAAACAGTCAGTAATAGAGAAATATTTATGTTTTAAAATTTTTTTTTATCATTTGGTGCTCATCATAAAAAGACCCCTGCTGGATCAGACCAGTGATCCATCTAGTCCAGCATCCTGTCTCACAGAGTGGCCAACCAGTTCCTCTGGAGGGCCAACAACAGGGCATGGATACCAAGACTTTTCCCAGATGCTGCCTCCAGGCTTTTAAAGCTGCTTGTTCCTGTGGCCATCACGACATCCTCTGGCAGTTCTAGTGCCTCTGAATGTGGAGGTTCCCCTCAGTCACCATGGCTAGAAACCACAGATAGACCTGTCTACATGAATCTAATCCCCTTTCAAAAGCTGTGGCCATCACTACATCCACATTTTAATCTCTCTCCGTGTAAAGTAGTATTTTCTGTGTCCGTCCTGAATCTACTGCCCATCAGCCTCCCTGGATGCCCTCCAGTTATAGTAGTTTCAGAGAGGGGGAAAAAGTTCTCTTTGTCAACTCTCTCCACCCCATGCATAATTTTATAAATCGTGTCCCCCCCTTACTCATCTCTTTTCTAAACTGAAAAGTCCCAGACTCTTCAGCCTTTCCTCATGGAGACGATACTCCAACCCCTAATCATCTTGGTTGCTCTCTTCTGTGTTTTTGCCAGCTCTGCAATGTCTTTTTTTAAAGATATAGGGACCAGCACTGTATACACTATTCCAAATGAGGCTGCACCATGGTCCTATATAGGGGCATTATGATATAGGCCATTTTATTTTCTATCCCTTTCCTAATAATCCTTAACATAGAGTTTGCTTTTTTCACTGCTGCAGCACACTGGGTTGACACTTTCATTGAGCTATCCACTGAGATGCCAGGATCTTTTCACCTCACAGTTTCACCAAGTTCAGAATTCTGTAACCCTCTCAGTATTTGGAGTCCCATCCTACAAAAAATTTCCTTGACACAATTTGATTGGTCAGACATAGCCAATGCAAAATTTAAAATAATGCTGTTTAACTAGAGATATTTAAACAACCGAATTCTCTGAACTAGACATGTAAAAGAAATAGTTGGAAAACTTAGTTACGTTTAGAAGTAGCATGAGTTGTGCACCTAACCTGTGTTTATGCTGTTTATGTAACGCTGGATTACGTATTGTGTTATAATGTTATACTGGAATGTATTCTAAAAATTTCAATTAAAAAATATTGAAAAAAACCAACAACCCAAGTTCAGACCCTATTACCCTATACTTGAAGTTGGGGTTTTTTTGCCCCAAGGTGCATCACCTTACACTTATCAACACTGAACTTCATTTGCCACATTGTTGCCCACTCACCCACTTTGCTGAGGTCCTCTTGAAGCTCTTCACAGTCAGCCTTAGTTTTCATCTCAGTCTAATCAATGCTAATGGCAGCTGATCTCCCTCGAGCTGCAGCAGTTTATGCAAGCACGTTTTCAGACATCCCCACAGGATGTTTTCCACGCACACAGCCGTCATCACTTACTTACTGTCATCACTTACTTACCATCACTTACTTCATCTTTTTGGAAGAACTTCTTGTGCAGGTGCAAAAGCCACTGCAAGGCAGAAGGACATGTAACTTCTCCACGACAGTAGAAAAGAGCGAGAGTCCAGTAGCACCTGAAAGACTAACAAAATTTGTGGCAGAGATTAGCTTTCATGAGTTAGTCTTTAAGCTGCTACTGGGCTCTTGCTCTTTTCTTCTGCTTCTGACAGACTAACACGGCGACCCATCTTGATCATTCTCCACTGCAGTCATTGTGCAGGCACAAGGCTACCCGACAGCCGATCTGAGGCTCAGCTCATGAGCAGTGTTCCCTCTAAGCTGAGTTAGTGTGAGCTAGCTCACAGTTTTTTAGCCTCCAGCTCACACATTTTTGTCTTAGCTCTGGAAGGATGGCTCCAGAACAAACTAATTTATGCAGTAGCCAATTCACCGACTCACAACTTTAATGCCAGTGGCTCACAAAGTAGAATTTTTTCTCACAGGACTCCATAGCTTAGAGGGAGCATTGCTCATGAGTGTTTACAGCTGACCCAAAGAGGTCACTCTTACCAAGCCATGATTGATGCTGGGACATGGTTGTATGGCCATATACAGTGTTTTTAAAATCTGGAACACTGCTTTTCCAAGGGTCCTGAACTGCAGGGACACACTATGAGCACCCTCAGGGGCTGTGCACTAGGCTCAGAGATGATGTTGTGGTATGTGTATGGTGGAGGAGCAGTGCTAGCAAGCTCAGTCTCTTTTCCCTTTCTGTGTGCTTCCTGTACACACTTATGTCACTCCCCACTTTCTAGGTTCAGTTGTGTCTCAAACACTCAGTTAGCCTAGTATCCCATTAGGTAATTGATCAGAAGTAGTAGCATCAAGAGGTTTAATTCAGAATTCAGTGGAGAATTCAGCATACCAATACACAAGGCTAATGGCTACTAAGATAATTTCTTAGCTCAAGACAGTGCATAGAAGTTGCTGTATCTTATTTAAATAAAGAAAATATATTTGTTTTAGAATATTTAGATTATTTATTTATTTATTTAAATTTATAACCCGCCCTCCCCACGAACGGGCTCAGGGTGGCGTACAGAAGCGCAGGGTGGCGTACAGATGGGGCCAATGCCCAATACAGAAAACATTAAAACTGCATTTTAAAAACATTCAATACAACATAAGTGCTCTTCACAATAACTAACAAGGGAACAGATGACATCATCAGGATGGTATCCTTAGTGGCCACAGCTCCACGCAGTACCACCATTTTGGCACTCACGGCGAGTTGGTAATAAAGGTAATAAAGGGCTAGGACAGATAGTAATAGTCGTAGACAGATGGTAACAGTCGTGGCGGCTCCTACTCAAACGCCTGGCGGAAGAGCTCTGTCTTGCAGGCCCTGCGGAACTGTGCAAGGTCCCGCAGGGCCCGGATCTCCTCTGGGAGCTCATTCCACCAGATAGGAGCCACCGCCGAAAAAGCCCTAGCCCTAGTCGCCGCTAGTCTGGCCTCTTTGGGACCTGGAACCACCAGGAGATGTTTAGTCCCGGACCGTAGTTCTTGTTGGGGAACATATGGGGAGAGGTGGTTCCGTAGGTATGTCGGACCCTGGCCATCTAGGGCTTTAAAGGTAAGAACCAGCACTTTGAAGCAAATCTGGTATGCTATCGGCAGCCAGTGCAGCGCTTTCAGCACAGGTTGGATGTGTGCCCCCCTAGGAAGGCCCATCAACAGCCTGGCTGCAGCATTCTGCACCAGCTGCAGCTTCCGGATTTGCGACAAAGGCAGCCCCATGTAGAGAGC
>NW_015160214.1:649838-670082 GCF_001447785.1 Gekko japonicus
AGAGTCCGACCAGCCGCCCAACATCAGATAGAGCTGGGTGTCATCCGCATATTGATGACACCCAAGCCCAAACCTCCGGGCAAACTGGGCAAGGGGGCGCATGTAGATGTTAAACAACATCGGGGATAATACAGCCCCTTGGGGCACCCCACATTCAAGAGGGTGTCTCTGGGACTGCTATTCCCCTATCACCACCCTTTGTCCCCGACCTTGTAGGAAAGAGGCAAGCCATTGAAGGGCAAGTCCCTGAATCCCCGCATCGGCGAGGCAGTGGGTCAGCAACTGGTGGTTGACCGTATCAAATGTGGCTGACAGATCTAATAACAACAGTGCTGCCACACCACCCCGATCCAAATGCCTACGGAGGTCGTCAGTCAGAGCGCCCAGTACCGTCTCCATCCCATGACCCGGACAGAAGCCGGACTGGAAGGGATCTAACACAGAAGCATCATCCAGAAAACCCTGCAGCTGTATCGCCATCGTCCTCTCAATCAATTTTCCCAAATAGGGCAAATTGGAGACCAGCCAATAGTTGGCCAATTAGGCTGGGTCTAAAGATCTTTTTTTCAAGAGAGGGCAGACCATCGCTTCGTTGAGTGCCCCAGGGAACTGCTCTTCTAAGAGGGACATTGATAATCTCCCTTAGGGCACCTCGAAACCCCTCATGGCCAGATTTAATAAGCCAGGAGGGGCACGGATCAAGACTGCAAGAAGTTGGGCACACAGCTGCGAGAAGCAAGCAATCTGTCAGCTTCCTCCAGACTGAGTGGGCTGAAGCACTCTAAACCCGTCATCAAAGATTCTACTTTCTGACCTTCACTGCCTCTCCCTCGGAGGCTAACACTGTAAATTAAAAATCGAAATTACTACATTATTATATATATATTTTAAAATAGCATCAGTATAGCAATACTTTGAGAACAATCCTAAACAGGCCCACTTCAAAGTAAGTAACATGTTATTCAGGAAAGTTTTCTTAGGATTGCAGCCTTAATACCTAAGGGCAGACAGGCTGATGGGGGCTGGATCCTATGACACGTTTCTATCCTTCCAACTAGAATTGTCACCATCAGAAACAGCCTTTCTCCATTGGAGGAAATCTTTCTCCCTTAATGGAAGACTTAGCAGAAGAGAGTCATAGGATCCAACCCTGGGTTTTGACAACATGAGTTACAGTAACTGAAAATGCAGAAATGATGTTATGATGTGAGATTTTAAAAACACACATGTGCAACTAAGATTACTAAATAAAATAAGCAGGGAATAGACATCATTTTTAAAATGAAAAGTCAGTAACCAGAACCAGGTGCATGACTGAAAATAAATGGTTTGACCCAAACCAAACAAGAATATAAGCTAATTTTCCATTTCCAAACACAGGGCTGTAGTCTTTACCCTGTGAGGCCCTCATAGGACCCAACTAACCAGCCAAGGCTTTGGCCTTCCTTTTTTTTTTTTTTGGCAAAAACTACAAATTAGAATTTTAAAGGTGAAACAAACAAGGCTGCCAATGTAAGCCAAATTGTCTCATTTCTTGGACTAGCCCCCAGCTATGCACGAGATCATCACAATAACTTACCCCTGTAAGGTAAAAAGGGCTAACGTGGACTGGGTGATATCACTACCCTTGGATCTATGTTTAGTTCCATATTCAGGTTTTTAGGGATGTAGGTCCTAACACTTTCCCCCCATCTGACTATTATATTGCCAGCAGGTGTATGGGCTTACACAGAGTGGTTCTCAGGTGTGTAGTTGTGAAGGTGTGTAGTTTTAGCCACTAGGGCTATTATATATTTATTAAATAAATGCAATTTTTATACTGCCCTCCCCTGTAAACAGGGCTCAGGGTGGTGTACAACGATAGATAAAATAACCATATTCATACTCATTTGAGGTTAAAACATTAACATTACAATAAAATTACGGTATCAACTTAAGTAGATGGCAGTTTTAAATTCTAATTGTGCCTCCGCCTTGCATAAGGGAGGCAGGGGGTAAGAGTACCAGCCAGATGGGTGCCGTCACTGTCCTCAACATCTCTGCCTTACAGGCCCTGTGGAACTGCATTAAGTCCTGCAGGGCATGGATGTTACTTGGCAGAGAGTTCCACCAGGTTGGGCCAAGGCACTAAAAGCCCTGGCCCTGATAGAGGACAGCCAAATGTCTCTCCGGCCAGGGACCACAAGTAAATTCTTATCTGTAGAGCATAATGCTCTTTGGGAGGTATACCAGGAGAGGTGGTCCCAATGATATGTGGTTCCCAGACTGTTAAGGGCCTTAAAGGTAAGCACCAAGACCTTGAACCTGATCCAGGGCTCCACTGGTAGCCAGGGCAGCTTGCACAGCACAGGTCAACTATGTAAACGCTCTGTGCAAATAACAGTTTAGGGAGAATAAACACATGGAACTGCTTTGGCCGGCACTGCCCTCCCCCCCCCAACCACCAAGTCTTCATCCAAATTTGTAGACAGATAGGCTCTTTGTGCAAGCTGCAAACTCTGTGACGGCTCTAGATTTTGGTTACCTGTGGCAAAGTGCTGTCCAGTAGGCTTCTTGCCAGGTGTGATAATGCTATCACTTCTTGCTCATCTGCCCAGGCACATAAGCAGCCACTCACCAGTCCTGGGTGGCAGAAGGGGCTGCTGATCCTAACAGCAGCTTACTTGGATGGAAACGGGCAGTAACCAGGGGCATTCAGCCACCATTACCTCCTCCTGTCTGCTATCTAGTAGAAAACAGGGGAGAGGACAGGGCTCTAGTCGGGGGGGAGCTCTCAGGTACGGAGCTCCGGAAGAGAACCTCTAGGAACGGGCAGTAACCAGGGGCATTCAGCCACCATTACCTCCCAGCTCTTTTTCTACAGTAGAAAACAGGGGAGAGGAGGAGCCACCTTCTCCATCTATGGTGGTAGTAAACATTTGGGGTATCAGAGGAGGGGTGGGAGGACCCTTGTGTGTGAACATCCTTCCAGGAGTCTAATGCTACCACTGGGAAGAGGGCAATTGCTGCTGCACAGTCATGGGCTCTCCGAAGACTCTGGAGCCTCAGCAGCTGCCCACTGATACTGAACCTTAGATACCCACCCCATGTACAAAACCCCATAGGCATTAAGCTTGTATGCATGCAGGCTCAGTACAGAATGCTGGATGAATTCACAGAGGCTGGGGCTGAGCCAGTGGGTGTGATCCACTGCCCCCCCACATGCACATTCTTCTTGTATTGTTGTCTCTGCATGGCCAAGAATTCTTCTCAATTGTCTTATCTCTGGCTTTGTCTTTGAAGCTTGTTAAATTAAACAGAATTGCATCTTCTGTATCTTAAAGATCTCCAAAATGGCTGAGCAATGCCACCTGACTTTACTTATAGGATTGATTTGGAATTTCAGATTCATTTCTTGTAGAAAAACATGGCAAATCCAAGACTGAGAATTTATGTTGTAATTTTTTTCAAGGAAAGGGCCATATTTAACATATTGCTAATTACCGCCTTTTGAGTAAACAACACCATAAAGCAACTGTTAACTGTCAACTGTCATAAAGGGAAAAAAATATAAACATTAAACAATGGCCAAGGAAATAGAGAGGGCCAGAAAAGGTGTGGGTGGGTCTTCTACCTATCATTGGTCCAACCCAAAGATCCATCTGGCTGCTCCATTTTGTTTAATTGTGTCATTAGGCTACTAGATTAAAAAAAATTATTAGCAAGCAGCTGAGCAAAACACTTTTTTATATTTGCAAATGTAGCAGATCTAATTATTGTTGCTGCTGTTATTACACCATCAATATGCAAGGCAAATGCGAGAGGGAGCAAAAGGATGGGGGGAAGGGAGAGTGGCAGATAAACTGGGATGGACATGAGCCAATGGATTTACACACAAATGGCCTTTGTTTCAGTTAGGAAAAGTACACACTGATTTTTCCCACATGTGTACAGAGTTTATAGGGGGAGGGGGGAATGATTAATCTGATTTTTCCCCCTTCATAGATGATATTTCAGTCCCTCTGTATTGATTGGAGCTTGGGTTGAAATAGTGGCAGAGCTATGAAGTTGTTCAAACATCACCCCAGTTCTCTATTTGTAATGTGGAGATAATTATACTGATCTGTTTTACAATGCTGTTAAAAAGATTGCTGCAGTTTCCTTTTCTGAAATGCTTTGAACACTGGAAACTTTATGTAGGAGTACATTTTTTTTTTACAAAATTAATATTCTGTCTTTCTGCCCAATCAGGGCCCACAATGTGGCTTCTGTATGCTGTGTATTAATGTAAGTGGTGTCTGTGGAGCTATGTTTAGTTGCAGTGGGTTGCATCCACAACAGCATTTCTGATTGGAAAGGTTTCCAGCTGTAGAATGCAACTTTCTTATCTCCTCCCTCCAGTTGCAGCTCCAGATGTACCTGAAATGCATGTGAGGGCATTCTGATCTATAGCCAGAAGGTGGAGGTGAGAAAGGTATGCTTTGTGGGCACAAAGCCTTTTGCAGAAACATGTTGATGGGCCCAGCCCATTGTGTGTAAAATATACATCTTTGTTTACCCAGATTTCTGCAACAGTAAACTTCCTACCTACAGAATAAAAAGGGAAAATACTGATTTCACACACACCTGTACACATATACATCCATCCTGTAGGTATTCAACCTTGAATCTAATTTTTTCCAAGGAAAGGGCCATATTTAACATATTGCTAATTACCTCCTTTTGAGTAAACAACATCATAAAGCAACAGTTGTCAACTGTCATAAAGGAAAAAAAATGTAAACATTAAACAATGACCAAGGAAATAGAGAGGGCCAGAAAAGGGGGGTGGGTGGGTCTTCTACCTATCATTGGTCCAACCCAAAGATCCATCTGGCTGCTCCATTTCGTTTAATTGTGTCATTAGGCTACTAGATTAAAAAAATTATTAGCAAGCAACTGAGCAAAACACTTCCTTATATTTGCAAATGTATCACATCTAATTATTGTTGCTGCTGTTATTACACCATCAATATGCAAGGCAAATGC
The DNA here is from genome assembly GCF_001447785.1 of Gekko japonicus. Classification (NCBI taxonomy): domain Eukaryota; kingdom Metazoa; phylum Chordata; class Lepidosauria; order Squamata; family Gekkonidae; genus Gekko; species Gekko japonicus. Next base: position 654,846 of record NW_015160214.1, read on the forward strand.
GAGAGGGAGCAAAAGGGGGGGGGAGAGCGGCAGATAAACTGGGATGGACATGAGCCAATGGATTTACACACAAATGGCCTTTGTTTCAGTTAGGAAAAGTACACACTGATTTTTCCCACATGTGTACAGAGTTTATAGGGGGAGGGGGGAATGATTAATCTGATTTTTCCCCCTTCATAGATGATATTTCAGTCCCTCTGTATTGATTGGAGCTTGGGTTGAAATAGTGGCAGAGCTATGAAGTTGTTCAAACATCACCCCAGTTCTCTATTTGTAATGTGGAGATAATTATACTGATCTGTTTTACAATGCTGTTAAAAAGATTGCTGCAGTTTCCTTTTCTGAAATGCTTTGAACACTGGAAACTTTATGTAGGAGTACATTTTTTTTTTACAAAATTAATATTCTGTCTTTCTGCCCAATCAGGGCCCACAATGTGGCTTCTGTATGCTGTGTATTAATGTAAGTGGTGTCTGTGGAGCTATGTTTAGTTGCAGTGGGTTGCATCCACAACAGCATTTCTGATTGGAAAGGTTTCCAGCTGTAGAATGCAACTTTCTTATCTCCTCCCTCCAGTTGCAGCTCCAGATGTACCTGAAATGCATGTGAGGGCATTCTGATCTATAGCCAGAAGGTGGAGGTGAGAAAGGTATGCTTTGTGGGCACAAAGCCTTTTGCAGAAACATGTTGATGGGCCCAGCCCATTGTGTGTAAAATATACATCTTTGTTTACCCAGATTTCTGCAACAGTAAACTTCCTACCTACAGAATAAAAAGGGAAAATACTGATTTCACACACACCTGTACACATATACATCCATCCTGTAGGTATTCAACCTTGAATCTCCAGAAAAAGGCAGGATAAAAATAGTTTAATATTACATTTAATAATTGTTTCTTTATCCCCATGAGAACCATTTTTGTTGTGCATATTTCATGTGGCTAGAAAATACATCTGAATGGGGCATCCTTATTGGTGGCGCTGTGTTGATCTTCCCCATGATTCCATGGGAATAACGTACACTGCAGCCATCTAGGATCTGCTCAGCACTTCCCACCAGGGACTCTGTGAATTTCACTACAAATGTGTGTGACAGTCAAACTCACCATGTTTGAAGGTGTCAATCAGATGTGAGCTGATCATCCAGCTTGTTTGGTTAATGCCGAACAGGCACGGCAGATGCCGGCTGAACAGGAATTGCAATTTTTTATGTTGTTGCAAAAGTACACATGCAAAGATACTACTGATTCAAGCCAATCAACAGTCAAGACGAAGAAGAAGAGGAAGAGGAGGAGGAGGAGGAGGAGGAGGAGGAGGAGGAGGAGGAGATTGGATTTATACCCCGCCCTTCACTACCCAAAGGTGTCTCAGAGCGGCTTACAAACTCCTTTCCCTCCCCGTCCCCACAACAGAGACCCTGTGGGGTGGGCGGGGCTGAGAGCGCTGTGACCGAAACTGCTCTTTTTTCAAGGACAGCTCTTATCAGAACTACAGCTTGCCCAAGGTCATCCAGCCAGGTGCAAGTGAAAGAGTGGGGAATCAAACCCGGTTCTCCCAGATTGGAGTCCACACACTTAACCACTACACCAAACTGGCTCTCTCTTAAGACAAACATGAGTAGGATTTTATTAAAACAGAGCATTTATTTATGACTAATTTATATGATTTGTGATTGACCTATTTAAACAATTGCCTGCTGAATTGAGCAGTTACACAGCAAGGATGGTGATAAGGTAGTGAAATTCAATCAGGCTATGTGAGAACACGGATGCATGAAAAACCAGTTGTGCTGTACTGCATGCTTTGAAAGGAACATAGCGAAGCCACCTGCCAAACAACCATGAACAGGTCGACAGATAGTCAAAACTGATCATAAGAAAACCAATTTCCCATTCATGATCAGTGAGCCAAACTGGAGGATATTTGAGCATCCTTACTTTCCATGTGACTTGCAAATATATCTAATGGGTACCATAATGGGCATTATAGACAACAGCAGCCCATTATTGTCCAGGTTTCAGTCTTATATATACATGATCACAGTGAATAAGTGTCGTCCTATTGCATCACATGCTTTCTCCAAAGAACTAAAGACAGCAAACATGGGATCCTTCTGTACAATCCTTTTCATAACCCTTTCAAGTTGACAGGTAAAATATCAGGTGCTACCCCAGTGATCTGAATGAGGATTTGAACCCAGCTGTTCCCAGTCTAAGAATGGCCATCTATCAGTCACATGACACTGATTCCACAACCACATTCTCAGTGGACCATTGGTGGTCATCTTGTTCACAGAAGACAGGAGAGTGTATTTATTTGCAGTACTTTCCAGGGTTATCAATTTTCTAGTTTTAGGCAAGACAGAGCAGTGCTAACGTCAATAAAAGGGCATCTGTTGTTCAAGAATTGTGCTGAACATTCCTGTGCATTTTTTCCAAGCCGGTAGTATCTTAAACTCCAATTGTGTCTCCCATTATTTTGTTGGCTGAAGATCAGAGCATGTTTGATAGAAGCCAGAAACCAAAACTGGCCTTTGCTAGGAAATATTTGGGTGTCCCTTTAAATCTAGTGTCTCTAGAGGTGCGTGTTTGTGTGTGGGTGTCTGTGCATCTGTATAACACACGGTTTCTTATGCTGGCTTCTTCTTTCATTGCTGCTTCTCCTCAGGAACTCACAGGGAAATTCTCTTTTATGTTTTCCCAAAGTACCTGTAGCCCTTTTTTCTTGCAACTGTTCTAACCTGGTTTGCATTAAAGTAGTCATCATCTTTATGATTGCTAACAGTTGTCCAAAGAATTGCCCTTCAGGGCAACTGGTAGACCACTGTGTGAAACAAGATATTGGACTAGATGGACCATTGGTGTATTCCAGCTGGGCTCATCTTATGTTATGCACCTTTATCTGCAAACATTAGCAGGTGACAATGCTTATCACCATACCATGAAAGAGAGAGTCCACTGCTGCTAGATCACCTGCATTACATGTAGAAGATCCCCGACACTTCCAGTTGAAAGGTAGCAGGTGTTGGGAAAAAAATTTCTCTGTTGGATAACCACTGCAAGTCAGAGAAGACAATACTGAGCTAGATGGTCTGACTCCATCTCAGACACCTTCATATATGCATGTACACTCAGGGGCAGTCTTACTGATTTTGGGACCCTAGGGCAAAACCTGGACATGGGGCCCCAGAATCACTCAGGCAGTGAACTGGATCAGCTGTAGGGCAGTCAAAGCCCCCCTTCAGCTGATTGCCTTCTCCATCTCCGGCAGTATGGGGGATCAGTGGCAACTCCACATGGTGGGGACTTCAGGGCAGCTGGCTACAAGGAGCTAAGGACCCCCAGCATAGCCCCACAGCAGCTGCCCTATGAGACAACCTATGAGACTGAGACAGCCACTGTACACACTATAAGACAAATATATATATATATATCTACAGGGCAGGAACGCACAGGAATGGAGTTCCGGCTGGCTTCAGAGTTGGCCACGCCCACTACAGCCAAAACCTCTGTGTGTGCATGGCTAGAGAGGGAAGGCCTGGAGAGTGACCCCCCCATGACTCTGAAGCGGGGAGGCGGCCCCCCCCTGGAAGGATCAGGGAGGCATTTAAATGCCTCCCTGTGCCTTCCCTGGCCTGTCCAAGGGCCGGCTTGCCCGGGCAAGCCAAGGGAAGGCATGGGGGTATGGTCTAATACGCTAATGAGCGGCACTGTTGGGGGTGTGGCCTAATATGCTAATGCGTTTCTGCTGTTGGGTGTGGCCTATTATGCTAATGAGTTCCTGCTGGGCTTTTTCTACAAAAAAAGCCGTATGTATGTATGTATGTATGTATGTATATATGTATGTATGTGTATATGTATGTGTGTGTGTGTGTGTATGTGTGTATATATATATATATATATATCTCATCCACAGAATTTGATTGCTGAGCATGGATTTGCTGTATTAATCCATACCGATCTTTCATGCTACAACTATAGTGAATCAGGTAAATTCATAGACCGTGGACTGTTAATTACCCATAATACCTTTCCAGAGGAATCAAGCTGGCCCCTGTGGGTGGTACGATGCTAGCCAAGATATACTTTTGGATTATTTCTGGCACACTAGAATCTGGATGATATACAAAAATCATCCACAGGGAATATTTGCCTCAAGGCAGGGGTTTGGGCAAGGATCTTTTCGCTTGACAATTCCACAGAAACAAGGCATTCATTCCTTGCCATGAAATGCTTTGAACACTGGAAACTTTATATAGGAGTACATTTTTTTTAAAACAAAATTAATATTCTGTCTTTCTGCCCAGTCAGGGCTCACAGCGTGGCTTCTATATGCTGTGTATTAATGTAAGTGGCATCACATCCTTTCTCCAAAGAGCTAAAGACAGCAAACATGGGATCCTTCTGTACAATCCTTTTCATAACCCTTTCAAGTTGACAGGTAAAATATCAGGTGCTACCCCAGTGATCTGAATGAGGATTTGAACCCAGCTGTTCCCAGTCTAAGAATGGCCATCTATCAGTCACATGACACTGATTCCACAACCACATTCTCAGTGGACCATTGGTGGTCATCTTGTTCACAGAAGACAGGAGAGTGTATTTATTTGCAGTACTTTCCAGGGTTATCAATTTTCTAGTTTTAGGCAAGACAGAGCAGTGCTAACGTCAATAAAAGGGCATCTGTTGTTCAAGAATTGTGCTGAACATTCCTGTGCATTTTTTCCAAGCTGGTAGTATCTTAAACTCCAATTGTGTCTCCTATTATTTTGTTGGCTGAAGATCAGAGCATGTTTGATAGAAGCCAGAAACCAAAACTGGCCTTTGCTAGGAAATATTTGGGTGTCCCTTTAAATCTAGTGTCTCTAGAGGTGCGTGTTTGTGTGTGGGTGTCTGTGCATCTGTATAACACACGGTTTCTTATGCTGGCTTCTTCTTTCATTGCTGCTTCTCCTCAGGAACTCACAGGGAAATTCTCTTTTATGTTTTCCCAAAGTACCTGTAGCCCTTTTTTCTTGCAACTGTTCTAACCTGGTTTGCATTAAAGTAGTCATCATCTTTATGATTGCTAACAGTTGTCCAAAGAATTGCCCTTCAGGGCAACTGATAGACCACTGTGTGAAACAAGATACTGGATTAGATGGACCATTGGTGTATTCCAGCTGGGCTCATCTTATGTTATGCACGTTTATCTGCAAACATTAGCAGGTGACAATGCTTATCACCATACCATGAAAGAGAGAGTCCACTGCTGCTAGATCATCTGTATTACATGTAGAAGATCCCCGACTCTTCCAGATGAAAGGTAGCAGGTGTTGGGAAAAAATTTCTCTGTTGGATAACCACTGCAAGTCAGAGAAGACAATACTGAGCTGGATGGTCTGACTCCATCTCAGACACCTTCATATATGCATGTACACTCAGGGGCAGTCTTACTGATTTTGGGACCCTAGGGCAAAACCTGGACATGGGGCCCCAGAATCACTCAGGCAGTGAACTGGATCAGCTGTAGGGCAGTCAAAGCCCCCCTTCAGCTGATTGCCTTCTCCATCTCCGGCAGTATGGGGGATCAGTGGCAACTCCACATGGTGGGGACTTCAGGGCAGCTGGCTACAAGGAGCTAAGGACCCCCAGCATAGCCCCACAGCAGCTGCCCTATGAGACAACCTATGAGACTGAGACAGCCACTGTACACACTATAAGACAAATATATATATATATATCTACAGGGCAGGAACGCACAGGAATGGAGTTCCGGCTGGCTTCAGAGTTGGCCACGCCCACTACAGCCAAAACCTCTGTGTGTGCATGGCTAGAGAGGGAAGGCCTGGAGAGTGACCCCCCCATGACTCTGAAGCGGGGAGGCGGCCCCCCCCTGGAAGGATCAGGGAGGCATTTAAATGCCTCCCTGTGCCTTCCCTGGCCTGTCCAAGGGCCGGCTTGCCCGGGCAAGCCAAGGGAAGGCATGGGGGTATGGTCTAATACGCTAATGAGCGGCACTGTTGGGGGTGTGGCCTAATATGCTAATGCGTTTCTGCTGTTGGGTGTGGCCTATTATGCTAATGAGTTCCTGCTGGGCTTTTTCTACAAAAAAAGCCGTATGTATGTATGTATGTATGTATGTATATATGTATGTATGTGTATATGTATGTGTGTGTGTGTGTGTATGTGTGTATATATATATATACTCACCTGCGGCTGCTTCCTTTTCCTCCTGCGGAGCTTCTCCTCCCCCCACCCCCGCGAGTATCGCGGGTCCCCCTTCGTGTGTGTGTGTGTGTGTGTATATATATATATTAAAGCATTTTAGCATACAATCTGCAAAACTTTTCTCAAGGTATTTATAGATTTCATTTTATCTCATTTGTTCTCCAAGGAACCCAGAGCCGAGGCTTTGCTTCAGAACAGTCCTGTGATTTAGGAGAGGCTGACATGCCATAATTGTCATCCACAGAATTTGATTGCTGAGCATGGATTTGCTGTATTAGTCCATACCGATCTTTCATGCTACAACTATAGTGAATCAGGTAAATTCATAGACCGTGGACTGTTAATTACCCATAATACCTTTCCAGAGGAATCAAGCTGGCCCCTGTGGGTGGTACGATGCTAGCCAAGATATACTTTTGGATTATTTCTGGCACACTGGAATCTGGATGATATACAAAATCATCGACAGGGAATATTTGCCTCAAGGCAGGGGCTTGGGCAAGGATCTTTCCACTTGACAATGCCACAGAAACAAGGCATTCATTCCTTGCCGCTGCACTCACACACATTAGGTAATGCACTCTCAATGCACAACTGCAATCGTTTGCAACTGGATCTTCCTGTTCACACAACAGGACAGGAAGGTACGGTCACTTGGCAGTGGAGAGGATCCCCTTTCAGCACAGGCAAGTTTGGAGACTTTTGAGTCTTGACTGTCATGTCATGGGATTTCCTCTTATATCCTTGTAGCTTGGAGGGTCCCATATTGTTGCAGTTTCTGGTCTGGAAGGGTTGAAGGCCACTGCTACAGCCTCCGAGTCAGGCTATATCCACCCCTTCGGTCTCTCTAGAATAGGTCTCAGATCATATGTGAGGTGGAAGAAAGAAATCTCCAAGTGAGACCACTAGTGTGGTAAGCTACCTGCCACAAGATGGCAGTGCAGACAAATAACCTGCTTCCAAACTCGTTCACTAGTTTAAGAAGGACACTGCTAGGTCCTTTGCATCCTTTCTGTTTTTACTCTTCATTTCCTCCCCCCAGTGTTCTTTTCAGACTCTTGAAAATAGTTTCTTGTCCTAATTACTGCTAAAAGACAGCTTTGCTATGCGTCCACGCAAAGGAAAATTAAAGCGGCTGCATTTATTTTCTGGCAGCGCACCCATGCCTTTGACCGTTAAGTGGTAGGCTTAAATCCACCAGTTTTCCCTTTCATTGTATCTCTATGGCTAATGAAGTGTTACCTGTCCGTTGAACCCAGATGACAGTAAGGCACAGAAAATGAGGAAGTGGAACTCCATGATCATTTTCGTTCCTGGGCCACTTTTCTTGGTGCTGCATAGGAATGCACGTTAGAAAGAGACAAGGCGTTCTACTTTGCACTGGAGTCTCAAGGCCCTCTCCGCACTCTCCTTTTAATTCATGTTCACCATGGTGTCCTCCAACCAATTCTGCACTAAAATTGAATTAATCCTTCTTCTTATTCTGTCCTAGGCGTTCTGCACTAAAACCAAATTCAACTTCTGCATTACGTTACCTCACTTCAGTGGTCAGCCTGGTTTCAGCCCGCTGTTGCCCTGGGTGTTTTGAGATGCTGTTTTGCCACAGACTTAAATCGCCTTGACTTGAACACTGACAAAATCCGGAGGGGCAGGCAAATGCTGAAAGGGCCTTAATGAGTAGAAGGAACATCACATAGAAGAACGACAGGGGTCTCAGCTGAATAATATCCATATAGCAGACGGTGGTTTAAAAATGTTCTAGTGCGACAGTGGCCACTTTGTTAATTTACTTAACTTCATTTTATACCCCATCTTTCTCCCTAAAGCAGCTTACACCATTCTCCTCCCTTCCATTTTATTCTCACAACAACCCTGAGAGGTAAGTTAGGCTCAGACTGTGTTCGTGGCCCAAAGTCACCTAGCAAGTGCTGTGGCAGAGTGGGGATTTGACCACTGTAACTGCTACACCGCACTGGGTCTCATGCCCGAAACTGTTGCCCAAGTATGAGACTAATGCTCTAGTGTGTAGTAACGGTACATACATCCCTCTGCTTCAGCATCAGGGTGATTTGGCTTCTAGTATATAGAGCCAGGTCCTATGTAAACTGAACAGTGCTGGGCAGGCAGATAGAAACCTAGGCTTGACTATGCCACAGCTGGCTTCCAGGTCTCTAGCTGCTGTCCTGGTGGAAAATTGTGCAGTCTTTCCTGTTTTTCAACATCAATGGGCAATATTCTAACATTTGCCCATAACTCTATGGTAAACCATAGCATTTGGGGAGAATGCTAGATCATCACCCCCATGCAATGAAGTCACTCCTGGGTTGTGCCAGAAGTGACATCGCTGCATAACCGATGAGAGCCACCCCCCATAAGTCCACCACCACAACCCTGCTTTTAGGATTCAACAGCAATCATTTAGGAGTGTGTTTCTAGGTCCAGCTTGCGCATGGAAGGTTGTGCAAATGGAAACATCAGTCCAGCCTCCAATTTTGTCAAGGAGTAGAAAAGCACCACTATACTTAGAAGTTGTTGCTAAGTCTCTTTCTGGCCTTGCTTCTGTGCTTTAAGCGGCAGCCCGAGACACAGAAATCTGGCAGATGAAGCTATCACTTATCTCCATGCCAGAAAAGCTTCCTTTGCTGAAAGCGCAGGAACAGGGCCAGAATAATAAAAGGGCCTCTATTTAGATCATCAAGGAATTCTTAAAATCATCCATAAAAATGCTGATAGGACTGCCGATTAGATAATTTTTAAAAAGGGGGAAACTGAAACAACATCCAAACCAAAAAGCAGAAGAAAAAACAAACCAAAAATGAGGAAGCACTTTAAAAATAACAATGACAGATGCACTGCAAAGTGTAAACAATTTAGACAAAACAGGTATAATTTAATGTACACATACAAAAGAAAACTGAAAACAGCCCCAAATACCATAACATGTGTTGAACACTCATTAACTACACAGGATTCAAAACAAAAGACCAACTGATAGTTTCATAATACAAGATTAAGCCTTCTGCAGAATCTCTGTTGCCACCTGACCCAAACAACTGGCTTGCCCTGCTCCTATGTCTTCAGTAGAAACCTGATCTGCAGAAAGCAACAATGACACTTTTGGCAGCATCAAGACAAGAATCATCACTTGCTAATGTCTCCCAAACAAGCAGCTGTTAGAGAGGTAGAGAATGCCCAGCATAATCTGCTAGCTGATTTTCTATCATGCCAAACTTTACATATGCTTATTTCATCATTCAACCTGGTTTCCTGTACCTCAGACAAATATTCTCTTTCAGATGTCTGATCTTAAAATCTGCTCTGTATTGCAATACGCTTGAGTGAAAAATCTTTATTTACTGACTTGCTGAAATAAGTGTTGATTCTGATACAACCAGAGTGCTTCGATGAATACTTTGACTGCAGTTAAAGTCACCACAGCTGTGAACAAAATAGATATGCACCTGACCAACAGTCATTTTGCTGACTCTAGTCAGTGCATTGACTGCATATTTGCAGAGGGTGAACTCAGTGCATAAAAAGCACAACCTGAGACAATTTATTTTTATTTCAACGCATGAAGCTGCCTTATACTGAATCAGACCGTTGATCCATCAAGGTCAGTATTGTGTCTACTTATAGTGGCAGTGGCTCTCCTGGATCTCATGCAGAGGTCTTCCACGCCACCAACCACCTAACCCCTTTAGTTGGAGATGCCAGAGACTGAACCTGGGACCTTCTGTGTGCCAAGCAGATGCTCCACCACTGAGCCACAGCCCCTTTATAGGCTGGTAGTTTAGAATCCCTCTACCCTGTCAGCCCCAATGGACACCATATGTCACTACGCCCCACAATATTATGCCCAAAATTCCCTTCCTTAATCATTAAAGGTATAGGACCTCTCTACTTCTTTGCATTTTGACAGTCTATCTGGAACAGAAGCACAGAAGACAATTGAAAAATATCTGCTATTCAAATAGCTCTAGATGAATCCAGTCATGTACTATAGGGAATGATGATGTCAAGTCAAGCCAAGCCTTACCTACTTCTTGGTTTCAGATGAAATCTGTGCACAGAGACAACCCCCCCAAGCTAAATGGGGGAAAATGTTTTAGAAACTGACATGCACTTAAAAAAAAATCCAGGATACTGCAGCTTTATACACCAGCTTTATACATAGCCCAAAAATTATATAGAAACATATAAATATATCTATCCAGGGAAGTTTTATGTGTATAAGGGAAAGCAAGTGTGTTGAATGTACCTATTTATTTATGTCATAATTTAATGAGACTTGTAAATAATGGTGAACTTTTAAATACTTTTTTTAAATAAATGGGCATCACATTTAATTTTTCCCCAAAAGGTAATGGGTGATGTTCGGTATATTGCTAAGTTTATGCACAGGTCTGTTTATGCTGAGTAGTTAAGACTTTTTGCACAAAAAAGGCCTCTATTCTTGACACTGAAGATTAGATAGAATCTGAGGTGTTTATCGACAAAGCAATAACTTTGTGTATTAGTAGCAATTTGAAATGAGTGGGTGAGTTGCAGTATGTTTGTGGGAAGGAGGAGGAAAAGAAATCCTGAAAGGCGTACAATCCCGCCCTCCAACCCCGCAGCCAAGTTGTAAATGTTTCCCATCATCATGTTGTTGTGTAGGATAACCATAATAAAAGTATTCTGGATAGAAAAAAAAGGCCACCTGTGCTGCCCAGTTGGGGTGTACTTCCAGGAGGAAACCCCTTATCCTCAAGCAGGGGTCCTGTAGGGCTGGTCTATTGAAAGCGATCAGCAGATGGTAGGTGGGGTTTGGACCAGAGATCCAACATATGGGACACTCACTTTTCATCATTTCTAGTAACTGATGGTTTCCATTTCTCAGCCCTGAGAGATGGCTCTAGTATTTGCTGAAGCTTCATTCATTGTGTAGGAAAAAAATAGAACTGTTTGGCTTTAATTTAAAAAGCTGCTTTGGGAGCCAAGCTGGCTGAACAGTAGAGAATAAATACAATGTGTCATAACCACCCCCATAAGAAAACTGAAATCCAAATTACAGTAATTGAAAAACAGGGGTGGAACTGGTACAAGCAGCCCGGCTCTTGCCTTCGGCTTCTTTGTTTTTCCTTCCGGTTTCCTCCCTCTTTCAGACTCTACCATCTCCTTGTCCCATTTTTGGCCTCTTTCTGGAGTGCAGCTGAAAACCCAGTCATGATAAACAAATCTCTGTTGATTATCATAGCTTCCCCTGCCTTTTTCATTTCATCTTGAACTTAACCCCCCCCTCCTGTTTTCTATGGATATCTGATTGTATTGTCCCCTGCAGGCATTTTCCATAATGTGAGAAGCTTGGGGCAAAAATGCTTAGAATTCACTTTACTTGTTCCTTTTATAAATACTTTCCTCTGTCATCTGGTGTGGCTCCTATCGCATCTCCACCATTTTTGCTCCAGCAAAAATCCTTGATGACCCATACTGGACCAGCTATCAGGGAGCCAACAATTAGAAATGGAATGGGGAGGGGGGAAGAGAAAAAAGTAAAAGGTTGATATATTTCTGACTGGTACTACTTAGAAATACAATGTTATGCACTAAAGAGAACACAGAAGTTGCCTAGTTTCTGTCCCAAGGAACATCTTCAGGCTGTGATCCTGAAGAACAGCTTCTGAGGACCAATTACAACATGCAGCCAGCCAAAGGGATGGTTTCTTTTCTATTTCATGAGCAGTACAACAGGGCTGTGTCCAAAGGAGATTGCTAGCAATATGCATGGAAAGTGATTTAAAAGATACAGAAGGCCAGCTAGATAGACATACCACAAGTATAAATCTTTGTCACATTCATGAACAAGCCTGGTCTTTACTGAACACAGGTCTGGAGAAACAGGGAAGTCTGGAGTTCAGGGTCAAGGCTTGGAATTCAAGGCAAAGACAGGGTCTGGGTTCCTAGCTGAAAAACAAAACACAAGTTACCAAAACAGAACTCAAGGCAGCAAGATAAGGCAGAAATCCGTTTGCTCACAATGTAACCATTGTGAGTAACCAGCTCACAATGGGGTTGCAAACAGAGTTGCTTCCATGCCGAGCCTTGGTCAGCGTTTTTCTTTTATCAGCTTAATGAGCTGACTCATCCCTGAAGCACAGATGTCATTTCCCACTAACTTGTGATTCCTCCTCCTGTAACAACTCTGCTAGTGCTGACCACCATTGAGGAATTAGCCGGGCACTCCTTTGTCTCTCCTGAGCTGTCAAATGTTTGTGACATGTCCTACACTCACCTGGCTCAGGAGATATAGGAGGTGACTGACGTTCTGATCTTTGTCCCATTTCTTTCGTCTCCTGCCAGAATGAGCAACCCTCGTTGCCAGACATGTATTTTTCTGGCTTTGCCTCTAAATCCAGCTGTTCAGGCAGGCATTCCACTGGTGCAGGGCCTGACTCTTCCTTTCCTCATCCTCGGAGGAGGAGGTAGCTGACTGACTCATGACAATCTTTTAGGCAAAATCTATGTCCCATTTTATTTTCACATAAAAGAGATCTATGACCCACTCAACAGAGCCAAGCAATGTGTATAGTAATGGAGCTCTTTTAAAACAGGCACATCTGTTAGCTATAAGCCTCTGAAAGCCAGGAAGGTCTCTTGTTAGCTGAATTTTCTTAAGCTACAGCTGGACGTGATGGTATCACAACCAAACTGGGGCTATGCTGAATCCATATAAATAAGGGTGGGGATAGAGGGGAGACTTACAGAGCATCATTAGTGGGCAGGAAAAGGAAGCTTAGCTATTCTGATGCTCATGCTCTTTGCCCCCCAAACAGCTTCTTCTGGTCTGTTATTCCCCCACTGGGGATTCCTTATGGTCACACAGCCCTGCTGGCAGAAGAAACTTGGGGGATGGAGCGTGGGCAGGGGAAGGCCTAAGCTCCCTCTCTCCCTACTTAGACTTTGCTTTCAACCTCTCTTTCACACATGCACACCTTTTATAGGGAATCAGTTGGCTTTATAGGGAATCAGTCTTGTCTGCTTTGGCCCTTAGTAGATGTTGAACAGGAACTTTTGGAGACTGCATGATAGATATATTGCTTATTTTCCCCCTGTAATTTTTGTTTAGTGAGTGACAGACCTCATTCCATGATATCATAAAAGCCTATTAATTTTATTTTCTTTCCAGATTTTCCTGGAAAGAACAATTTCTGATTCAGGAAAGAGAGGCTGTTGATAGAAAAGCATAAGGGTAGAGTTCCAATTTTCACACACTGTTAAGGTGGATTCTCAGCTATGTCTGAGGCCCTTCCCCACCATCCAGGAGATATAGTACCTATATGGATTTCTCAAATAATGCCCAATAATTTTGACATTGATGTTCGGCAAATAATTTAATGTGTGAAAGTTTTGAAGCTTCAGACTTCTGAAGACTTCAGACTTCATGTACCAAAAATATTTTAACAGATTTTAAGGGTGAAAACAGACATGTTGTGGGAGAGCTGTGATCAGATCTCCTGTTTTTACTTTCTTTACATCAAAGGGTGGCTTCTAATTTGATCAGAGAAACAACGCTAGCAAAGAAAATGTTTTAATCCTTTCCCACTGCATATTTTTTCCTTCACCTAAAACTCCCACAGAATTATTGCTAACACTGTTGAATAAAAAGGCGAGCACTGTGCAGGGTTCTAATGGCATCTTCAGAGCAGGGGAGGAATAATGGCCCTTTTCACATTACCATTCTAAACCGGATGTTGTTGGCCCGATTTTGAGTAAAGCGATACGGGGACAGGGGTTTCATACATGCAAACTTTCTTCCATTAATGAGCCATCTCTGAAGGGCTATGGTCATTTCAAACAATGTCTCTTTTCACTGCATCTCAATGGTGCTGCTATAGCACTTCAGTGCTATAGTGGTTTAGCACTATAGCACTCACCTTAGAACCTTTTTTAAAAAGTGCAATGAAGATCGCACAGTGAAAAAGGGTGGGGAAAAAGCGGCATTGTAGGAAGCATTATGGACAGTTTAAACAGCACACCACAGAAATTCAGAAGCTCAACGAAGGGGTTGAAAACAGAAAAAAGCAGTTTCCCTCAAAAGCAGCTCAACCATACTTTGCAAACCTACTGCAAGCAGGTTTGTAAAAACAGGTAAATAAATTATGCTAGTAGCCAGTTACTAAAACAGGTCTGTCTTAAATGACAGGGAAAAAAACCCAGTTACTAAAACAGAATACAAAGGCAGTTTGAAAAGGGTCAATGTAAATTGCTGATTCACACATCACAAACTACACAGTTTGGGGGCACACCCTATGCCCTGTGCAACTGTCAAATCACAGACCCTGGCACAATCATCTGACCATAGTGATTACCTTTTGAGAAGTGACTTAGGGCTATTTCAGATGTTTCTTGAGGGCATGATTCTACATAAATGGAAGTGATCCTCAAACCTGCATTTCTGAAACCTAGTAGTTTATAGATTTCAGAGTAAAGTTTATTTATCTGAGCAGGAGCAGGAGACAGAGGGGTGAGTGGTTTTTTACTTGCTTTCAGCTGACAGGATTCAACTGAGGATATTGGTGGGAGAACTGGTCTGGGAGTGTGGGGAAGTGCTTGGAGTTGTTGCAGATTCCTGGCTGATTGAGAGAGGGAGAGGAAAGGGCATTGTTTGACTGTGATTGACTGCAATTGAGAGGAAAAGGAAGGGGCATTGTTTTGCATGTGATTGAGTGCCTGGGTGCATTTGAATAGCTGCTGCCCGCCCTCTGCTGGGGGAGGCCTCTATTTAAGGAAGCACCTTGCCAGAGGCAGAGGAGACCCAGCTGAGCTCTGAGCAGGAGCAGGAGACAGAGGGGTGAGTGGTTTTTTACTTGCTTTCAGCTGAGAGGATTCAGCTGAGGATATTGGTGGGAGAACTGGTCTGGGAGTGTGGGGAAGCGCTTGGAGTTGTTGCAGATTCCTGGCTGATTGAGAGAGGGAGAGGAAAGGGCATTGTTTGACTGTGATTGACTGCGATTGAGTATTTAAGAAAGCACCTTGACAGAGGCA
>NW_015160214.1:670678-671435 GCF_001447785.1 Gekko japonicus
CCTTGTGGCTCATAGCCACTGATGGACCTCTGCTCCATAGAAGAACATAAGAGACGCCAATGTTGGATCAGGCCAAAGGCCCATCTAGTCCACCACTCTGTGTCACACAGTGGCCAGAAATACCAGTGCCATCAGGAGGTCCAGCAGTGGGGCCAGGACATTAGAAGCCCTCCCCCTGTTGCCCCCCCCCCCAAGCACCAAGAAGACAGAGCATCACTTGCGACGCTTTCCCTCCAGAGTGTGTGCCCCCTCCGCCACTACGTGTCAGACTTCACTGACACCCCCCCGCCCCCGGACATGGGTCCTTGCCATGCAAGCACCTGTCTCTCTCCCTGTCTTGGGGCAATGAGTAGCTCTGCTGTGGTGGGTTTATGCTTGTCAGACTTCACTGACACCCCCCCTCCCCCGGACATGGGTCTTTGCCATGCAAGCAACTGTCTCTCTCCCTGTCTTGGGGCAATGAGTAGCTCTGCTGTGGTGGGTTTATGCTGGGGGAAAGGCTAACATCCACTCACCATTGAACATCCCCCAGCCCAAATCAGGAGCCCCCATAGCTGTTTTTAATGCGGAAACCCTTCTGTGGTTTTGCCACTGCTGTGTCTTGCTGAGCGGTCGGGTTAGAATGGATAAAAGGAAGTCCTTCTTCACCCAAAGAGTGATTAACACATGGAATTCACGGCCACAGGAGGTGGTGGCAGCTACAAGCATGGACAGCTTCAAGAGGGAATTAGATAAGCATATGGAGCAGAAGTCCATC
>NW_015160214.1:671460-678248 GCF_001447785.1 Gekko japonicus
TAGGGGCTCCAAGGCAAGTGATGCTCTGTCTTCTTGGTGCTTGGGGGGGGGTCAACAGTGGGAGGGATTCTAATGTCCTGGCCCCACTGGTGGACCTCCTAATGGCACCTGGTATTTCTGGCCACTGTGTGATGGGCCTTTGGCCTGATCCAACATTGGTGTCTGTTATGTTCTTATGTTTTTGTACGGCCCAAGGGCATGTCTTCTTACCTTGTATGGGTCAAGTGGTGGGCTGGCCAGATGCACATGTCCCATCTCTTGCTTTTAAGCAAGGCCATTGTCTTGAGGAAGAAAGGAGTGGTGTGGTGCTTTTCTTAGCTGCCCTGGTCCCTTGTTCTAGCCAGCCAAGGGGCTTCAGCTAGCCTTCACTCTTCTGTGGCTTTGCACCAGCCGGTTTCTTCCTCCCAGGGCTGGCTTGCTCACTAGGCGAACTAGGCAGTCACCTAGAGCGCGCCAGCCCTTAGGGGCGCCAAACTGCACCTGCCCCCCCGCCAAAAGCCCTGCATTTCTGCAGCCAGGTGACCCCCGCCACCGCCTCTGCCACCCGCTGCCTCTTTGGCCAACTAACTTCTCCCTGCCTGCCCCCTTGGCTTCCCAGCAGAGCGCTTCTCCTCCTCCTCCTCCTCTTCCTTGTGGCTGGGGACTGGCAGCTGCAGCAAGAGCAGCAGCAGGGCGGAAAAGTAGAAAGGGTCAAAACCATTGGGGAAGCTTGGAAACTGTTTAAAACTACAATTCTAGAAGCTCAAATAAAATATATTCCGCAGGTTAGGAAAGGCACAAACAGGTATAAGAAAAAGCCTACATGGTTAACAAACAAAGTAATGGAAGCTGTAAAAGGTAAAAAGGATTCCTTTAAGCGGTGGAAAGCTAGTCACAGTGAGGCTGATAAAACAGAACACAGGCTATGGCAAATAAAATGCAAGTCTGTGGTCAGGCATGCAAAAAGGGAATATGAGGAGCATATAGCAAAAAATGTAAAGACCAACAATAAAACTTTCTTCAAATACATTAGAAACAGGAAACCAGCCAGGGAGGCAGTGGGGCCCTTGGATGACCAAGGGGTAAAAGGAGTACTGAAGGATGATAGGGAAATGGCTGAGAAGCTAAATGCATTTTTTGCCTCCGTCTTCACTGTGGAAGATGAGAGGTGCTTGCCCACTCCAGAGCCGCTGAGTTCGGGAGGGGTGTTGAAAGACCTGAGTCAGATTGAGGTGACGAGAGAGGAGGTCCTAAAACTGATAAACAACTTAAAAACTGATAAATCACCAGGCCCAGATGGCATACATCCAAGAGTTCTGAAAGAACTCAATTGTGAACTTGTGGATCTCCTGACAAAAATATGTAATCTCTCCTTAAAATCAGCCTCCATTCCTGAGGACTGGAAGGTAGCTAATGTCACTCCCATCTTTAAAAAGGGTTCCAGAGGAGATCCGGGAAATTACAGGCCTGTCAGTCTGACGTCGATACCGGGTAAATTGGTGGAAACCATTATTAAGGAAAGAATTAGTAGGCACATAGATGAACAAAACCTATTGAGGCAGACTCAGCACGGTTTCTGTAAGGGAAGATCTTGTCTCACTAACCTGTTAGTGTTCTTTGAGGGGGTGAACAAACATGTGGACAAGGGGGATCCAATAGATATTGTTTACCTTGACTTCCAGAAAGCTTTTGATAAAGTTCCTCATCAAAGGCTCCTAAGCAAGCTCAAAAATCATGGGATAAAAGGACAAGTCCTTTTATGGATCAAAAACTGGCTAATTAATAGAAAACAGAGAGTGAGTATAAATGGGCAGTTCTCCCAGTGGAGGGGTGTAAGCAGTGGGGTACCACAGGGATCAGTACTTGGTCCACTGCTTTTTAACTTGTTCATTAATGATTTGGAGATGGGAGTAAGCAGTGAAGTGGCTAAATTTGCGGATGATACAAAGTTGTTCGGGGTGGTGAAAACCAGTGAGGATTGTGAGGCACTCCAAGGGGATCTGTCAAGGATGGGCGAGTGGGCGTCAACATGGCAAATGGGGTTCAATGTGGCCAAGTGCAAGGTGATGCACATTGGAGCCAAAAATCCTAACTATAAATACACGTTGATGGGGTCTGAACTGGCAGAGACTGATCAAGAGAGAGATCTTGGAGTTGTAGTAGATAACTCACTGAAAATGTCGAGACAGTGTGTGACTGCAATAAAGAAGGCCAATGCTATGCTGGGGATTATTAGGAAGGGTATTGAAAACAGATCAGCCAATATAATAATGCCCCTATATAAATCAATGGTGCGACCTCATTTGGAATACTGTGTGCAATTCTGGTCACCACACCTTAAAAAGGATATTATAGCTTTGGAAAAAGTGCAGAAAAGGGCAACTCGAATGATAAAAGGGTTGGAACACTTTCCCTATGAGGAACGGTTAAGGCGCTTAGGGCTCTTTAGCTTGGAGAAACGACGACTGAGGGGTGACATGATTGAGGTTTATAAGATTATGCATGGGAAAGAGCAGGTAGAGAAAGAGGTACTTTTCTCCCTTTCTCACAATACAAGAACTCGTGGGCACTCCATGAAATTGCTGAGCGGTCGGGTTAGAACGGATAAAAGAAAGTACTTCTTCACCCAAAGAGTGATTAACACTTGGAATTCACTGCCACAGGAAGTGGTGGCGGCTACAAGCATGGATGGCTTCAAAAGGGAATTAGATAGGCATATGGAGCAGGGGTCCATCAGTGGCTATTAGCCACAAGGTATAGATAGGGACTCTGGGGCAAGTGATGCTCTGTCATCTTGGTGCTTTGGGGGGTCAACAGTGGGATGGCTTCTAATGTCCTGGCCCCACTGGTGGACCTCCTGATGGCACTGGTATTTCTGGCCACTGTGTGATACAGAGTGTTGGACTGGATGGGCCTTTGGCCTGATCCAACATTGGCATCTCTTATTCTCTTATGTTCTTATGTTCTTATTGATTCCTTCTTTTGTAATGTATATTTTCTGGAATTATCACAGAAGTAGTTGAAGCGTTCTTGTGAATTAGAAGTCCTCTTATTATACTGCTCATGAGCATAAAGACATTAGTTTCGTTAATAAAACTAGGGGGGAAATGAAATTTGAGCTTCCAATCTGGTATTTAGAAGAAAGGCTGAAAAGAATTTTCATTTTCATCAAATTTGAATACACCCCAGAATGTCTCTTTGTAACTTCCTGTGAATTTCTTCTTTCTATTAAAAATTTCATTGCCACTCTACATTATAAATATGAAATGGCTTCTCTGGTCCATGTTGAAGGCAGCAGGAAAGGATGAAGACCCAACATGAGATGGATTCAGGCCTCGGTTCCTGCTGGAGCGCACTGGAGCACCGGAGCCCAGGGGGCGGGCACATAAGCCCCACCCCCTGCACCCACCAGCCATCAGTTGGGACACAGTGGGGCCCCCCGAAATGTTCCCCCGCCTCCCTGAGCCCCATGGTGGTGGCCTTGGACTCGTAGGGGCAAATTCCACCTCTTGCGCGAGAGGTCATTCCAGCTCCCCCAGCTCTCCTTCGGGGCTCTTTAAAAGGTTATGGCAGCTGCGACGCCACAGGGGGGCCGAACCGTTCTCCTGCCTCCCTGAACCCCGGGGTGGTGGCCTTGGACTCGTAGGGGCAAATTCCACCTCTCGCGTGTGATGTCCGAGCGCGAGAGGTCATTCTGGCTCCCCCAGCTCTCCTTCGGGGCTCCTTAAAAAGTTATGGTGTTGCCGCTCGGAACCCACAAGTATAAGGCCAAGCCCTAAAATGCCCCTGGCAAAAATGAACCCCTGATGTTATCCCAGCGAACAGGTGGGTTTCCCAAGCAGGCTAAATGGTACTCTTCCCTGGCCATTTCAGAAAATAGTGCTGGAGGGCAGGGGGGACTGAAGCCTCTTTTCCACTTCTGCCATGATCCCAATCTAAATCAGGCACCCTGCACACGGGAACTGAGTAGAACCCACAACCCATATTTGACTGCTATACACGGTAGTGATCCCAGAGTGAACCTCTGTCCTTTGTTATGTGGCCCCTGCCCCTCCATAGGGTCCTGGCCCTCTTTCTTCCATTCTCTGCTTGCATCCCTGCTACATGTAGCAAAAACAACACTTTCAAAAATACTGTTCTAGCTTCCCACCTAGGGCTGCTTATCAGTAAACTCTTCTCCTTGACACTCTCACACTCCCCCCCCCACTTGTTTAAATCAAAGATAGTCTTTTGCTTGAAGCAATCTTTGCTTGAGACAAAGTAGAGAGAAACCACTGAACAAATCAAGCTCAGGAAAGGCAGGCTTTAACCCCCCCCCCGCAATTCCCTCTGTCCCAGCTGCAACCTTGGCCTTAACTTGGAGGAATGACTTTTCTTCTTATCACAAGAGTGAATTGAGGAGTCTGTCAATCTCCCCTGGAGGCTCCCCAACATAGAATTTCAGCTAAACCAAATTTGTAGCTCCAAAGGTCAAATAATTTAATTTCCCTCAAGAATATAGAAGGGGGAGGGGGGGGGAAGAAAGGAATCCAAGTAGTAAAAATATGTACATGCCTCTGAACAAATGCCTCCCCCCCTCCAGACTTTTGAATTGTTGCTGGCTACTCTAGGCCGTAAACAGCTGGCAATGGCATTATTCTATATTAAGGCTGCGATAATAAGCACAATTAGATCTGACATAGGCGCGAATGCTGGGCGGATTTAAAGGGAGCGATCAGACAACAACATCTGGGAAGCGTCCCATTCTGCTCCACTGTAGAAGCGGAGTTAAAAGGGGAAATCCAGTAGTAAATGGGTTGCGATGGGCCACTGATGGACTTTCCCCTGTCTGATTACTCCAGCACACTCTCATGCCATCGGGATGGTCTGATCAGGCCATCCTGACTCTGTGCCATTCTCTCCCCCCTCGCAATATGCGCATCATCGCCAACTCCATAGGAAACCCTCAGTGTGAAGGTGTGGTTCATCAATTCCTTGTTTAAGCGCATGGGAAACAAAAGGCACCAAACCCCCCCCCCCCGACTCACCCAGAGTTGCATCTGATCACACACTGACCGGCTGCGCCCACAGCTTCAAAGGGAGGTATGATTTCGCAACTGCAGGTCCAATTCCTCCAGAGGAAAAAGCCTCACTCCCCCCCCCCACTTTTATCTGGCGCGTGTGACTGTACCCTAAGCATACTATAGTGTGGTGCAGTGGTTAGTGTAGTGTCAGGCTAGAACTAGAGAGACCTCAGTTAGCCGTGAAGTTCACTTGAGATAGTCATTTTCCCACAGCCTAGCCTACTTGTAGGATTATTTGTGAGAACAAAAGGGAAGAAAGGAGGAACCCTTTATGAAGGATGAGATAACATTCAGGATAGATAATTGACTAGGGCTCAGATAAGCCTGTTTGCTTTGGAGCAGGAGTCCTTGTGGCCTCCAAGGTGCTCACTAGCACCTCTCCTAGTTCTCTCCAAGTGTTTTTAGAAAGTGGGTGAAGCCAGGTGTGCCTTTTGCTCAGCAGGGCTTCTGATTGGCTACTGGAGATCTGATTGGATGTGAAGATTAAAAGGTCTTCTGTTAAACAGAGCATCTGCCTGAAGTGTTGATGTTACAATTATATGAATGCCTAACCTCACTCCCTGGAATTTTGTGCTCAGCTCTACCTGTTTTGGCAGCCATCTTTTTTTGTCAGAATTCCAAAGCTGCCCTCAGACTCTGAAAGATTGGGGACCTCTGCTCTAGAGTGTTTTTTTTGACAAGCCTCGTTCAGACACTTTGTGGTCCCATTCAATTGCCTTACAGCTTGGTGGTTTGTAGCCTGCTTAGAATCATGTGAAGTCATTGGTTGTTCTGGTTCTGTTTGAGGAGTAGAACCTGGCTGTTATAGCTCGTGTGGTCCTGACAGCTGGTTTTGCATTTGCCCCATATGAATTGGGAGTATGAAAGGATTGTTGAAATCCCTTCACAATCCAGGTGGAATGGCCAGTATATCCAGCATGTTGTAGTGGTTAGAACGTTGGATTAGGATCTAGGTTCAAATGCTGACTCTCTGGGAAATCTCTCTGGGTGACTTTGGGACGGTCACTCCCCCCACCCCTTCTTACATGGTTGTTGTGAAGATAAAAAGAAGATAAAATGAAGTGTGAGCCAAATTAGGTTTTTTTATGTGGTTAGAGACCACCATAACACCAATTTTTTAAAGGGTGGGAAATAACTTTACTTGTATTTCGAATCATTGATTATGGATAAGAAAAGAAACTAATTGCTTACCACCATCTGAACAAAAAAGAAATTAGCAAGAAATACAAGAAACAGGCAATGTATTAAAAGGGCAGGAAATATACCAGATGGCAGGCATCCCTCTTTCCTGGACTGCATCAGGATGTTGCTTGTGAAAATTAGTATGTTTGAATGGCTTCTCCATGAAGATCCTCATGACGATTCCCCCATGAACATGCAGTGTCTGCATGTTGAAAGGTAACATGTCAGGAAGCAGGATTCATTGCTATTTTTCTATGTGCAAGGAAATAGAACAGATAAAGGAAGTACTTCTTCACCTAAAAGTGATTAACACATGGAATTCACTGCCACAGGAGGTGGTGGCGGCTACAAGCATGGACGGCTTCAAGAGGGAATTAGATAAGTACAAGGGGGCGGGACCCGCGATACTCGCGGGGGGGAGGGACCTCCACACAGGAGGCAGAGGAGGAAGCAGCAGGAGGAGGTAAGTTTTCCCCCCATCCCGCTGGTACCTCCCCTGTCGCCTCCACCCCCCCGCTCGATCTCACCCCCTTCCCTTCCCCCCCCGGCTTCAAAGTCGCTCAG
>NW_015160214.1:678811-680334 GCF_001447785.1 Gekko japonicus
CCTAGTCTCCTGGCCCCACTGCTGGACCTCCTGATGGCACCTGGTATTTTTGGCCACTGTGTGACAGAGTGTTGGACTGGATGGGCCATTGGCCTGATCTAACATTGGCTTCCTTTATGTTCTTATTAAATGTCTGACACTTGAAACCGCAGGAAGAACTGTGCTGCCTTTAGTAGGCTGCTTGTGAGTGAAGGTGGACTAGAAAGGCAGGTGCTTAGCAACTGGGTCAGAAGATGGGGTTCAACTACATGTAATGCTGGGAACTTCAGGGACAAAGCATTAAAAAAAATTAATTGCGTGTGGCCTAGCTTGGATTGGGACCACAGTATAAGGGCTAAGCCTGCCTCTCATAGGACCTTTCAACCTGAAACAACCTCGCAGAGCCTCTGTTTACTTGATTGGGGCAAATGTACAGACACCCTTGTTGGACACTTTATGTTTGTTGCCCAAAAATGGGATTGGGTGTGTGTGTGCTGTCCTTAAGCTGGCACAAATATTTTGCAGGCAGTAATTTACTGAACAGAATGTGTCCAACTTTGAAAATGTCATATGCCTATAACAAAAACACATGGGTAATACTGCCTCTCCCATTATGGATTTTAATAGAACCCAGACACTGGGGGAAAGCTTCTAAAATGGATGTTTCAGTTCAATCAAAGCATTTTTGAAATTCTCTGCAGCATGAAAACAATATGCAACAATTAATCTTTTTGTCTTCACGGGCGTTCAGATGTGTCATATAATCAAATGATCCCATAACTGGAGGAGTGATGTACTGTATTCATAAGTTACATGTTCATATTTATAGTGTGCATGTCTCCTAATTGTGCTCCAAAGCAGCATACATAGTCCTTCTGTCCCATTTTATCTTCACAGCAACCTTGTGGGCTAGGTTAGACCGGGAGAGTGTGACTGGACCCAGGTCACCCAGCAAGCTTTCGTATCAGAGTGCGGATTTTAACCTGAGTCTCCCAGATGCTTGTCTGACAGTGCGAGTCTGACTGTTATTTGTGAGCTTTGTAAAGAAACATGCAGTAAATACCTATGTGATTTCAAAAACCTGAATTCTGCACTTAAGCTTATGGGAAACCTATTAAATCAGGTGTCCCTAACTTTTTTGAGCCTGTGAGCACCTTTAGGTTTCTTACATGGGGTGGTGGGCTCAAGCACAAAATGGCTGCCGAAAGAGGCAGGGCATGGGGTGGTGGGCTCAAGCACAAAATGGATGCCAAAAGAGGCAGGGCCAACCATAAAATGACTGCCAGAAGAGGCAAAGCCAACCACAAAACCACAAGCTAGCTTTTACAGGCAACTGGCTTGTGAGGAGGAGGGCTTTCTTCCCCCCCCCCAAGCTAGTCTCGTTTCCTCCCGGGCAGTGCTGCTTGGGAGGAAAAGAAGGCGACTGGCTGGGGGGGGGGAGAGAATGGCTTTACTGTCCCCCCCCCTGAGCCAGCCAGGCTCCTTTTGGCCCCAGCTAGCTGCACCAGTACAGGGACAAGAGGACACCAGCAGGTTTGTGCAGG
>NW_015160214.1:680409-686790 GCF_001447785.1 Gekko japonicus
AAGAAGTGATTTTATCCCCTAACCCTGCCCCCCCCCCCCAGCATAACAGCCAGGGCAGCTTACCTTCTGCAAAGATGTTCCTTGTGCTGTGGTTGCTCTGTTGCTGCTGAAGCATTTTTTTTAAATCAGAGCAGGCCGTACCTGGACGCGCCCAATCCCTGCGAATGCTTGGTGGGTGCAAGACAAGGTGTCCACGGGTGCTAGGCTTTGGGGACCCCTGCATTAAATAGGATGCACCTAACAGTACAATCCTAAAAAGAGTTACATCATTTAAAGCCCATTGATGTCAGTGGTTTTAGACTGGTGTAACTGTGTTTAGGATTGTGCTGTAAGGAATCCCCAGCATAACAGCCAGGGCAGCTTACCTTCCACAAAGATGTTCCTTGTGCTGTGGCTGCTCTGTTGCTGCTGAAGCATTTTTTAAAAATCAGAGCAGGCCGTACCTGGACCCGCCCACTTCCTGCGAATGCTTGGTGGGTGCAAGACAAGGTGTCCACGGGTGCTAGGCTTTGGGGACCCCTGCATTAAATAGGATGCACCTAACAGTACAATCCTAAAAAGAGTTACATCATTTAAAGCCCATTGATGTCAGTGGTTTTAGACTGGTGTAACTGTGTTTAGGACTCTGCTGTAAGGAATCTAACTATTTGTTAGCTATGTATATGTACAGCATTGTACCTGCTGCAAACAAACCGCTGAAATTTTTAGAGATCAATGACTCAATGAATTAATTGCACTGCACAGTCCACATGTGGCTGTATGCTGTTACAGAGGAATGTGCCCTGCAGCCTTTGGGTTCCCTTGAGATGGCAGACTGTTAAATTGTTCCAACCGTCTATAGTTCCGACACAGAAAAAGCTGTGAAACATCATGTTTAACAGCTTGTATGGGAATACAGTGGATCTTCCGCATTGCATGGTAGAATGGAAAAGGAAATCTTAAAAGGGGTATTTTTCTTCTGACCATTAGTGGTAGCGTAGATAGTTAAACTGCAACTTATCTCAAAAAGGCACTTTCGTCAAGCTTTTGGCAAGATGCAGATTTATCATTTGATCCTTGTGACTAAAAGGCAGATGGTTAGAGAATTCTTAATTAGCCGGCTGCCCTGAAAACTATGTTGGGTGGAATGCCAAATCCACGATTATGCAGCAAAGTTTTGTGAGTAGCCATCAATGATGAGAACAGTATCCTACTCACGGATTCCTACCCTGCTGAATCCATGTTGCTTTTGTATTTTATGTACCATTGTTCACATAGGTATCACCATGAAAGTAAAAGGACACTCTGAAACCCTAATCTGGGAGGAGGGATGGGAAGTGAACACATGAAGCCGCCTTTTACTGAGTCACACTATTTGTCTGTGCTGTGACTGGCAGCAGCTCTCTAGGGTCTCAGGTTAAGGTCTTTCCTAACACCTGTAACCTGATCCCTTTTAAACTGGGGGCCCAGAGATTGAATCTGGGACATTCTGTTTGCAGAGCAGGTGTCAGACCACTACAGTTGCCAGCTCCAGCTTGGGAAATACCTGGAGATTTTGGAGGTGGAGCCTAAAAAGGGCAGGGGTTGGGGGGGGACTCAGTGGGGGTATAATACCATAGAGTTCACCTTCCAAAGTGGCCAGTTTCTCCAAGTGACCTCTATTGCCTGGGGATCAGTTGTAATAGCAGGAGATCTCCAGGTACCGCCTGGAGTTTGGCAACCCTACAGACCACTGAACCACAAGCTCGGGAGATGAGAATTCATCTGTGGGTGGGCTGCAATCTTTAGTTATTCCTTAGGGAAGGTATACTTCGGGGTTGCCCAAAGCCTTTTTTAAAATCTTGGTTTTTAAAGGCTTTATCAAATGGAAGCAAATAAAAAAATCAAGACAGCAGTCCTATCACACTTACATGGAAGAAAGTCCCATAGAACACAGTGGCACTTCCTTCTGAGTACATATGCAGAAGACTGTACTGGAGGCACGTGCAGGTGCCTGAAAAGCATCCCTTAAAAGCTTGCCCAAAATATGTTTGTGTGAAAACCCATGCTGAAATCACATCCAAATCCAGAAAAGATGTGAAAGTGGAGCGAAGTTGCAAGAAAATGTGCATGTGGTCCTGGAAGGAGGAGCATCTGCGTGCAGACTATATGTGAATGGCAAACAATGTCTCTCTTCACTTCTTAAAAACTATCGACTACTTCCAGATCAAAACATATCCTGCAGCAGTGGAGAAAGACCACGCAACAGCACTAACATTCTGGTTTATTATTGTTATGGTCTCCAGTTGATGCCTGAAGGGCATGGAGGATCAGACCTTTTGCCCAGGCTTAGCCTCAGTGGATACAGGGACATGTTGAGACCCCTTAGAAAGCTTAGTTGTGCTGCTGCTATAGCCCCACACTCTAGCATGCATGGCATAGGAAAGACAGAGTTTGGAATCCTGGGGACTAGGTTACTATGTCAGAAGTTCTTCCCCAAGGGCAGAATTTTGAGGATATGAGAAACAGCCAGGGCATTCAGCTGTCAGTTGCAGCAGCTTGGCACGCAAGCAGAAGGGAATGAAGAAAATTTATATAATTCTGGTATGAAAGTATGCCCGATAGAATGGAATCCAGAGAGAGATCTGTGGGAGACTTTTGCAAGAGCTTTGTGGCACCTTAACAACTACTAGACTTATGGTGCAAGGTGTCAGATACATGAAGCGTGTAAACCTGCAAAGAGGAACATTTTTGTTCTGTAGTGCTGTCCTTTGGAAGAAGATGCATGATTCCATTTTCTCATGACAAAGCACACATTTTAGCCAGATTTTATTTTCTAAAGTGGGCAGATATCAGTCTGGTTACCCCCCTGGATCAAAACCGTTGCTTCTTTATACAACAAGTGATTAAAATATAGGATTTGCTCCAGAGAATGTAGTGACGGCCACAGGCATAGACAACTCCATGGAGGACAGCTCTATTAGAGGATACTAGCCATGGTGAGTAAAGGGAACCTCCATATTCAGAGGCAGTAAACTTTTGAATACCAGTACCAGGAGGCAACATCAGCTTCTATGCCCTGTTGTTGGCCCTCCAGAGTAACCGGTTGGCCACTGTGAAGATGCTGGACTAGATGGCCCACTGGTCAGATCCATCAGGAGTCTTTTTTTTACATTACATTACATTACATTTGCGATTTATATACTGCCCTATCCATGAGGCTCAGAGCGGTTTACAGACACAACAATTTCTATCTAAGTTGGGAGTACAATGGTGAGGGGAGGGTATTTTCCTAACTTGGATTCGGCGGTGGATTCGATGGTGGTTCTTTTTTCATCAAGGGCGAAGATGTCCAGTATTGAAGTACGGATTTTCTGCAGTAGCGGCTCTTTTCCAGCAGATGGCCCCCACAGAATTCGAACGAGGCAGCCCGACTCTTTGTCCAATCAGCTCCAGTCTTTGTGGCAACGTCATGCTCTCCAGGCACCGGTCTCCGTACTCGGACTCGCCGCTCATCGCTTCGCCACCATCTTTCACCTCATCTTCATCGATTCCACACCATTGCCGCTGCTTTTTAACACCGATCACGGAGGAAAGGTGCCCCCCGCTCGTGTTCTTATGTTCAGTGCATCTGTTAGGAGCTGATTGTCCTATTGGAAATAAAAGGGCCTTACTGGGATAGCACACAAAAGAGACAATTAGGGTTGCCAACCTCCCAGCTGGAGATCCCCTGGGATTACAACTGATCTCCAGGCAACAGTGTTCAGAAAATGGCCGCTTTGGAAGATGGACTCTGTGGCATTACACCCCATTGAAGTCCCTCCCCTCCCCAAACACTGCCATCCTCAGGCTCCACCTCTCCAAATCTCCAGGTATTTCCAAACCCAAATCTGGCAACCTTAGAGACAATGTGGCAGGGGTATGCTTGGATCTGAGAAAAGTCCTTAGACTGTGAGACTGTACATACGGTACAAGGGTGCAAGGATGACCTCTTTTTGTCTATGGCCACAGCGCAGCCAGACTGAAGAAGAAGAAGAAGAAGAGATTGGATTTATACCCCGCCCTTCACTTGGAGTCTCAGAGCGGCTTACAAAGTCCTTTTCCCTTCCCCTCCCCACAACAGACACCCTGTGAGGTTGGTGGGGCTGAGAGAACTCTGACACAAACTGTGCCAGAGCTTGTGACTCACCCAAGGTCACATCAGCAGGTGCAAGTGGAGGAGTGGGGAATCAAACCCGGTTCTCCCAGATTACAGTCCGCACACTTAACCACTACACCAAACTGGCTCTCTGAGAGAGAGTGCTCTGGAAACAGACAAATTAATAAATGATAGCCATAGTGACTGCTGCCAGTGCAGCAGCCCAGGAATCCAGGCATTGTGAGCAAATGAAAGCTGTTTGAACAAAGACACCATCAGCGAGGCTTCTCCAGCTGTCCGGCTGGGCGAGGGCCCCTTCTTCAGATAAACAGGAAGCAGAGCAGGGTGGGCACGCTCTGATATGTTGTCTTTGAGAATGTTTTACAACAAGGCCCAGACAATTTTTTTAAAAAAAGGCCGGAAGGCCATAAACAAGCTAATTTGAGTGTCTCCCTGGGGTCTTGTCAGCCAGCGCTAGCTACAGTCAACACTTCACATATCATCCAAGAGAGCTGCCAGGCCCTCCTCCTGCCTTGTGGGAAGTGTGCAGACAGCTTTCAGGCTCTCTGGAAATGGAGATGTGCGACTGACCCGTAGGGTTGCCAGCTCTGGGTTAGGAAATACCTGGAGATTTTGGGGGCGGAGCCTGGAGAGGGTGGGGTTTGGGGACAGGAGGGACCTCTCCAGGATATAATGCCATAGAATCCATCCTTCAAAGCAGACATTTTCTCCAGTGGAATGGGTCTTGATCATCTAGAGATCAAATGCAACAGCGGTAGATTGTCAGCCTTGAGAGAGAAGGAAGATATACTGCTTGCTTGGTTTCAGTTGTGTGATCATCAGCCTTTCTTCTGAAAGTTATTTGTACCTTTGGGATATTTTGTGCCTTTTTTTTTTAAGCCCCCCTAATTGGCCACTGGAACTTTCACTTCGCAGAATGACAATTAACTTGGAATTCAGAGATACATAGCAGCAACGCAAGACGCAGGCTGTACCAGAACAGTTGCTGAGTAGGCACACAACGTCCTGGCAGAAAGGAAGAAAATTAAATGCATTTATGCCTCATTACTGTTCTCATAAAAGGAAGGCTTGGAGGGGGGTAAACTTTATGCACCCCAGAGCTGCGGTTATTCTGGAGTACACTGAAAGTTTCATAACATATCACAAAATGGAGAATACATTTATGTATAAAATGAAATTGATTCGTATTAGGAAGATGTTATGGATTTATTTCCATAATTTCTGTGTTCGCCAGTCTGCAAAAGCCGTGTGGGCCATATGTACATAAGGCAGTACAAAAGTACTAAAATAAACAGGATAAATCAATCATACGAACAAGTATAATTAAATACTATGAAATCAACTCAATCACAGCCAGGAAACATAATTCAGTGACATTGAAAAGGGGTCAAAGAGATGTCATGATAAAAGCCAAGTTTATTTTTGAAAGCTATCATTTTCCTCACTCTAAATGGATGTCCTCATGTAATCTGCAATTTATAGTCCCATCCTAAGCCCCAAAAGGGTGTAGGATGGCAACTAAGCACTATGATACCGTGGAGATACGCCAGTGTCTTGGGCTGCTCACGGTTCAGGGTACCTGGGAGAGACAGGGTCATGCCATATTTCAGCACTCCAGAACTGTGAATGTAGAAAGACAGGACTGAAGACAGATGCATTTGCTTTCAGTTCTGACACAGGCTGGGACTGCCAAAGGAATTTAGAACCTGCAGTTGCTTCTCCTCAGCAGCAATTAGGGTCCCACACTACTTAAGGGAAGTTTAGAGTTGAAGCAAATTGGATATCCAGCAGATTTTCTCTACTGATGTGGTGTCTGAAGAGTATGCAGAAACCCCTGTCTCATCTGCCCCATTTTACTGCCCTACTGGTAGCATGCCACTGTGAAGTTTACCATGAGAGTGAATGCTGGGGGGTGGGGATAAATAATTTGGAAATCTCTCCCTCCAATCAAAATCTCCCCTTCTAGGATTCTATAAATATTTCAAGCGGATGAATTCTCCACCACCCTTAACTGACTCAGCTGATCTCAGCATTCCTCATCCCCTGGAATATGTTTTTTCTCCATTGCAAGAGCCAGATTCCTTTGGCAGTTGCAGCCTGTCTCAGGTCTGGGATGTGTTCTTTTTTTTCTTAATTTACAAATGCACATTTTTCTAAACACCTGGGGAGTTCCCAAAGCACCTAGAAACTCCTAGTTTGTCTGTAGGGTTGCCAGCTTCCCCCCCCCCCCAGCCCCTCATCGCCCGCCCCCACCCAGGGCGCTG
>NW_015160214.1:687670-725031 GCF_001447785.1 Gekko japonicus
CTACACACATCTCTCAGTACATTATTATAATCTTGGCTGTTCAAGGAAACAATGTAGTGTTGCATTATGGGGGAGGGAAGTTAAAACTCTGTGTTGGCAAATAAAACAAAGTGTTGAAGGAAGCCAATGTAAAAATAAATTGGGATTGTTGTTAGATGTTGAGTGGTAATTTTCTGCCAGGATTCCCTAATCCCCTTTCCAGGGTCTGCTTTTATGCCGAACTATAAAGCTTTTATAAACCTCCATCACACCTGTTTCTAAACCTTAAGTGCTTTTGCTTTATCTCCCAGTGGAAGAGATGGTGAGGGATTCAACAGAGGGAAAAATCAAAGTCAGGAGGATCTGTGCCAGGGCTTACAAAACTGACCAACAGTTGGAGAGAGAGTTCCAGAAATAGCTTCATCCTTTCCAGCAAAAAAGCTCTTCTGTCCCAGAGGTAATGCTGAGCACTTAGCATGCCAGTAAGCAAGAAAATTACTTTTCCTGTTTTGGGGTGTGCTAAATTCGTCAACATTCATGTCCCCAGATGGAGCAAAGCGAGGTCAGAAAATGAAACAGATTGCTGTCAGTACAGAAGCTCTGACGGAAGGGGCGAAGAAGAAAGAATAGCAGCAGGCATGTCCATGGGACAGTGAGATCTGTGTAGCTCTGGCTGTGCCAATGAACTCAAAGTGGAAACAGAAAGCATGTCGAAAATTTAAGATGAACAAGAAGAGAGTCACATACTTGCAAATTAGTTGTGTTAGGGATAGAAGCTCAGTTGGCACAAACTTTTACCCACCTTTGTCCTTGTGCCACAGATATTTTTTCTCCATTTTGCATTCTTGGATCTAGTTAAAAGGTCTTGTAGTGGGGGGTGGGGAGGGAAGGCCTTAAGGAATTATGGCCAAATCATGTCCTCCTAAAGCCTTCTAAAAATGGTACTTAAGGAGTCGGAGACTGTCACAAAAGTAAAGGAACCCACCACTTAGAATTTGAACACTGGTTTATACTTTATGCCAGATACATAATATATTTTTTAAAAAACCTACACATGCAGGGTTGGAAGGCACCTAATGTCACAAATAAACCAACAGTATTGTCATAAACAGAGCTACACCCATTTAAGTCCATTGAAGTCTGTAGGCTTAAAAGAGCATACTCTAGCTTTTCACTGCAGGTTCCTTTGTTGCATGCCAGGGATGAATGGCTCAAACATGTAGTACACTGGTCTGCTAATGCTGCATATGTAGCTCCTACTGACATCGATCAGTTACTGCATTCAATTCAAGGTGCTAGCTGTCACCTACAAAGCCTTTAAATGCCTTAGACCCACATAGCTACAGGACCGCCTCTCCTGCTGTGTTCCACCTTGACCGCTCCACACATCTGAGTAAAGTCTTTTATAGGTGCCACCGTGGAAACAGGTAATATCAACAATTGCTTGTTTGCATGTATTTGGCCTTCACAATTCTACAGTTTGCAAAATGTTCAGGAGTCATTCAGGAGCAAATGGTTCATCTCAGGAAATGACTTTTATTAGGGGCACAGTTTTCCTACACTGATTGTCATGTTGCCTTAAATAGATAGGTTTGTAATACAAACATATGTGCTACACTGATTGTCTTGTTGTCTTAGATATGTTTGCATGTGTTGTTCTGGTCCACCCACCCTATTCTACAATCTGAGCCCAGCTGCGTTATTTTGTCCTACTAGGAATCTTTGCTGTTAGATTTAGACGTTATCATATCTTGTCCTCCACTCACTGGTTGCCTGATGTTATCATATTTTGTAATCCGCTTACTGATTGATGGGAAGTTTTTATTATGTTTGGGAAGAAAAGCAGGGTATAAACAAAGTTAATAATAAATAACAACAATAACAGTAATAATTGTTAAATATGATTGCTTTGATCTACTTTCCTTCTGGATATGCTGGTTCATTGGCATTCAAGATGCCAGTGAGCACATCACAGAGGATGTACAAGGAAAACGAGGTCAACAGAGCAGTCCTGGGCACTGATGGGTGAACAGGCCTCTGTCTGTTAAAGCCTCCGCTGGATTGCAAATTGCCAATGGTACATCCAAACACTAAACAAAAATGGTTTTTTATTGAAAATTCCACATTGTTCTATATTGCACTGCATGCCTTTCCAGTGACTGTCCCTGTCTCCCTTCTCCACTCAACCCACCTAACAGAAAAAAAGGATTAATTTACAAAAAAACCCTTGGTTATCTTCAGTCCTGCTGTGGGGGTGGTGAAAGGAAGATACATGGCATGTTTTCTCTCGTATTCTAGCTTTGCCCATTTTGTCTTCCTGGTTCCCAAAGCCAAGCACATTTTAATTGGCTCTTCCACATTGTGCCCGTCTGGTAAATGCTGCTGACTGTGCAGGAAGAAAAGCAGCCCACAGAAGGCAGCCGATCTTAAAACGATAACCTGGGGCCCTATGTAATCCCATCAACTCAGTGCACTCCCAACAGCCAGTGGCTGGCCATGATGCTGATTCAAAGTTAATGGTGCAGACTCAAAGCCACTTGGAATACATATGAAATTTCAAACAAATCACAAATGTAATCATTTGAGTGTGCCTGACTTAGGAGAAAATAGCCCTTGCAAACAAGGTAAGATGGTTTCCAAAATGTTTTTGCAAAAACTCAGATCATTACCGTCTGACTGCACCTTTTCTCAGTTAATTAAAACATTATATCCCATGCTTTCCCTGACATTGAAAGACCATGGTCCTTTTTTCTCTTCTTTCGTGATCTGTGATTGAGTGCATAAGGGGAAAAGGGGGAATTGCCTAGGGTTGCCTGGTCGGGGTGGGAGTCCCTCCATTTTCGGGGGCTCCAATCTGCTGCTGGCCAGCTGGCTGGTGGGGGAAGCCCCACACCCAAACAGCCCCCTCCTATGTAGACGTCATTGGCGTGATGATGTCACCCAGAAGGGATGTCATCACACCAGGCCTTTTGTGTGGCAACACTTTAGCATTTTGGCCAAAACTCTATGGTTACCATAGAGTTTTGACCAAAATGCTAGAGTGTCACCACGTGACATGCCCAGTGTGATGATGTCACTTTCAGGTAACATCATCATGTGGCATGCACACCAGAAGATATAGGGATGCACCTGGGAGCCCCCCGCTGGAAGCCCAGTAAGACTTGGTAACCCTAGAATTACCCTAGGAATGCTATAACTGCCGAACAAGCTTCTGCAATACATTTTGATGATGTGCTCCTGCCCATTTATTGAATATGATTTCTGCATTGTTACTTTTGTCCTCTACCCCCCTACAGTGTTCCTCTCTAATGCATCTTATCCTTCCATGCTGTGATAGGGTCTTGGTTTTTGGTCTCCCCCTCTTCCCTTCCTTCTTGATTCATCTTGGCTTGCTGACCATAACTTCTGCATGACGTTGGCCCTAGCTCATGTTCTTTACAATCTTGGGTAATTTGAAACCAAGCTGGCAAAGGTCTGAGGTGAAAGGCCACCAATAGGCCCAGAAAGCCATGAAAAGGCCAGCTGGCAGATGCTTTCAATTAGCTTAAGAGCGAACCTCCAATCACACTTCAAATTAGCCAGGGAGGAAAAGACAATAGATTACTTGTTCTATCCAACAGCTGAGCTAATAAGAAAATATGTGCAATGAGTGAATGATCAGCCAAAAGAGAAAGAAGATACTCCATACAACAATTAACTAAAGATCTGCATAATTCTCAGTCATCATAACTTCAGAGTGGAGGAAATTCATTCAAATGACTTCCTTCCTTCCTTCCTTCCTTCCTTCCTTCCTTCCACATTTTTAACCCACATTTTCCCTTATGGACCAAGCAATGATAAGTTGGTTTTGACATCCTTGGTTCACTAGCAGGGTTGCTTCCACCCTGGGTGGGGGTGTTCCATGGGGGACATGTTGCTGATGCAGTTGTGGGTGAAATTTCCCTTGCAACGCAGATTCCAGATGGCTCAGGCAATTTGTTTTCTTGTCATTTTCTGACTTTTACACCTGATGTACACTGAAGCTCCCTGCTTCTACTACTGTTTTTCCGTGCAGTCATTGGCTACCTTTTTTTTGTTTATTTTTTTATTAATACAAATTGACTTCAATACAAACATAGAACATTTAATTGAAAGAATAATATTAGTTTAGTCCAACCATGCTTAAACAACAAACTTATTGATCGATATTATTCTGCAGCACTATCATTATTAATCTAGCCAATAGACTTCAGATCCCTAAAAATGTGCAATTTGTCTATATAATAAATTCACAGGGATTATGTCTTATTCAACCATATATTGTAAGACCATGTACCATGTTGCTACAAATCTAGATTGCTGTTGTTGTTGTCAGGGCTTTTTTTGTAGAAAAAGCCCAGCAGGAACTCATGAGCATAATAGGCCACACCCAACAGCACGGATGCATTAGCATATTAGGCCACACCCCTGACAGAGCAGCTCATTAGCCTATTAGGCCACACCCCCACGTTACCAGAAGTGTGGTCATCCAGCCACACCCACCTTTTGCTTCTTATTCGGTTTACCTTGTATGTTGTCAAAACCCAGGGCTTTTTTTGTAGCAGGAACCCTTTGCATGTTAGGCCATACACCCCTAATGTAGCCAATCCTAATGAGTTTCTGCTGTTGGGTGTGCCCTACTATGCTAATGAGTTCCTGCTGGGCATGGCCAACTCGGGAGCCAGCTGGAACTCCGTTCCTGTGCGTTCCTGCCCAAAAATAGCCCTGGTTGTTGTCAACTTGGATAAAAAATATTATTAGAGAGTTTTGCCATTATGAATTGATCCCAGATTTTATCATGCCAATTAGTTATAGAAGCAGCTTTCAGTTCTTTCCATTTTGCAGCTATAACTAAAGATGCAGCAGCTAATAGAATAGCAATCAATTCGCTCATGGAGTTTCGCATAAACAGATCTGGTCAATAATTTAGTAAAATCAATAATTTAGTAAAATCTCCTCAAGAGTAAAAGTTAGCTCTATAGTTGTAATCGTTTTAATACGGTTATGGATATCCAACCAAAATAAGGGCAGTCCTACCAACAGTGTCGTCTACCCTTTTTAAAAATTTGGGGGTGCGTGCACAGTGCAGTGCAGTGCAGTAATAGCATTATTCCACTGTCTTCATCTTCTGGCTGCCAGACTGCTTGCACACCCAACCAGACTACTTTTTAATGTTTTGCTGCTGGATCTCTGCCCTCCCCTTCCCTTTATGGATGCCAGCCTCCAGGTGGGCCCTGGGGATCCCCTGGAATTCCAGGTCTTTTCCTGACTACAAAGATCAGTTCCCCTGGAGAAAATGGATACTTTGGAGGGTGGACTCCATGGCACTGTACCCCACTGAGGTCCCTGTTCTCCCCTGGCTTCATTCCCAAATATCCAGGAGTTTCTCAGCCTGGATCTGGCAACCCTACCCCCCATCCCCTGCTGGTGGCCGGGGGGTATCTGACAACCCTAGTTCTCTTCCATGAATTGTTGCATGGGTAGGGTTGCCGTCCTTCAGGTGGTCAAACAAAATATACACACTGTGAAAAATGACGAAAATTACAAATGATACAAACAACCGAGTTTATGTAATGCAACTAATACCTCAATTTCTATGTATCAACAATTCAACAATCTTTTAGTGTCCTTTATAAACTGCTGATGCAGTCCCATTCTTTCATTCATTCAACAGGTAAACTCCATATATTCCAACTCCATCAAATGTTCTCGCTATGATTCAACCTTGTTGAAAACTGGGAGCAACAGAGGTTGTCACCCAACTTCTATTCTGTGCCTCCACAAAGCTCACCAACATGACTCCAACAGGCCAGCTATAATGTCTGTTTCACCAACCACTGTGATCTCTCTACTTTTCTAACCTTCAGGTGGTGGCTGGAGAGTTCTCACTATTACAAATTATCTTCAGGTGACAGAGGTCAGTTCACCTGGGGAAAAAGGCTGCTTTAGAAGTTGGACTCTATGGCATTATGCCCCAAATCCTGCCCTCCTCAGGCTCCTCCTCCCAGATCTGCAGGTATTTCTCAACCTGGAGCTGGTAACCCTGTGCATGGAAGAGGACAAGATTCCCACAAGCAACTACTTCTTGCGCTTCTGGCAGTTGAGCTTCTGCATTTGCAATGTGAAACAAGTCTTGCAATTTCTCCGTTCAAGAGCTTCTTTTTAAAAAGGTGGAATTAACTGGCAGTTTTTTAAAAAGGCATCCGTCCCCCTTCCACAGCATTTCTGAGTGGAATAATGTTGGCCAATGAAGGAAAAAAATGTATAACGTGAAGTAATACACAGTTGGGGGAGGGTGAGTTTTCATACGCTAAAATGGAGGGCCAAATGGGGCGAGGGGAGCTTTCCACCACAGCAACAGAGCTCCAAAATGGAAAGTATCGCAGTTGAAACTGTGCCGTGACATTCTGACCTCAATTTTTGTTTTAATTTTATGAATGCGAGCAACTATGTGGCAGTGCACAGACAAAAATGCAGAGGACTGAAGGGAGTGAAGGGCCCTGATTCTGCTTTGGAGTATGGAATGGGGAGGGAGGGGCTTCAGCCTTCGTTTTTTTCCCTTCAAGTTCAACGCACACCTTCCCTGTCAGAAAAGATCTTGTGTCCTGCTTGGGAAACACCTCTTTTAAAAAACAGGTTTTAAATAAGTGAGGAGTGGGGATGGAAGCAGCAGGCTGTTCATGATACGAGCATGAATGCTGGGTGTGGGAATAAAGTTGCCAGCTCTCCCCCCCTCCCCGGCTGCTGGCAGGGGGTGAGGGGTAAGGTGGCCAGATCCAGGTTGGGAAACTCCTGGAGATTCGGGGATGGAGCCTGGGGAGGACAGGGGCTTCAGTGGGGTACAATTTCCTACAGTCCACCCTCCCAAGTATCCATTTTCTCTAGGGGAACTGATCTCTGTTGTCTGGAGATGAGCTGCAATTCCTGGGGGCTCCCAGGGCCCACCTTGAGGCTGGCATCTCTATATGGGGAAAACCCACGGGTCAGGTTGCTGAAATGGTGAAAATCTTCCATGTAAAAGCAGCCCAGATTGTGAATTTTTGGAATTAGCTAAGGGCCTAACTTCACAAGATGGATAATGTGAGTAAGACTGGGGTTCCCCTGACCCAAAGTGGAGTCACACACATCATGGGAAATTGATCTGAAAACATTCTGTGGGGTTAGGTTGCTAACCCCCTGGGGAAAAAAGGGCAGCTTTGGACTCTATGGCATCAAACCCCAATGAAGTCCCTCTCCTCTGCAGCCCCTGCTTTCACCAGGAATTTCCTAACTCTAAGTAGGGCCTGATTCTGTTCTGGAGTCTGGTGTGGGGAAGAAGGGGCTTCATTCTTCCCTTCTGCGTCCTTTCTGCTGGCAAAAACAGTTACAGGGAGGCTGTTTGCTCCATTGTGGCACCCATGTATCCTTAGGCATTATGATCCTAGGACATGTAGACCTGACAGTAGAGAAAACAGGAGCCTCCCCCCATGCAGCCATTTCTGCTTGCAAAATCTTTCACCCCCCGCCCTGCATTGTTCTCTGGAGCAGAGTCGGGCCACACAGCACTTTTACAGGTCAGTCCCCATTGCATGTATGACTGCACGTTGAGATGGGGGCACCTGACCCGGCTCATGTTACCGGTCTCATGAAGTTAGGACCTAAAATCTCAAGAATTTGACACCCCATAGGCAAAAAAGGGTAAATACTGTACCCTGTACCTATTTATTTGGAAGTAAAGGCCACCAAAGATGGAACAAACATCCCTACAAAGAAGACTCACTTAGGCTGCAGTCACACTGGTGGCTTGGTGTGGTATGGTGCCGCCTCAAATTGTACCAGTTTAAAGTGTAGCAGAGTATTTCATCCAGACCGCACATCCTGTGGCAGGTTGCCCGTGCAGCCGTCCTGTGGGGGACATTAGTGTTGTGTGTAGTTTAAAGTGTAGCAGAGTATTTTGGGTTTTATTTCAATGCAGGTGGATGGATGGCGTCATGCGCATATGAGCATATAGGCAGCAACTAAAAAAAAAACAGTTGTGGAAATGGATCTGCAAGTTCAGATGTCTCTTTTGGGTTCTTTTCACTGCAGGAGTGTTCAGACATTGGAAAACCTGGAGGGAACTGTGAACATTCATACTGGACTTTCCTTGGTATCTGTTTATTACGCTTCCATCGTGGAACAGCACAGGCTGCCGATGACTGCACCACAGGAGACAGATGTCCTTGTCTGGAGGGGCCCATTTATTCTGCTCAGATAATTTTACTATATTGCCACAAACTGTGTGTGTGACTGCAGTCTTAGATAAGACTTTGCAACTTGTGTACATGTGTGAGGAAATTATGATGGACTGTGATTCCACAAAACATGGAAACAATGTGTGCAGAGAGAGAAAATCTATGTAACATTATGACCCATGAACAAATCTCGTGTCAGATAATCAAATAAAAGCCGAATGCAATCATGTTTCAAGAGTGACCTTGATCTCTGGTCTACCTATTAAATTCAGTGCCCTATAATTAACGAATATGTAGTACCACAATGATGAGAATTAACCACCACAACAGAGCCCCTTTGACCTTTAGCTCATGCTCAGTGCTCTAGTCCACCACAACAGAGCCCCTTTGACCTTTAGATCATGCTAGCCCTTGCTAGAAACCCTTACAGAAGGAGCTGTGGTTTAGTGGCAGGGTGTTGTGCTTTGCATACAGAAGGTCATAGGTTCACTCTCCCTAGTATCTTTAGGTAAAGGATCTCAGGGAGAAAAGGTTGTGGGGAACACCTTTCCCTGCTTGAAACTCTGGAAAGCTGCTACTAGGGCTGAGTACCGACAAGCTAAATGGATAGATGGCAGCTTTATCTGGTCCTAAAAAATGAATTGTAGGATTGCCAGCATTTTTATTGCCTCTGCTCTTGTGCCCTAATTGACACACATAAATCTAGCAGCTTAATATTGGCAGTATATATGTATGGCAGTGTTACAAGAGGCCGTGTATTCCCTGGCCAGAAACTGTGTTTGGAAAGCACCCCTGTGACCTGTATTTTCAAGCCATAGTTTTTGCCGCTAAAGACACACCCAAGGCACAGAAATATTCCAAAGAGTGCACCCATCCCAGAACCCTTCTGGAAGTTAATTTTCAGCTGTGAGTTGTAATGGGAAGAAAACTCCAGATCTGAGGAGGATGGCTTCCCACCTTCTGTGATGTGGTCCAGTTGTCGCCTGGGAAGTTGTAATGACCGCATGAGGGAGAGCTTATGAACTGCTGCTCCTGGTGGGGCAGATGAGGACAGGCTTCTGATCTCCACTGCATTCTTAGCAAGAATTCATTTTTTTGAATGTTATGCAGGAAATCCATGTTAAACCTTCAGGCCACAATTAGCCAGCTGTCATATGCAGGATGGAACTGAAGATTTATTTCTTAGTAAGGGAAGGTGGCCCTGGCCTAGATGACCCAGCCTAGCCTGGTCTCCTCAGATCTTGGAAGCTACGCAGGGTTGGCCCTGGTTAGTGCTTGTATGGGAGACCAACAAGTGATTCCAGGGCAACTATGCAGAGGAAGGCAATGGCAAAGCACCTCTGTTAGTCTCTTGCCTTGAAAATCCTATGGGGTCACAATAAGCTAGCTGCGACTTGACAGCACTTTACACACACACACACACACACACACACACACACACACACACACACGGTGACTTCATTAGTGGATGACTGAGTTGATAATACAATAGCTTAATCTAAGCAGTGTATACAATACAGAATATAAAACTACCTTTCTATCATGCACTCCTGTATGTGGCCCAGGCAGCCAACTAAACCGTACAATGGAATGGATTGAAAACATGAGTTAAAAATCACTTTTTCAGTACCTGTTTCTGTCCAAAGATTAAGCCATAAAATTGGCAGGCAAATAATTTCTGAAATAAAACAACAAAAAAGAGAGAATCTTGTGACATCTTAAAAACTAACATTTATTCTGGCAGAAGCTTTTGTGGAATAGAGCCCACTTCATAAGGTGCATAAAATGAATCCCATGTCTCACTGACGGCAATAGGTTCCTTCTCCTTCCACAAAAACTGGAATGGTCTCCATCCTTCCCTGCTGGGAATTCATTCCCCATTAATTTGCTTCTCCAGCAGTCATGCTGGGTCCAATATAACCCCTAGGCTGTTGACTGAGTCAGCAAGGGTCAGATGATCCCCACCAAAGCACGACATCCTTCAAGAACTCAGTCCTCCCAACCGGCATTATCTTCATCTTGTCAGGGGGCATTAAGGGAAGATGGCTGCCAGTGTCAAACATCCAGGCTGTGTTTTTTCTCTCTCCAGTTGCAGGAATTAATAGATTGGATGTGGCCAAGGGCATGAGCCCTTAGTCATGAGTCTAAGATCTGTTGGCCAGAAGGACTACAGCCCAGGGCCTTGGACAGATGAACTAACCTGGTGGACATGAATCCAGGATGCTCTAGTTACTTTTGTCTTTCTTTCTTTTTCTTTTTTTTTAACTATTTAACTATTTAACTATTTTAACTAACCATTTATAACTATATGTTTAAAATGGGATTTTTTTGTAAGCCACTTTGGGTTCCCATTGGGGAGAAAAGCAGGATAAAAATATAAAAAACAATAAAGTCCTCCAAGCTACGTCCATCTCACTCTAGTCCTTGAGCACAGATATTCTGAGGTCTTAACCATAATGGATCTATGGAAGGGTTGGTTGCCTCATGTCCATTTAACTTCTGGGTTTGTCATGTAGAAAATTAGTACTGCTGCACTGAGGTTGTCCCATGCTTATGCCTCAGGAGTGAAACTGTGTTACCTGAAACACCTGCATAGTAGAGAAGCACTTGTGTCACATGTTCCTTTAAGCTTATAGTTCAGGGATGTTAACTGCTTTAATACAGACATTCAAGATAGATGCATACAGAATACCGAGTGGAGCCAAACAGGGATGCTGGGAAATCCAGGAAGTGTATCTTCTCATTTTTTTTTTAATTAGAGGAAATAACAGCTACCCAGTCCTCTAATTTGGACTGAGACCAACTGTGTTGGGGTGTTTGTGTCTGACCATTCCTTACATTGTTTCACACACACTCACACACACATCCAGTATTAGTTATTTAATAGATAGAAAAGGTTATCTTCTCTTTGAATTTTCTTTTCTTTTCCTGACTAATAACAGTGTGGGAGTGGGTCAGTTTTCATCTGTATAGTTGTTTTCACATCATGAATCAGGGCATTACATGCCTGTAATTTATGTTTCAAAAAATGCAGAGCAGTTTGATTCATAGATTTCCCAGCATGTTGCCTGGTTTAGTTCAGAGAGAAAGGTCAACCCATTTGGATCTTCAAGTAGTTAAATTCACCCTGACTCCTGGTTTTGAGCCAATCCACCCTTCAGGATCACTGATGTTCTGGAGGAGCTCCCATGCATGAAATGAACTGTTGGATCAGAGATTCTGGGTTGTTTTTTTAATATAACTTTGGAGAGCCAGGGCGTATGATCAGTCAGTGAAACTAGCTGAGAATTCTTATTACAATGTTGTGTTAGTAATAACATGATTTTCTTTTTAGGAGAAAATGTTTCACATTTTGTGCAAAACTTGTTCAATAATTTACACCAGAAAAGATTTTTTTAAGAGACTGTTTTTACTTGTTGAAAACTATTTGATAAGGTATATTTGAGAGAGTGAAAAATATGTATTGAGATTTTTAGGGAGGAATACATTGTTATTTCCCAAACAGCTTTATAAGAGTAACGTGTCTTTGCCATTTCAGCAACTAGTCAATGCAACTGATCCCTAAGTGCATCGCTGGCCAAGTAAGTTGTTGTTGGATTTTTGCCTGCTTTTCAAGCACGGACTGGATAGATTGAATCCTTGGGCCAATGCTCACATAAAGATGTGGTTTGAGTCTGTTTGATTTTGGTTCTTGATGGGGTCAGAGTTTACAAAGCTGAGCAGAACTTAGCATTCAACTCCCGTGCATCTATTTTATTTACTTTTAATCTGTGCCGTTTCTCATGCCACCCTATCCAGGAATTTAGTTTTGAGTTTCAGGTTAAACCTCTGGGCCCTCTCAATCTCAAAGTTAAACACAGTTGAAGCTGACAAGTTTTGCATCACAATGAGCCAAAGCCATGGACAGCACATTATTCCAATGCAAAACTGTAAATCAGAGCCGGGCTAGCTTGAAAGTAGGCCAAGATTTGACTGAAAGGTTCATGAACCTGAAAGGATCTTTTGATGAGTCTGATCTGAGAGCCTGGGATGAAATGAAACCCCAAACCAGAGGAGTTCAGTGAGTTTTTATGTCATCTTAGATTTGGTTGCACATATTTCACGTGCCTCTAGGGACTCCACTCTGCCGACAGAAACCCAGAAGTATTCCTTGATGTCAATGAAGGTATTCAGAATTTACATTGGTGTAATAGGAATCAGCATTAGTTTGATTATGTACTTTGGCCTCTGTGTTTTGTTGGGATCCAAGAAACCAGCATTCCATCAATCCGGTTCAAACTGTACACGGTTTACACACAACTTACTAAAAGAAAGCAATTTTGAGGCATCCCCCTGAACTATTTTGAGAATGTGTGGTTGTACTGGCTAGTACACAAATTAAGAATGTAATATGCCTTTATTAATATACAGTACATTTAGTAATACACAGTATTTTCAGTGTTGATTTTACATTTATAGACTGCTTGAAAACACCCTTACTTGTGGTGGCACTAGCTTTCCCCAGAAGTTTCTTACTAAGGTACATGCCATTCAGCCCCAAAGACTGGAATGACCTTCACAAATCTACCTCACTAGGTGGCAATGTGGATTCACCTTGTGCCGCTTGTCTTAAGCCTAGTGTGAAGATTTGAATCCCACAGAGAATTTACCTGGGTGAATGAATTCAGCTTGTGAGCTACCCATTCAGCTCAGGCCAAAGGAGGGCATGACAAGGAAACCAACCACATTTGAAAGGAAACACCTTAACAACAGTAGGGTGGGACAGGGTACCTCTTTTAACAGATTCTTGCATCTTACATAAGCTTCCAGATCATGCTTGCTCAGTGAGATGAGCAGGAAGAGGATTCTGGTGCTGTTTTTTCCTATGACTTACCACTGTGGCCCAACCCTCACTTAAGTGGAACTCATGCTGAAATTGCTGCATTTATTGGGAAGTTTGATAGTATTCCATTAGGACTCAGTCATAATAAGGGTTTCTTGTTAAACACTGTAGGTATTAAATTTGCTTAGTAAGTCT
Organism: Gekko japonicus; assembly: GCF_001447785.1. Taxonomy (NCBI): domain Eukaryota; kingdom Metazoa; phylum Chordata; class Lepidosauria; order Squamata; family Gekkonidae; genus Gekko; species Gekko japonicus. The sequence continues at coordinate 700,898 of NW_015160214.1, forward strand.
AGCAAGATTGGCACAAAGACAGAATTATCACATTGTGTGCCCTTTGGCTTCACTGTGTGTGTGTGTATATATATATATCCCTCTATGAGGCCATGTCTGTATGTCTACCTACCTACCTAAGGTAAAGGTTTCCTTTGATCGGAAGGTAGTTGAATCTTACTCTAACGAGTGGTGCTCATCCCTATTTCCAAGCTGAAGAGTCAGCACTGTCCGAAGATGTTTCAGTGGTCATGTGGCCAGCATGACTAAACGCTAAGCTGCACGGAATGCTGTTACCTTCCCACCAAAGCGGTACCTATTTATCTATTTGCAATTTCTTGCTTTTGAACCGCTAGGTTGGCAGGAGCTGGGGCCAGAGACGGGAGCTCACTCCGTCATGCAGCACTAAGGTCTCGAGCTGCCGAGTTACCGACCTTTCGGTCTGCGGCTCAGCATCTTAACCTCTTTGATGCATCAGTGAAGTGGGCTGTAATCCTTGAAAGCTTATGCATAATAACTGGGTTGGTCTTTAAGATGCCACAAACTGATTTCTGTTCACTATACTGCCCTACTGGAGTGCTGGATTTTAGATTTTAAAATCCCACTGGATTTGTTTTCCGGTAAGAGACTAACACAGCTGCCCCCCTGGATCTTCTGATCAGGGTCGGTGTCAGAATACCTTCAGGTGAGGCAGCTGCCAGGGCCCTGCTGCATGCACTGCCCAGTGCCACTAGGGAAAGGTCTGCAGTCAGCCGTGAGCATGGACAGTGGGAGGGCTTGTGAGCATACAGTCAGGTGGGAGGCATGCAGGTCGGTGGGATGGAAGGGGGGCATGAGTGCCTGGTGGCAGCCAGAGGATGGGGGGCTGGGAACTGTCTGCCCGGGACCCACAAAAACCTGGAACAGTCCTGCTTATAGATACTATAAACAGTCTTGTATAAAAACAGTTCAGAAGACTTGCAAAGTCACCTCAAGATGTTTTATTCAACATACCTGGCTATGCTGAGTTCAGTACAGATCAGGAAAACACAGGAACAAAGGACAGGCTTGACATGTTAAAATCCACTGAAAAGGTTGAGGGTTCTTGTTGTGCTTACTGAAGTTTGAAAATTCATAGCTTTGGTTCAGGCAGGTAGATGCGTTGGTTTGAAGCAACAGAACAAAGTCCGGGTCCAGTGGCACCTTTAAGACCAACAGAGTTTAATTCTGGGTATAAGCTTTCATGTGCATGCACACTTCTTCAGATACACCGAAACAGACTTCCTCAAGCCTTTCATATAGGTAGAGAGGGGGGGGGCTAGTTGCCAGGAAGGGCTAGTTAGAGTCAAGATGCATAAGTAACTGAGCAATAAATTTAGCTGAGATTGGATTAAAGCAGTTGGTAAGAGCTGTGAGCTGCGGTGGCTCAAGTGGTTAAGACGCTGAACTGCAGGCTGTGGAAGGTCGGTAGTTCAGCAGTTCAAGACCCGGGTGCCGCATGATGGAGTGAGCTCCCATCTCTAGTTCCAGCTCCTGCCAACCTAGCAGTTCGAAAACAAGAAATTGCAAGTAGATAAATAAGGACCACTTCGGTGGGAAGGTAACAGCGTTCTGTGCGCCTTGGTGTTTAGTCACGCCGGCCACATGACCACGGAAACGTCTTCAGACAGCGCTGGCTCTTCAGCTTTGAAACGGAGATGAGCACCGCAACCCTAGAGTCAAATTCAACTGGCTTTCGAGCAAGGGAACCTTTACCTTTTACCTTTAAGACCTGTAAAGAGCAGCAACTTAGCATACAAATAAAAGCGTTAACAAACAGATGTGAGAAGTAAGTTTGAGTTTTGCTATCACTAAATGGCAACTACCTATTGAGAGGATCATGTTGTGAGCGTTCTCCCCTTGTGAGTAAATTGATTGTATTTATTTATTTATTTATTATTCAGTCATAAAGACTGAAAAGGGCTTATGCTCATGTCATGTGAATCAGCACTTGGATTCAGATAATATCAGACAGCGTAAGTGTCTACAGTGAAAGCATAGGGGTTGGGGAAAGAACAGTATTGAAACAGCATGTTTTGTCTACATGAGTTAACTATTTTTCATGTGCGCAGTCCCTATGGATGTACAAACTACATCCTCAGGTTTATTGTAGTTTCATGGTGAGGCTGGTAAGCAGTGCACTGTCCTTGTGTAAATCAAGTTCTCACGAAAACCGTCTATTTATTGAAGAACTGACTCTGGCTCCAGAGTTTTGAGGGGAAGAAAATCAGCAGGCTCCATCTTCTGAAACCCCAAAAGTCAACAAGCTAAAAACCTTTGATATTTGTACAACTACCAGAGGACTGTAGAGTTCTTGACTTTCCCCGTGATTTTATAAATGTTTTTGCAACCGTATTTGTGCACGGCTTGAGCATTCAAGAGGGTAAATCTGAGATTAGATCTAGATCAGATCACTTCTCGGGTTGCCACATAGCCAAGCAACCTTAGGCTGTGTTTTTTTAATCGCTATTTATTTTGAATTGCTTATTTCTTCAGGGTTTTTTTTTTATGTCATCATGAGTCCTTTTGGTTAAAAATGCTTCAGAAAACAAGAGAACATAGAATAGAACTGTGTATTCTGGAGAGCAGTTTCTGTAACTATTTACCCTTCTCTTATAGCAGCCTATGCAGTTGCCATGAACATCTAATTAAAAGTTAATTTTGACCATGGATTTTGTTTCATGTTTGTAGAACCCAAAGCTTCTGGCTTGGATCCAATGGGATAGACATGTTGGTCTCTAATAGCAAAAATGGCATAGTAGTCCAGTAACACTTCAAAGTCTACCACAATTTATTTCAGCGTAAGCTTTCATGAAAGCATTTCACAGCAGCTTTCTCAGCTCCACCTCCCTCCGGAGGTCAAAAATACTCCCAGAATGGTGTTCCTGAGCACCACAAAGACCAAATCTCCCACTTCAGCAGGAGACCTCCTTTGGCTGTGCCTGCAGCCACTCAGCTGGGTGGCAGAGGGGAAATGCTAGGGGGAGCAGCATTGTGTGCCAATGGTGCAATGTTACTTCCAGTAAATACCTGGAAGTGATGTCACTGCGCAGGCACGATGTTCTAGGATTTGGCCTAGACTGTCACACTTGCATGTGCTTACCAGAAGTGACGTTGTGGTGTTGGTGTAATGTCATTTCCCCCATCCTCGGCCCTCCCTCTCCTGCTGATTGCCAGCCAATGGCTGGTAACCCTGTCTGTGTCTAGGGGGACAGGGGACTCCAGGAATAGCATTTTCGTGGGCATTTTGGACTGCAGCAGGAGGTGGGAAGCATCTCTGTGGCTGTAAATCCTTCTGTCCCACACCTGCTAGTAAGAGCCAGATTTGACATCATGGTGGGCAGCCATGTTTATTCATTTATATACAGAACAGGGAATGGATTTAACTCTTGTAATGAAGGGCATGTGTGTATGTGCTCAGCCCCTGTTCTCAGGCACTTCAGCCAATTGTCTCCCTCAGCAGGGCTCAAGTGGACTAGGCACGGAGGGGGAAGGGCCTGAAGAGATGGAGGACAGTGAGGGAAGTGACAGCTGGAGTTGCATTCAGTTCCCCTTGTCCCCAAGAACCTTTTCTTGTAAAAACTGAACTACCCACTCACCCTCCACATTATAAGTGGATGGGGCAGACGCACGAATATACAAGCATTAGGCCTAAGACCCTCTATACGGATGCACATGGGAATTTTGTCACCAAGAGGAGAACAACTGTCTTGGTCTTCAGGAGAGAAGCAATCAGGCATGATGACTACCTTGAACACAAGGTCAAAGGTGTGGAGGATTGTTGTTTTCATTCTCAGCTGTGCTGAGAAAGTGTAAATATAGTAGCAGAAGCTGAACCAGCCCAAAAGGAAATGAGCTTGGTTACAGGATCATAGGTCATGCCACCATCTATCACTTTTAGGAGAAAGGAATGTACAACCAGATGCTAGCATGCAGATGTTACTTTCAGCCACATGCTTCTGGTTAAAACCCAACACAGAGAGGATACCAACAATTTAAAACAACAAAATGGGAAATAAATAGAAGAGTCAAAGGAGTTAGGGATTGTTTGTGGAATTTTGTGTACAATTTGGCCTGGTGTCAGTAACGAGAACTGCTGCTGTTATTAGGATGAAACTTTCCTTTTAGAAGAAAAGGTTGCAGTTCATACAGCATTGCCTTACGACAAAGATCTTTCCTTTCTTTGAAACATCTGGTGTTGGTTGCTAACAGAAGGAACATGGGTTAAATCCAAGATAGCAGCCCCCGTGTTATTTCTGCGAGAGCTCTTGCTCTTTACTGACATTGAGATGAAATATTTCATCAGGCTGGAACGCTACAGTCTTGCTCATGCATTGATTGAGTGACTTTGCCGTCAACATTAATCTTAAATAAAAATTTTTAAAAGCAGTATAATCGCTGGGTTTGCTGTTAAATATTCAGAAGGAATGCCTATTGCTGTCTGTGGTGGGATGAGCCTGAGACTTAGCCAAGACCACCTTTAGGCCAAGGGCAGGGGTCCCAACACTGCTTCAGTGCATGCTGGGAGTTTGGAGGGGGCCAATGCCTGAGGAGGGTACAGTTTATGGAATGCCACTTCTGGGTGATGCTTGAGGCTGCTTCCCCTAGTCTTTATGGTCTTTACCACAGAAACTAGGGAAAGTGAGGGTGACTTGTCTGGTGGGGGGGGACCCTTGGGAATGATAGAACACACCCTCAGCAAAGGGGTCAGGCTTTGGCAGAGAGCAGGGGCAAGGCAGATGTGGGTGAGGAAACTATGCATGCCCAGGTGGGACTTGAAATGGGCAGCTGACTAGGAGCTAGGATTGGGAGCGAGTAAAGCAACTTCCTCAGGTCCAGGGTGTGTATGCTACACTGTATCTGATGGGGGGAAGGCTGGATACTGTATTGTACCTGTTTCTGTACCTGGTTGTTTCAGTTGTTTCATCTGCAATGAGGGCATGATGGACTGATGGCCTTTGTCAAGCTTACTGTGGCTGAACTTGCTGGCCACCCAACATTGGTGGCACTACAGGTCACACAGTCACCTGTATCCTATTATTACGGACTCTTGCTGTATCATGTTCAAGTACATGACCTCATATACAGTAAAGTCTTTTGGCCAACTGGAAGGGTAATATCTTCCAGAAATGGGATGATGACTCCTGTAAAGATTCTTGTACTTGGATACACTTACAAACATATCCTGTAAATAAAAACAAGTCTTGCAGGATCAGAACATTCTGCAAGAACATGCTTTGATGAATGCCAACAAGGTCTATCCTGCCCAATGTCCTGCTTCATTAAAAAAAGCCAGCTGGATAGTCTCAAGAACCCACAGGTTGGGCATTTGGTGGTATTACATCTCTCGCACGGAATCCTAACCCAAGAATCATTTCTCTGCAGAGGAGACCAAACTTACAGCCCCCCCTACTGTCTCATGTGTACAAACTCATAAATCATGAAATGACAACAAAATACCATATCATGATTATGGGCTTGCCGCTTGGACTGCAAGGAGATCAAATCAGTCAATCCTAAAGGAAATCAAACCTGACTGTTTCCTGGAAGGACAAAAGCTGAAGCTCAAATACTTTGGCCACCAAATGAGAAGGAAGCACTCACTGGAGAAGACCCTGATACTGGGAAAGATTGAAGGTAACAGAAGAAGAGGACAGCAAAAGATGAGATAGTTACACAGTGTTACTGATGCAACGAACATGAAATTGAGCAAACTCCAGAGGATGGCAGAAGACAGGAGAGCCTGGCGTGATGTGGTCCATGGGGTCACGAAGAGTCGGATTCGACTGTGTGACTGAACAACAGTAACAGCTTCTAAAATGGACTGATTTCCCCTGCCCTCCCAGTACGTAGGTACAGCACAGAGGTTCCTTTTAATTAATAGCTGTTGAAACCCCTTTTATACACTGTCACTGCAATCCTATGCAGATTTACTTTAGTAATCAGTGGGCTCAGACTAGAGTAACTCTGCATAGGATTGTACTGTAAGTATGCCAGTGTAGCAAAACATAACTTCCCAACAACCCTGTGAGGAGGTTAGGCTGAGTGTGTGTGACTGGCCCAAGGTCACCCAGTGAGCTTCTATGGAAGAGTGGGTATTTGAAATTGGGTCTCCCAGGTCTTAGGCTGAAATTCTAACTGTTATACCAGACTGGCTTTCATGCAGTAGAAGCTGTTGAACATTAGCAAGGGGGTGGGCCTGGGTGATTCATGCAAGTCATGTGGTAGCAAGTTGCCTGATGACTGTTGCTTGTCCTGCCTGGCCATAATGAATCCTTCAAAGGCCAAAACAGCCCTGGAAAGGGTTCTGCCCCCCCCCCCCCGCCTTTTATGGGTAGAAGTAGAGGCTGGAAAGCTGGCAATACTTTTGTGGTTGCCTAGCAATACTGAATCATAGAATCATGGAGTTGGAAGGGACCTCCAGGGTCATCTAGTCCAACCCCTTGCATAATGCAAGAAATTCACAAATACCTCCCCCTCCACACCCCCAGTGACCACTGTTCCATGCCGAGAACATGATAAAAAACCTCCAGGATCTCCAGCCAAATTGGCCTGGAGAAAAATTACTTCCTGACCCCAAAGTGGCGATCAGCATCTCCCTGGGTGTGTAAGAAAGGGACACAAGAACTAAGCACTGAGGCAACCCTTCCTGCCCTCCCTCTCATGATCTGCCTAAGTTCACAGAATCAGCATTGCTGTCAGATGGCCATCTAGCCTCTGTTTGAAAACCTCCAAAGAAGGTTTTAATTAATTGATTGAATCAGTTACAGATCCACCTAACAGTCATAGGATCCAAACCACATTTTACCAATTTGTCAACAAGAATATCATGTGGAACCTTATCAACCTTATCAAGAGCCTTACTGAAATCAAGATAAACTATGTCTACAGCATTCATGTGGAGGAGAAGTGGGGACTCAAACTTGTTTCTCCAGATTAGAGTCCACCACTCTTAACCACTACACCACATGCTTCTGTTACAGGGGGTGGGTGGGTTTAACCCCCTTTTTTGTTTTTATTCTATTTTATTTTATTTTTATATTTCATTTTTTCCTGCAAACCTAGAACTTTTATCAGGGCTGTCCGTTCATGGCTCCAGCCTTTGGTTTGAAGTATCCATAGATGGAGCCACACTAAATAATTAGATACATTGATGACCGAGATATTTTAAGGAAAACTAAACTGAAAAGAGCTTCTGTCTCGATCAAGTTATCAACAGGACATTGTGCCATACAACCAGACTGCTACGTTTAAAAAATAATAAATCCTCAAGCAGAAGAGAACAGGTAAAACAATAGTCAGGAATTATAAAATCACTTTTCTTGTCACTTAGGGACATTGCAAGAAGACCGAGAACTCAGTTCTGAATCACTGATTTTGGCACCAAGAAACCTCAAAGCAATCACGTATCGGGATCCTTTATCATTATTAGCGACATATATCAGCAGCATATACAAAGAACAAAATGAAACACACACACACACCCCACAGGAGCCACAAACCCATAAAAGTAAAAACTGGCCAGTGTCGGCATGTACAACATGCACGCTTGACAGACTGGGACTAGGTAAGAAGATTAAACCCAGCGAACCTGGTTACTGAACAGGGGATCACAGCGTTTTTAACTAGTTTAGACACTAAAAATTCCTACCTCCCTTCAGTTTCATTTCCAGGCCCTAATTACCTCAGGGCCGCAGGGACTAGGTTGGCACTGTTGGATGCAGGGGTCAGGGCAAGCACTGAGGGCCAGCAATGTTCCCAATACAGCCTTGATGTGTTTTGACAGGTCTTAAGGACACCTGCTACGTTTGGAGACTTTTCTCTTTCACCAGCAGGCTTTAGAACAAGTGTGTGTGTTGACAGGGGTCTGGGGGGAGATACCACTTCAGGGTGTTGAGGTGGGATAAGCGGGAGCAGGAGGAACATTTCCAGTGAACGTGTCAGGAAAGATTTTTCTTGGCTTCTTCATTCCATAATGAGAGATGAACAATGTAACTAAACCGCTAAATCTTGCACTGCTTAGTGCCCAGCCTTGGATTGGAGCAGTCAGACAGGTTATTTCTTGGCTTATTCTTTCAAAAGCATTTTAATGCCAACTAATAGCTTTCCATGGTGAAGCCCACACATACCCCATTTTTTATTCGTTTAGGGAATCGCCTACAGAAACATTTTGTTGCCTGGGGGGAAATATTGAAATGGTGGTAAACAAATTCAAGAATCAATGTAATCATTAGCAATGTGCTACTATTCCAGAGGACCCCACAATTTGTCACCTGGGGCCTAAAGGCAAGTTTGACTTCGACTGAAGGCAATTCTAGTATGGTTTTAGTTATCATTAAACGGATGCAACTGGAGGCTTATCAAGTGTTCCACATTACACAGGCAAGCATCTTTAAAAACAAAATGAACACAACTTATTTCAAAATGAGTTTCATGAGTCACAGCTCACTTCCTCAGATGCACAGAAGTGTACATCTATATGAGGCTTGGTTATATATCCAACAGGGCAGGGAGACGTTATAAAGAGAGGCTGGTGTAAAACAAGATCCAATCAAAAGAGAAATCATTTCACCTAAAGCAGCAGAGTTGTATAAACATCAAATCTAGGCCCCGGTCACACCGCAGGAAAAATTGGGGTGGAAGTGCGGCTTTTTAGAGCCGCAGCAAAAGAGAAGCGCGGCAGTGGGATCAGACAGTTCCCCCGAGCCGCCGCACATATGCTCCCCAGCGCGATCAGACATGAGGGGGAAGCCACGGACAGGAGAGTGAGGTGAGTCAGCTGCGCATATGTGCGCCTGCGCAGTTCGGCAGGGGGCATTGCATGCTGCGGGAGACGGGCGCGTCGGTGATCATACGGCCGCCCGTGCCACGGATTTTCCAGTAGGTAGTAGTGCTTTGCAGGTTTATTTTAACTCCGCATCTTCGGCCGGAAGAGATGGGTGCACGCCGCTTCCCAGATGTTGTGGTGTGATCGTGCCCACTTGATGCGCCCCCGATCCGTTCCTCTTGCGGACCAAATCCTCCCGTGTGACCGGGGCCCTAATACAAGGTGAAATGAGATAGGGGAGCAAATTAAAATAAATATATACAAACTGTTAGCTTGTATGGTAAGTTAGGATGCCAAGGTCCTGTTAAGGCCCTAGGAGTACATTGTCCAGAACCTGTGAATGAATTTTCATTCAGTAGTCTTGTGTTGGATGATCCTACCTATGAACTTCTTTTGAAAGAGAACAATAAATCAGGCACAGTATGTCCTGAGAGGTTAACAAGTTCCTCCACTGGTTTCTGTCCATTTATTAGTTTGCGTAGAGATTGTCCTGTGACCTGTCTAGTGTAGAGAGTAGATTCTGTGTGCCTGTTTAGGTGTAAAGTTCTGGCTGGACAGGTCTTATTTTTAATGGAAAAGTGTGTTCTTAGACAAGGAGCACTAAACGTAGCCTTCACCTCCATCTTACCTCTCTGGAGCGTTTTTTTAAGCCATATTGATGGCTCATGGGAAGAAGCCCTTGGTCTCTCTCCTGCTTCTCTCTGACTGGTGATGAAATCAGGGATCGTATATACAAAGGTAATTTCTTCAAAAATATTAGTCCATCTCTTCTTCACCCCCACCCCAAAACATGCTTTTCATCTATTAATACCAAATGGATGAATTCACCACCACCTCTATGAGCTTTGTAAATCAAAATTAATTCTTGCAAGCAATTTTGCTACTACAGAGGACACATTTAGGCCCCAATCCTATTTAAATTTATCTGGGAGCAAGGTCCCTTGAACCCAGAAGTTAATTCCTGAATAAACATGCAGAGAGTTGTACCCCCTATGCCACAGCCTCATGGCTGCTATTTATGAATAAAGGCAGAATCCTTTTTTTTTTTTAAGGCAGAATCCTGACAGAAGATGACTTTAACAGTTGGACTAGGGCTGCCTGTTAGGTACTGCGATTCAAAAATAGCAGAGTTAAAGCAGCCAGACACATGTGTATTTGTCTAGAAAAATAACTTTACTAAAGATTATATAAAAGGTACTTGGAGAAAAAAATAAAAATAAATCATCCTTACCAACTCTAAGCTACATGTTGCTTCTCTAAGAACTTAAATTGTGACTCAGAGGAAACTTCAAGGAGTACAACAAAGAGCAATAAACTGAAACCCTATGCTCTCTCCCTTGGCTCATCCCCAAACTATTGATTATCCAACTGGAGAATCCCAACACTAACTAATGATGCATTCTATCGCTCTGGCAGGAAAAATGTGTATTCAGTTCTATTGGATCTGTAACTAGAAATTAGCACGCATAACAAACAGGAAATACTTTCATGACAAACAGGAAGAGAATTCATGAACTGAAGTCATGAAGGTTCAACTTCTCTTGAAGACACTCAAACTTCTTCTGGGTGAGTGGACTTGGTCTGGATGTCAGCCACCATTTCATCTGTTGGACAAGACTTTATCTCGATTAGTCCTGGTTGTTGCATCTCTCTCACTTTATGGTATCTGACAACTACATGCTTGGTCTTGGCTTTGATGCTTTCACCTCTGGCCAAAGCAATGCATGTTTTGTTGTCTTCAAACATGTTTATTAGTATGGGTTCTTTTATTACAAAATCTTCCAGCAGATACAATATCCATTCACGTTCACCACAGACGTTGGTAGCAGAAGTGAACTTTGCCTCAGCTATAGACAAAGCTGTTAAAGTTTGTTTTTGACTTGTCTAGTCGATTAGATTTCCTCCATAGATGAACAAATATCCACTTACTGATTTGCGATCCCAACACAGCCAACCTCCAGGGGGCACCTGGAGATCTCCCACTATTACAGGTGATCTCCAGATGACCAAGATCAGTCCCCCTGGAGAAAATGGCTGCTTTGGAGGGTGGACTCTGTGGCATTGTACCCTACTGAGGTCCCTCCCCTCCCCAAACCCCGCCCTCCTCAGGCTCCACCTACAAAATCTCCAGGGCTTTCCCAACCCAGAGCTGTCAACCCTAAGTGGAACTAGTAAAATCTTGAATATTGGTCAACCTAGCACTGAATAGATGAGAAAGACCCTCTCTCTCAAAGAGTATGCTGAAAAATTGAGAATAAAAGATACCAAGCACATGAATTACTACAATGAATAGTAGAGAAAATGGAGAAATCCAGACAGAGAGAAAGCAGAAAGGCTCAGTGCCTATTTTGCCTCAGTTTCCCCCCTTCCTGAAGAAGAGAACAGGCTTATCTAGAGATAGTAGTAGACAAGGCACGGCATCTGGGCTGGTGGTTGACATGGACAGAGAGGTTGTTGAGAGGCACCTGGCTGCACTGGATGAGTAAAAAACCCCAAAAGTGCTCAAAGAACTTTCTAGAGAGTTTGCAGAGCCTTTGTCCATCATTTTCAAAATCTGTTGGAGGATGGGAGATATGCTATGAGGAGGAGGAGGAGATTGGATTTATAATCCACCCTTCACTACCCAAAGGAATCTCAGAGAAGTTTACAATCCCATTTCCCTTCCCCTCCCCATGACAGACCCTGTGAGGTAAGTGGGGCTGAAAGAGCTCTTTTGAGAACTGCTCGGGAGAGAACAGCTCTGAAAGAACTTGTGACTGACCCAAGGTCACACCAGCAGCTGCATGTAGAAAAGTGGGGAATCAAACCCGGTTCTCCCAGATTAGAGTCCGCGCTCCTAACCACCACACCAAAACTGGTTGTATGGGCGGTTGTACCAATGATGCAGAGAACAGGTTTTGTCTTCAACAAATACAATGTTAAACAAAATTTAAAAATTGAAGGTCATTTTGAAAGGTTTCTCTCTTTTTCTTTCATAAGACGCACAGTGTTCTTCAAAGTAATGCTGTCTGTAAAGCTAACCGTGCTTGAATGAATGACAACAAGTAATGTGGACCTTGTGGGCCTTTTGTATTTCCTCAGCCAGCTGCTCCTCCAAGTATGTTACATAGCAGAATTATGTAGTATAAACATCACACAGAAGGAAACGATCGCTCATGGACCAAGGCACGTTTCTGTGCCCTCAGGGGGTTGTCTGTTACTTCAGACTGTCAGCTAAACCCAAATCATTTTACTAGTATTTCATGGACAATTCAGACCTACATATCCATCAATGAACAATTAAATCAATGACAAATCTGTCTGGATCCATACTGGCTCCACCAGTTTAAAGAAAGGGCTTGAAAAGTGTATATTTGGGCATCAGACAACTTGTATGTTACCCTCAAGGGGCCAAATAGCTGCACCAAGGGTCCTGAGGATAGGAGAAGAGTGTATGTGTGTGTGTGGGGGAGGTTTAAAACCCTCTTTCTTTTGCAGCCTGCTCTCAGTTGAAATTCACCCCCCAGTAGCTATCTAGGGTTGCCAGCTCCATTCCTGGAGATTCTGAGGTGGAGCCTTGCAGAAGGTGGGGTTTGGGGAGGGAATAAAACCTCAGTTGGCTATAGGGCTGCTAGGTCCTCCCTGGCCACTGGCAGAGGATACGGGGATAGGGTTGCCAGATCCAGGTTGGGAAGCTCCTGGAGATTTGGGGATGGAGCCTGGGGAAGATAGAGACTTCAGTGGGGTACAAGACCATAGAATCCACCGTCCAAAGCATCCATTTTCTCCAGGGAAATTGATCTCTGTAGTCTGGAGATGATTTGTAATTCCAGGGGATCCCTAGGTCCCACCTGGAGGCTGGCATCCCTAGTTGGCTAGGGATAAGAACATAAGAACATAAGAGAAGCCAATGTTGGATCAGGCCAAAGGCCCATCCAGTCCAACACTCTGTATCACACAGTGGCCAGAAATACCAGTGCCATCAGGAGGTCCACCAGTGGGGCCAGGACATTAGAAGCCATCCCACTGTTGACCCCCCCAAGCACCAAGATGACAGAGCATCACTTGCCCCAGAGTCCCTATCTATACCTTGTGGCTAATAGCCACTGATGGACCTCTGCTCCATATGCTTATCTAATTCCCTTTTGAAGCCGTCCATGCCCCCCCCCCCCCCCCGGAGGCTGGCAATAAGCATTGTTGGCTCTGGGTTAGGGAAATCTCCCACCTGGTGATTTTGAGAGCAGAGCCTGGGGAGGCTGGGGTTTGGGGAGGGAAGGAAAGGAAAGGGACAGCCTCAGGGTATAAGGCCATACGGTAGCCATTTTCTCCAGGGGTACTGATCTCTGTTATCTGGAGACCAGCTGAAATTCCAGATCTTCAGCCACTACCTGGAAGTTGGCAACCCCACGTGGCAAACGTTCTATGTACCAGTTTAATTTCCCCCCCTATGTACCTATTTAAGAACTCATTCATGGATTTCTCACTGTCTCATCTAGTTTGACCCTTAGGTTCTGAGGTATAAAAAACCCAGTAAGTTCTAGGCGCCACACTAGCTTTGCCCATGTCATGCCCAGCTGGGGAGGAACCATGGCTCAGTGGCAGAGCATTTACTTTGCATCCAGAAGAACCCATGGTATTTCAGGTCCAAACTACCTGTCCAAACTACCTGTCCAAACTACGGCAGCCTCAGGTCCCCCATGGAAACTCAATTCTAAAGCACTGTAGGGGCCTGATCCAGATGGGGACCATGGAACAGGGGCTCCAGCCTTCCCTCCTGCACCATTCTCCCAACTCCCAACTGGCCTGGGGTGTTACTTGCCTCCAGGGCTCTTTTTGTAGAAAAAGCCCAGCAGGAACTCATTAGCATAATAGGCCACACCCACTAGCAGAAACTCATTAGCATATTAGGTCACACCCCTGCCAGCACAGCTCGTTAGCACATTAGGACGCACCCCCATGTTACCAGAAGTGTGGTCATCCACACACATCTGTTTACCTTGTTTGTTGTCAAAACCCAGGGCCTTTTTTTGTAGCAGGAACTCATTTGCATGTTAGGCCACACACCCCTAATGTAGCCAATCCTAATGAGCTTCTGCTGTTGGGTGTGGCCTATTATGCTAATGAGTTCCTGCTGGGTGTGGCCAACTTGGGAGCCAGCCGGAACTCCGTTCCTGTGCGTTCCTGCCCAAAAATAGCCCTGCTTGCCTCACTAGGGGCGGGGGCTGCACATGCACTGAATTCACAATGTCTTGCAAACCAGGTTCCCAGCAGCTGCTGTCTGTCTATGAGAGGAACAGAGTTGGTTCAGAGTTCAGAGACTCATGAGATAACATATCATCTAGTTTTGACCTTAAGGATCACTGAAATGACACAGATCCAGAGGCAAATATAACGCATCTTTATTCTTATGTTTACTTATGACGCTTGTGGAGTCATTCTTCAGCTACCAATTAAGAATAACTACAAGCAGGATGAAACACAGTATGAAATAAAGAGTGCTTATTGAACGGAGAAATTCTATTCAGGAATATATTTCTCTGGGAAAATATTGGCATTCGATTTCAAAAATGCTTTGCAAATTAATACTATGAATGCAATAGATCCCTCGTTATCCAAACATCTAGTTAGACACATTCACTAGCCTTATGAAAATAGCACTTCGGTATATCCAAATATTTTGGATGTCCTCCGGGTCATTGGGAGTGGTGAGATTATACTATAATTCACTTTCACACCTCTGATTCTGAAGAATCCACTTCAACAATTTCCTTGTAATTTAATGCATTTTGACAACTTTAACATTCTTTTAAACATTCACTTTGACATTGCAAACTGAAATTGATCCAGACGTAATATTTTCAGTGTGTGACATGTGCAAAACAGTCAACCAGTGAAAATTAAACAAATTAGGCTATGCCAGATTTGTAAATACCAGGTGTCGGATTTATGAATCCATAAATAACACAGTGAGAAATGACTCTTCAACTTCCAAATGAGAAGTCTGCAAATGTAAAAATAAATATCAAACTGCATATTGGAAAGATAAATGATATTTTTAATCCAAACTTTGGTTTGATTATTTAGTTCTGCTTACATAATTTAAAATTTCCAGACGTGTATTTCAGACAATGTTGAGCAGCAGGTGAGATCAGGACATATAAAACTAGACTTATGTCCAACTAGACTTGTTCTTCAAGAACACTGGAGTAGTGTTCTTGCTATTCATTTGTGAAGTAATGCAGATTGGATTATAGATGTTAATCTGTTTGTTAGGTATACACCCGAAAATGTAGCACAGCCACAACTAATAGATTTGTGTGTGTGTGTATTCAGTGCTGTTGAATTATGGTGACCCTATGAATTAATGGTATCCAAAATATTCTATCATTAACAGCTTTGCTCAGGTCATGAGGGCCATGGCTTCCCCAACTGATTCAATTCTTCTCATGTTGGGTCTTCCTTTTTTCCTGCTGCCTTCCACTTTTCCTAGTATGATTGTCTTTTCCGATGACTCTTGTCTTCTCATAATGTGATCAAAGTATGATAGCCTCAGTTTAATCATTTTAGCTTCTAGGGAGGGTTCAGGCTTGATTTGATGTAGAACCCACTAATTTGTCTTTTTGGTGGTCCACGCTATCTGTAAATCTCTCCTCCAACACCATGTTTCAAATGAATCGACTTTCTTCCTGTCAACTTTCTTCATTGTCCAGCTTTCACACCCATGCATAATAATGGGGGAAACTATGGCACGAATGATCTTGATCTTGGTCACCAGCAACATATCCTTACACTTAAGACTCTTTTCTACTTCATAGCTGCCCTTCCCAGTCTCAGTCTCCTTCTGATTTCTTGGTTGCGGTCTCCCTTTTGGTTTATGATGGAGCCAAGGAATAGAAAATCTTGAACAATTTCAGTTTCTTCATCGTCACCCTTAAAGTTCTATAATTCCCCAGTAGTCATTCCTTTTGTCTCCTTAATATTCAGCTGCAATCCTGCTTTGGCACTTTCTGCTTTAACCTTCAGTTTGCAGACAGGTTATTAGAAAAAGAGCTAGGGGAACTCATTAGCATAACTCATTAGCATATGTCACACACCCTGACATCACCGGAAGTGTGTCATAAGGCCACACACCCCGCCCCCAATGGTCCCGGCCGCCTCCGCCGGCTTTGCAGCTCCACTGTCGAGCCCCATGAGGGGCCCGGTGGTGGACCTGCAAGGCCGGCGGGAGTGCAAGGAAGCCCCGCAAAGGCCCTCCCTGGCCCCAGG
This sequence comes from Gekko japonicus, assembly GCF_001447785.1. NCBI lineage: Eukaryota > Metazoa > Chordata > Lepidosauria > Squamata > Gekkonidae > Gekko > Gekko japonicus. Next base: position 716,967 of record NW_015160214.1, read on the forward strand.
CAGGCAGGGGTGGGGAGAGGCAGGGAGGAAGCAACTTACCCTCCCTCTTCTCCTGCCTCCTCCTGGCTGAATGAGGGCCGGAAGCGGGGCGGCTGGAAGCAGGGGGCGGGGCTTCGTCATGTGCCCCGCCCCCCGTACCTCACCCGGGGGAACTGCGATCCCCCCCGAAATGACCTCTGCAGGTAGTCATCAGGGAGCCAGTGTTTGCTGTGGTTCCTTATCAAGTGGCAAACTTGGATTTGCTGCCATATGTAAAGTGTGAAATGACAGATCTTATGTAGAGGATTTTTCTTTAGATAGGAAGTTGAGTTTGGTAGACTTCAAGTTGTTTCCCCGTGACATTTGCAAACACAAACAGTAGTGGGACAAATGCACACCTATCATGGTAACCTTCCTTGCCTTTTAAAAATTTAAAAATTATCATCCATCTCCAGACACAGGGCTGCATCCGACCAGCTTTTCTACTAGTGAAAATGAGATTTAGGGTTGCCAGGTCCTTACCTTGTGCCGATGGGGGGTGGGTAGGAGCTTTCCGGGAGTAGAGGGTGGAGCAGCGTCACCATGTGTGATGTCCGCAATGTGATGACATCATGCGGAAGTGACGTCATCGTGTTGGGGACATCACACAGTAATGCTCTGGTATTTTGGTTACCATAGAGTTTTGCCCAAAATACCAGAGCGTCTCCATGCAACATCACTGGAATGATGGCATCAATTCCATGTGATGTCATCATGTTAGGGACATTGTATCGAGTTGTGGCTGTTGGGAGGGCTTCCCCCCACTGGCCAGCTGGCTGGCAGTGGGCAGGAGCCCACCAAATCGGGGGATCCCCTGCTCCCATCTGAGGACTGGCAACTCCACCTTTGATAAAGGCTGTGATGGGGATCGCAAGACCTGCATAGACAGCCAAGTGGGGCTAGGATGTAATAAAGAGGGTAATTGGCCAAAACTGAGTGGAAAAGCTGGCTCGATCCATCCCACAAAATGGGGGAGTACACACATGAAGTTGCCTGATACAAAATCAGACTCTTGGTCCATCAAGCTCAGTTAGGGTAGCCAGGTCCCTCCAGGCAACCAGCAGGGGATGGGATGGGACTTACCAGGAGGAAGCAGAAGGCCCAGGCCATATTGCACATGTCACACAAGCAGTGGTGTCATCATGCCATGACATTGCTGCAAAGTTTGGCAAAAACTCCATGGTAAAAATGGCTTCTACCATAGAGTTTTTGCCTGGATGTCTCTGGCATAATGATTCCACTTCCTATGCAATGATGGCAACATGGCCTGGGCCTTCCTATTTCTCTTGGTAAGTGCCTCCACCATCTGATCATTGGGGGTGGGTCCTGGGGACCCTGCCTCCACCGGGATAGGGGCTGGCAACCCTAAACTCAGTATTGTCTACTCAGACTGTCAGCAGTTCTCCGGGGTCTCAGCCTAGAGGTCTTTCACATTACTTACTGCCATGTCCATTTAACTGGAGTTGCCAGGGATTGAACCAGGGATCTTCTAGATGCCAGGCAGATGCTCTACCACCGAGCCACGGGTTTTCGTTCTATTTCAGTCTGTAAGCATCATCCCACACCATCTTCCCACAGCACAGCTATAAAGACTGACCTTCCCATACACTCTCATTTACTGCAACGCCAACAATTTGTCCCCAACGCAAAATAAAAACAGCATGCACAAAATCAGATAATAAGAACTCCTAGACTATTGTCCCTCTGGGGATGTATAAAAAATACTAGAAGGTGATAATAAAATCAGTTTAACTCCCTGTTCCAAGCGCCATTTCAAAAACTATCTCTGACTTAAAAAAACAACTCTGCTCCGCTTTCAGAAGATTATGTGTGAATTCCTGGATATTCCTGGGATAGTTCTAGACAGTTGGCAACTCTGGTAGAGGCCCTTTGTTTCTCCTCACAGACGTGGCAGTCACTTCATAGTCATCAGTCTGCGCTCCTGGCAAGCGCAGCTCAGCCTGTTTTTATGTTTCCTGCTTCTGCACATAGAAAGCTCCAAGCTGAGCAAAAATGATATGTGACCAAAGGCGCATCTCAGCCTTGCTCTCCAGCCAGGAGAGGTCAGGAGCAATGCCCAGACACTGGTATTTCTGAGTCCCCCGAGGCACTGTAAATTTTTCTGACATGAACAGGACATCTGTAGCCTACAGCTAGAGCAGAGGAGAGGGGACTATGGAAAGCAAAGAAAGTGGTGTTTAACAACACACTAGCAACTTCAAGGGGAAAAACAAAATTCTCTCGTGGGCACTGGCCAAAGTAGCACAAATCAGTGGAGCATTTTAAAATGGGATGCACAATAATAGACATCCAAGTGTGTGGGGGTGGGGCAGGTCAGGGAGTCTGGCAAAGTGGGGTTTCCCCCCCTGAGCTGTACCACTTGAGACTGCAAGGGGGGACGACAGCATGTTTCTGTGTTCCCTGTGGAAAAAAGACTCTTTGCAAACCAAATAATAGTGTATTAAGCAGAAAGGTAAGCTTAACCCTTCTCCCCAGCCATCTTGTTTTCTATGTTCAGGGAGGGTTTTCCATGAGAGAAGATGTGATGAAATGACACCTCCCCCCAAAGAGAATCTTTGTGAAATTCACAGATCTGCAGGGAAGTTTCTAATCTATATGCTAATTAGTTTGAAATTGCCTTCTCAGGTAAGAAAGCATTTATGATACTAGCTTTGCAGTCCAGGCTGGAGTCAGCATACCCTGAGATGGGGCAGCTGCCAGGGTCCAAGGATTCTGGAAGGGTCCACTACTGTCACCCCCCAATCACTCACCTGCTAGTGCTCTACCAGCTGTGCTCCCAGATGCTCGCATTGCTAGTGTCACTGCGGAAAGAGCTGTAGGCAGTGTAGGTGACTGTGAGCATTGGTGGTAATGAGAGGACTCCCAAAAAGGCACGGGGAGGATTAGGGTTGCCAGACCCCCTGATGGAGTTGAGGGTCCCGTGACAGGCCCTACCCCTGGCCATCAATCAGCTGGCCAGTGGCGGGACTTATTTGGAGAAAGAGAAAGACATCATCACACCAGCGACATCCAGGAAATGCTCTGGTATTTGGGCAAAATATCTCTGGTAGAAGCTGGTTTCACCATAGATTTATTTTTGTCCAAATACCAGAGCATCTCCTGGATCATGTCACTGGTGTGATGATGATGCCACATCCTGTGTGACACAGTTAACAAGGCCTGGGCCTTTCTTTTTCTCCAGGTCAGTCTTCACTATCCCACGCCTGTTGCCAGGAGGGACCTAGGAATAGGGTTGCCAGGTCTTTCCACCTCGCCAGCAGGGAGTGGGAGGGAGCTCTCCAGGAGTGGGGGCCAGGGCAACATCACAACGTGTGGTGTCCCTGATGTGATGATGTCACACAGAAGTGATGTCATCACACTGGGGATGTTGCATGGAGATGCTCTGATATTTTAGGCAAAACTCTACGATTACCATAGAGTTTTGCCCCAAACACCAGAGCGTCGCTGTGCAAATGTCCCCTGTGTGATGATGTCACTTCCGTGTGATGTCATAATGTTGGGGACATTGCACTGGGCTGTGGCTGTTGGGGGTGGGGCTTCCTCTGCGGGCCATATGGCTGGCACTGGCCAGGAGCCAGCTAAATTGGGGGATCCCCCACTCCTACCTGGGGGCTGGCAAACCTACCTAGGAAGGATACTATAGGGTTGCCTGCTCTGGGTTGGAAGATTCCTGGAGATTGTGGGTGTGGAGCCTAAGAAAGGCAGGGTTTGGGGAGGTGTAATGCTGTTAGCAAGGTGTAATGCTGTTAGAGTGCACCTTCCAAAGCAGCCATATTCTCCAGGGGAACTGATCTCTGTCACCTGGAGATCAGTTGTAATCCCAGGAGATCTCCAGCCTCTACCTGGAGGTTGGCAACCCTAGAGTATACACAGGAAGGTACCAGGCATGCTGATGAGTGGGAAGGAAGGAGGATAAGAGAGTAGGTGAGCAGAGGAGAGGAGGAAGGGCCTGGGAACTCTCTGTCTGGGGCTCCCCAAAACCTGGAACCTGCCCTGTTCACAGGTTAGAGTTCACCTTGGAGCCTAGCTACCCTTAAAAATTGCCAGTGTTTGTAATAGTTTTTCTGAGACACTGAATGTCACAATCTTTGTGACAGTCTTTTTAAAGGAGCTGAAGGTCACATCCAAAATGAAGTATACCAGAAGCTCTTGTTAACAGGAATTTCCAGTAAACTTGTGAAAAATCTCTGCAGGTAAAATGGAGAGGTCAGATAATGTGAAACAAGAGGAGGGGGATCTCTTTTAAAATGTTATTTATTTGCAGATATTTATATCCCCTTTTCTCTGTGGTGATGATTCAGACCAGCTTACACCATTCTCCTCTTTCTGTTGTTATCCTTACAATAACCCCGTGAGGCATGTCAGGTTGAGAAAGATGACTGCCCCAAGGTCACCGGTAGGGAGGCCAGCCTCCAGGTGGCACCTGCGGATCCCCCAGAAGTATACCTCATGTTCAGACTTAACAGAGATCAGTTCCCCTGGAGGAAATGGATGCTTTGGAGGGTGGACTCTGTGGGGTCCCTGAGGTCCCTGTCCTCCACAGGCTGCGATCTCCAGGACCTTCCCAACCTGGAAATGGCAACCCTACCCCCGTGTCCCCTGCCAGTGGCCAGGGGGACCTGGCAACCCTACTCCTAATTCAGGTCTAGAACTAATTTAGTTCAGGTAACTTGGAGCTTGGTACTTTCCTCACGGATCTGGATTGGCATTCTGGGACTACGAAAGGGGTATTTAGTTTTTCTCATGTGTTGTTTGCCCTATGAAAGTCCCCTTCCAGCTGCTTCTTGCCTTGTAGCTCAAGACAAATGACTTTCCCACCACAGGACAAATAGCAGCTCGGGGAGGGGGGTAGGGAACCGAAATCAGGAAAATGGCACTGGGGGGGAAAGGATTAGCCCTTCCCCCCACCCAGTGCCATGGCCTTTGTGGCGAAACGGGGATCCACCCTCAGCCCTGGGAGGCCGAGGTGCCGTCCTGTGGCTTGCAAGCCCCTGTTTTGTCCTTCCCACCCTACCTGGTGGGACTATTTCTCTTCGTTCCTGCTGCCACCACTCACTGAATTAAGTCACCGCCTTCCTTGAGGGACAGTGAGACCCCTCTGGCTAAAGCCGTCCACGCTGAAGACCAGGCTGAGACAGATTTTTTTCCTTAGGAGCCAAAAAGCCCCCCTCTCCCTGGTCCCACCCCTTGGTTGTGTCCCTCTTTTCCCGCTCTTTCCCCTCAGGGATGCTGGGAAGTGTAGGCAGGGAGGTATGGCAGCTCCATTGTTCCCTATGGAGTACCCCCCCACACACACACACACGTAAGGATCTACCATGCTGGTATCCATTTTAAGGCCTGGCAGCCATTTCGTCACAGCCTCAACCTAAGTTAGGCCTCTCCGTGACTGCTTTTGACCATATTAAAAACAGAACGTCTTAATTTTATAGTGTTATAGTTTGTTGTACCTTTCTTTAAAAAAAAAAATGCATGGTTTTTCCTATTCTTTACATGAGATTCAAGGCACTAAGACTGCACAAACATTTTACAGATATCTCTTCTCAGAGCTAGATTCTTGGGGTAATCAGGCCAAAGCTCTTTATAAAATCTACTTCTCCATGATTCAATCTGTCCTGACCTGGATGGCCAGGCTAGCCAGATCTCAGAAGCTAAGCAGGCTTGGCCCGGGTTAGTACTTAGGTGGGAGACCACCAGGGAAGTCCCGGGTTGCTGTATAAAGGCAAGCAAAGGCAAACCACCTCTCTTGCCTTTAAAAACCTACAGGGTCATCATAAGTCAGCTTTACACATAAGTCAGCACTTTACACACAAACACATACATGATTCAAATTAAGAGGCGGTGTTCTGTATCATTTGTCCTGCATCCACTCAATGTCATGCTGATGCAAATGTTTTCTGGTACAAAGTCATCCATCCCATACATCATTGAGTTTGCTATTCTTTATTATTTCTGTTATCAGTGTCCTAGAAAATGTTTCGTCTGCCAGAAATGGAGGCATGGAAACTTAAAAAGAGTAGATTTCATCCTCCCTCATCAAGGTGGAATGCAAGTTCAACGTACTTGGTACTTGGGAATGTACAGAAATCCCACAGGGTGAGCATGAGATGAAATGGAAAACCTTTGACGTGTGCCAATCTAAAAAGGGTCCTTTTCTCCCCCTCTCTCCACATGCCATGTTAAAGCTGAAACATTATTCTCTCTATTGACAGCAGTCTACTTTCATACTTTATGCAGCACGTGCTTATGGCTCCAATCTGCATCCAAGACCTTCCAGATGTTGGAGAAGTAGCACAAAGCTGTTGGCCAAGAGCTGTTAAAGGAAAATAAATAACTTTTTTTTGTTTTTCCTTTGAAAAGATCCAGAAATCCTCTTCTCTGCCTTCAGATTTATTGGCTATCCCAAACATACTGGGCAGAATAAATAAATCAAGAACTGTTTTCCTGAGGGTTGCCATTTTTTTATGGATAGGTTCCTCTGCCTTTGGTAACTGCACAAGCACAGAAAAGCAAGAGCTTGTTATGAGAGTATGGCTTGATGTAGTTAACCAAGATTGGACGTAGTATAAAACCATGGTTTATTCTAACTATGGTTAGCATATGAAACCAAGATTTGATTCTTAGATGATCTTTCAAATCCTGCTTTGTCTCAAGAAATGCTGGTTCATCACCATCACTCTTTCCCTTACCTCCCAGATGGTGTCCTGGCTTATACTGTAGCAAAGGCAGTACCAAGGGATAAGACAGGATTTATACTTCTGTGCTTGTATATCAAGTGAGATTGGTTAATAAACTGACTTCAAGTTTCAGACATACCCCGAACAGCCACAGTTAGCAAGTGCCCTGCATCCAGATGATCAAGCCATACTTAGTTTAATTACACCTTGATTTTGTGTGACATCCAAACTGAGTCCATAAATCAGCTAGTGAACATGTACAACCAAGAGTGGAGGCAAATTCTCAAGACACTCCAATATTAGCAACCTCTATACTAGTTCTTGGGGGGTTCCATAAATTGCAGTCACTCATGGTTAGCAAACAGCAAGTGGATTAACACAGAGGTAAAACAGTCTTCAAGGGTAGCCCTATGTAGAATGCATTGAGGTAATATAGTCTAGACGTTTCCAAGCACCACAGTGGCAAGACCTTTCTGCTCAGGAAGGGCCACAGCTGGCTCACCAGCCAAAGTCGGTGTAAGGCATCCCTGGCCATTGCTGCCACCTGTTTATCCAACAGGAGGCCTGGGTCCAGGAGCACCCCCATGCTGCAAACCTGCTCCTTTAGGGGAAGTGCAACTCCATCCAGAAGAGAGCTGGGTCAGACCTTCTCCCCACCAGGGATTAAGTTTCATCTTCTTAGCCCTCCTTCATTCCAAAACTGCCTCCAAGCACCTGTTCACAGTTTCCACAGCCACCCTGGGATATGCTGGTAGTGTGAGACAGAACTGAGTCTCATCTACATATTAGTGGCAACTCAGCTCAAATCTCTGGATGACCTTTCCCTATATATAGATGCTGACAAGCATGGGGGACAAGATGGAACCCCACAGGGGGAACCCTGTAGGTAGGGTTGCCAACTCTGGGTTAGGAAGTATCTGGAGATTTTGGGGGTGGTGCCTGGAGGGGGACAGGATCCCTCTGGGGTATCATTACTGGGATATTTATGTTATGTTCTGAATTATTGTTTGAATATGGTATCATAATCTTTGCATTACTATTGGTTAAGAATAAAGATTGTTCATTGGTCCTAAAGCCAACTGAAAGCAACCAATCACATGGCTCCGCTTATGGCCAATCAAGCCTATGGCACAGAGTTACAATGTTGTTGTTTCCACTATGCAATGGTATAAATATAGAGAATTTGCAAGCATTTGTTGTTGAAATCCTGAAGCAATGTTGAATAAAGGTTTTGGTTAATGGTTCATCGTCTCCTGCCTCAATACTTGAAACAAGCAGAAGCAATAAATAAAGAAATATTTTACATGGACAGAAGGCCTCCGAAGCAGTGGTGCTGAGGTGACTGTGGTGGC
>NW_015160214.1:725191-730490 GCF_001447785.1 Gekko japonicus
TGATACTGAGTACAGTAAATAAATCTTCCTAGAAGTACGTTGGAAAAAAGGGTAAACTTATATTCATTCAAGTAGATCCGATTCACATTCAGGTTGCAGTTGAAAGGAGAGAGAGAAGCCTAATCTAAAGAGTACTTCCCCTATCACAAAGGACCAGCTTCTCCGGCATCGTGTGTCTGGGAGTATGAGGGCATTGCCTCTACAGGAGAGACCTGCAGAGACATGTATCTCCATGGAAGGCCATGTGCAGAGAGAGTGAAAGGACAAAGTTAGAGAGACAGGAGGGGTCAGAAAGGGCAGCTCCCAGGTTAAGACAGAGAGAGGCATCCTATTCAAGAAGGTAACACCTATATACACTTAGAGTGATGTAGTGCCCCCCCTCCCCAATGTCCAGGCATGCTGAGTCACTCACTCCAACAATTCTTAGTGGTAAGAACTGGGATTGCTACATGCTCAGATAAAACAAATATTGTGAAACGAATTGTTTTCAGTGTGCAGTATTCGTTGCGTGTGAGCGATTATAGAAGAAAATTTTCTACAGAATTACTACAGTAAACATTTTTGCAACTTATCTTTATTGACTCTTCGTTATTTTTGTCACATATGTTGTTTTTGGTATTCCACTTCCTCCTGTGATCTCTCATTTTTGGCTCCCACCTGGAGGCTGGCAGCCCTACACAGGCCAGAAGCCAAAGGGCAGAGCAGCAGTCCTCCAGCACCACACTCTGAAACTTATTCTCAAAATAGGACAAGAAACCACCGTGGAACAGTGCCTGCCAGTCCCAGCCACAAAAGACAATCCAGAAGGATACCATGATTGGTGGTATTAAAAGACTCCAAGAAGTCCAGGAGAAATAACATGGTTGCACTTCCCCTGTCCCTCTCCCAGTGTGTGTCATCTACCAGGGTGACCAAGGCCATTAGAATGGGTCCAAACAATCTGCTTATTTCAGGAACCCCTGAAGTTGCCAAGCCACTGCTCATTCAATCACCTTGCTCAAGAATGGTACATTTGAGACTGGACAATAGTTATTCAGCTTTCCTGGGTTCAAAGTAGGTTTCTTTAAGAGTGGATGCACCATTGCCCACTTGAAGGCAGCAGCGATCACCCTGTCTCTCAGACAGGCATTTACTGTCTTCTGGACTCAGTTTGCCAGCCCTTCCCCCAGCAGATCTAAGCAGACAGGAGGGGCAAGGGTCACAGAAGGAGATGGTAGGCCTCAGATTTCCAGGAACCTCTCCACATCCTCAGATTGCACAAGATGAAAGGTATCCCACACAACTGAACAAACTGGAACCTCAGACCATATGATCCTGTTGCTGCAGAGCAGTCCACCTGCTCCTGTCAGGCAGAACCCACCCAGAAGAATTCTGTAGGTCTATACCATGCAGCTGTAATGGTGGCAGAGAAATATTGAGGGTTTGGGTTTTTTTGCCACCATCACCACCATGCTGTAGGATTTCAACTGAGCTCCAGCCCATGCCTTGTTGAATTTGTCCCAAATCTTTCTCCACCATCTCTCTAGCCATCTCATAAGAACATAAGAGATGCCAATGTTGGATCAGGCCAAAGGCCCATCCAGTCCAACACTCTGTATCACACAGTGGCCAGAAATACCAGTGCCATCAGGAGGTCCACCAATGGGGCCAGGACATTAGAAGTTCTCCCACTGTTGACCGCCCCAAGCACCAAGATGACAGAGCATCACTTGCCCCAGAGTCCCTATCTATACCTTGTGGCTAATAGCCACTGATGGACCTCTGCTCCCCTGTCTTTTCATCATTCACAGCCCCTCAGTAAACCAAGGGGCTACCTAGGCTCTTGGACCTGAGACAGGGCGCCTAGATGTGATTGTGTCAATTGCCTGGGCCAGTTTCCCATTCCAGAGATAACTGGGTTCAAACAAAACCAGTCTTTAAACAGGCTGCTGTAGTTCCCAGTTCTCTAATAGACTTGTACACCTATGGGATATGTGGCCTTTCTGTTTTTAGGTTTTCCTGACATAGTCAAATTGTACCGTAATCTTTGCCTTTGGTTTCAGTCTTCTGAGGCTGCTCTTTCAAGGCAATTTTCAGAATTTCTACTGGGGCATTCAAAGGCCTGTGTTTCCCCCAACCACCTTCTCCTCCCGTGCATGGTAAGGTCACCATCAAGAGGTAAGGGCTCTAGGGAAATGTAGTCCTTAGTTCTGACATGACTATTTCAGGTTGAAGCATTCCCCCATCTCTATATCTCTAGGGTGGGAAAAGGTTTAACTCTTCTGTTTTTGCCTCTCACACAACAATTGAAGACAGAGGAGCCTGTCTACTAACTAAAACAACAGCAATCCTGCCTTTGTTGGGTCTTTTTCTAATGCCTCTTGGGAATCATGAGCTGCTCAGTATATGCCTTGCATGTTTCATCTTTTCTCTCATCCCTGCTTATCTGCCTAGTATTTCTGATATTTCAGATCTGCTTAGCTTCAGTCTTGGAGTTGATTCTTTCCTGCCAAGATTTACCTACTCTGAATAAACTCCCTTTTCTGAGAGGCCAGATGGGGCCTCTGAGTATCTAGACAGAGAGCCCTGGTTTGTATTGAAATGTCCACTACATGGTTCTCCCAGCTCCAGCTGGCTCATAAAAAAGCATTTTGCTACCCACCAGCTCTCTTAAGCAGCAGCCTTGAAACACAACATGTGCACTTATCTGTGATGATTGCCAAAGGACAGCTTTTGCCATGTGCTTCAGCTTCAACCAGCAGTTTATGGTGCATGCCTAATCTCTTTAAAACAGGAGTTCTCCTTTGGCCTAGCAAGTAGTACTCCATGTACAGGTTAGATACCACTTCTGTGACACATGCAGCAGAAATGGGTAGAGGAAAACTGGTGTGTTTCTGGCAGCCAAAGGTGTTGCTTATTATTTTGATGTTTACGTTTCAGACTTTTGGTCCACCTCCCTTCCCTGCAGCCATTTAAGTAAGAATAATTTGTACCAAAATTTTGGAGATCTTAGCTATAATTGTGTTTTAGAATGCAGCATTTTTGTTATGTTGCTTCATAGAATGAGGCATGTAAATCAAAAAGAAATTGATTCACAATTACCAGTGAAAAGTGACTTATTTGCTTTAATCAGTTAATGATAAAATTCTAAATATACTTCCTCAGAAAAAAGTACCAGTGAGATTTGTTTATGAAATCATTGGGATTTGTTTATGAGTAAATGTGTTGAAGATTCATCTGTGGTTAGCTGAGGATTATGTTTTAGCTCAATTGGCCTGTGGATCATGTGAAAAGTGTGATGGAGTTGATAAACCTACCTAGATGCATATTACTTGATTTGTCTACAGAGTAACTGTGTATTTGGTGACTAGCTGCAAAAAGATGTGAAGCTATAGGCATAATATACACAGATTCCTTTCTTGTTTGAATTCTTTGTTTCACTTACCTCTTGCCATATTCATCCTCACCCCACCATGTAAAACAGGCTTTATAGTTCCAGAAGGGTAGCTGTGTCTTTCTTTTCCAGGAAAAATGAACAGAAGCCTTGTGGCACTTTAAAAACTAACATATAAAAAAATTATACTTGCCTTTCCTTGTGCTTTAAGGCAGCTTACAATAATAATTAAAAAGCATTTCCAGGTAAAACCAGAATAAAATAACAAACCTCAGACCTCCCCCCCTCCCCCTTTAAAAGATGGCTGCCATTCAACTCCCCTCAAAAGCAAGCCTTGCAGTGTTCCTGAAGATCTCCAAGGAGGTGTAGTGGTTAAGAGCATAGACTCTAATCTGGGAGAACTGGGTCTGATTCCCCACGTCTCCACATGCAGCTGCTGGTGTGACTTTGGGTCAGTCGTAATTTCTTTCACAGTTGTTTTCTCAAGGGCAGTTCTCGAGAGAACTCTCTCAGCCCCACCTACCTCACAGGGTGTCTGTTGTGGGGAGGGGAAGGGAAGGGGATTGTAAGCCCCTCTGAGACTCCTTCGGGTAGTGAAGGGTGGGGTATAAATCCAATCTCCTCCTCCCCCTCCTCCTCTTCTTCTTCTCCTTTTCCTCCTCCTCCTCCTCTTCAGGGAGCCCATTCCACAGAGTCTGAGCCATGATGGAAAAGGCCTGTGCTCTGGTTGATGCCAGATGGGCCACCCTAAGTGGTGGGATAGCTAATAGAAGGTGGCCTGAGGCCATGAAGAAAAATATTGTATCTGTTCATGTCAGCGCAGGTTTCTTCACAAGGCTGATGGATTTCCAGTATATACGTTTAAATGTAGGATCTATGCTGGATGTCAAAAGGTTTGACCACCTACTCTAACGGTGGTTGAATTCTAAGTAGATTCTCATTAATCTTGTGTCAAAAGGCTGCTTCCAATGACATTCAATATTGTTTCACTCCCTCACCACTTTTGTTGATATTTTGCCTGCTGTCTGCCAACTCCATAAAGCTGGGACTCAAGCCAGGGCATCATTTCTCCGGGCTCAGCACAAATTTGTAACATGCATCTCCCCACCACATGCACATATACAGTCCTATTCCATAATACAATCTCATGAATCATTTTAAAAAATGACTATTTTATTTCTGAAATTGCATAAGTAGACCCTATCATAGTAACTGACTTGTAGCCCAGGCTGTTAAATGTACTCATTTCCCCACTTCGCCCATGCCTGGGCTCTGCCAGTCATTGTCTCATAAAATCCAGTTCTTCATTGTCTTCCCATCTGGAGAGTCACCAGCCAGCAGCCAACAACCAGCGGGAGTCCAAAAGTGCAGTGATATGTGAGGGCACCTGCAGGAAAACCCTCTTTAGGGATCATTGGAAACTCTGTGGTAGGAACTGGTGATTCCTAGAGTGGATTAATGTCACTTCCAGGTTTTGCCTGGAACTGATGTCATGCCATTGCTTGATGGCAATTTTCCCCCTCCTCTTTGCCACTGTAACAGCCACAAGGAACAGAAGCTTGTGACTCAGGCTGTTAAATGTACCCATTTCCCCACTTTGGCTGTGCCTGGGCCCTTGCCAGTCATTATCTCATAAAATTCAGTTCTTTATTGTCTTGGACTTCATTGTCCAGGGCTGCCAAGCCCCAAGTCCCAATGCCTGCCTCTGGTTCACTTGGACCAGCAGAGGGAGGAAGTTTTCAAAAAATGCAGCCTTGTGTACTTACCAGAAGTTCTTGCTGGAAGGGACAAACAGTAGCTCTAGGAATCGCAGGAAACTGTATGGTTTTTCCTTAATGGTTTTACCATAGAGTTTCTGGCAATTCCTAGACCTACCCTATGTCACTTCTGGTATGAACTTCTGGTAAGTACATGAGGCAGTATTTT
>NW_015160214.1:731295-735180 GCF_001447785.1 Gekko japonicus
AGACTTGCATTTTATTTGCCATAGCCTGTATTCCGTTTTATCAGCCTCACTGTGACTAGCTTTCCACCACTTCAAGGAATCCTTTTTACCTTTTACAGCTTCCATTACTTTGTTTGTTAACCATGCAGGCTTTTTCCTATACCTGTTTGTGCCTTTCCTAACCTGCGGAATATATATATATTTTTGAGCTTCTAGAATCGTAGTTTTAAATAGTTTCCAAGCTTCCCCAATGGTTTTGACCCTTTCTACTTTTCCCTTCAGTTTCCTCCTCACATGTCCCCTCATATCAGAAAAATTACCCCTTTTAAAGTTAAAAGTGGTTGTGTGAGTCTTTTTGGCCAATTCCCTATTTGTACAAATGTTGAACTCAACAACATTATGATCACTGTTCCCAAGCGGTGCAATCACTTTTACATCTCTCACCAGGTCTTGAGTGTTACTTAGGACCAAATCAAGGATCGCCTCTCCCCTGGTAGGTGTAGTGGTTAATCTGCTCCATAGCACATCTGCTCCATAGCACAGTCATTTAGAGTGTCTAGAAACTCAATCTCTTTTTCTCGACTAGAACACATATTGACCCAATCAATGTGTGGGTAGTTAAAATCACCTATTACGACACAGTTAGTACATCCAATGATTTTCAGCATTTTCCCACTAATTTAGGACTGGAGCTGTTGGAATAAACTGGTTTTTTAAAAAAGGTTTTTCCTTTCCCAGTGTTGGGAGTATTGGATGGGGTTCAGAAATTTCTGAAGGTGGAAATGATGGGTATGGCTTTATACAAAAGCATTTTCTCATAGAGATGCATTTTGTTTACATTCGAGATCTATTGATCACCACTGAGCCAAAGGTGAGCTAGTGACATGCATCGGGCAGACCTGTGTTCAAATCCTCTGTTTATTGTATTGGGCTTCTAGACTGCCCTACCCCACAAGCAGGCTCAGGGTGGGTTATGGCAAGCATTAGATACAAAATCCACTTTATAAAACATCCTGAGATATGAACAGTCCAGTCACCTCCTTCAGCCTAGCTAATCGCACAGGGATGCTGTGAGGAAAAAATGGAAGAGAAGAAAACTTTGTATGCCATCCTGAACTCTTTGGAGGAAAGGTGGGATAAAAATGAGTTAGATATAGATATTTCTGCGGTAGTGTCCCCCCTGCTATATCAAATCAGTAATGCACGTTGTCTTGTGCCTTCCAAAAAGGCCTGTGGTTTCCGTTGATTCCTTTGTTTTTAGTGGTTAGTTTCAAAGCAACTTGGGGAAGAGATCTGCCTCTCCTGTTTCCTTTTTTCCTTGCTGAAACTGTGGACAAGATGTTGTGGGCTGGCTTGTGTGGTTTCATTTCCTAGAATACCCTCTATTGGTACAGTTTAAAGTGACTAAGCAGGAGTGCATCGTCAGAAGCTCTTCACAGTTAAAGCTGGGCAAGTGAGGTGGGCACCACCGTGTAGGTTACCCGACCAGGTGCCCCACAACTTCCTCCATGCATAGACCCAGCTCTGACAAGCCAGTAATGAGGCAGAGGCAGGGGGCAGGGGCAGCACACTCAGGCTAGGATTGCCAGGTACGGGTTGGGAAATACCTAGAGATCTGGGGAGTGGAGCCCAAGGACAGCAGCGTTTGGGGTGAGGAGGGACTTCAGTGGAGTATAATGCCATAGAGTCACTTTCCAAAGAGGCCATTTTCTTCAGCTGAACTCTTCCCTGTTGCCTGCAGATTAGATGTGACCCCTGGAGATCTCCAGCCACTATCTAGAAGGAGGAGGGACTAACTCATGCCCATCCCTAACTCATGCCCATTTTCTCTCTCCCAATATGTGGAGCAGTCGTGTGCTCAGGACTAGCTACATCACATGGTCAAATAAAATTCTGAGTTGCAAATCCACAGCTGGTGAGAGTCTACTGTATTCCTACTTATAAGAAGAGAGGAGCTTAATTTGAGACTTTTATCAGAACGGGGTCCCTGGAATATAGTTAAAATGTTCCTATCAAGCCCAGGTAGGTGTGAAGTGACAGTAGCATTGCCTTGTGCAAATGAAAAAGATGTTTTGTTCAGCACAGGTGAATCACCACAAGTGTCTTTTCATATTTCAAATTAGAGTAAGGATTTCAGAAGGAAGTGCATGACTTCCGAGCAACTTGACTTTCAGCACCTCCATTTTGGAAATAAAAACTTGGAGTAGAGACTAGATTGTGAATATAAATGTTTATTCTGCAAAAGAATATAATTACACCAAAGCTCCTGGCCCAATTAAATGGAAGCAAGCACATACATGGCAGGCCATGGTGGAAAATACATAAAAGGGGGTGGAAAAAAAGAATCCCTGAATAAGAGGACCTTGAAAATATCTTGTGCCAGGAAAAAAATCAAACATTTTCCACCATGTTTTGAATGCATAATTGGAACTGTGACAACTATGGAAAATAGGAGAGATTATGTAATCTATAAAGTAAATAAATACATAAATGACATAGTCAAAATGTAAGGGAAAATACTTGTATGTGTAATATTTCTCAGTCACTCTGGGACATTGTGAATGGGAGATTTCTTGAAAAAAATCCTCATTTATGCTGGGATGAAAAACATGTTTTTCTCTCTATAGCTGGAAAAGCTGAAAAACATTTTTTAAAAAGTGAAGTCGTTCTTAAGGTCTGCTTTTTTTCTTTTCATTAAATGGATTTACAAGTTTCCAAATACTAGGCTGAGGAAAAAGAAGCTGGGCAATAGAAATTCTGTCAGTGCAAAATAGTGCTGTTGATGCAAAACCATATGTGTCTTTAAAAAAAAAGTAAAAATACTCATTTTGAGGGAAACTGGACTGTTTTCTCATAAAGGGAAACATCCAACTAGATGGAGAAAAGATTGTCAGGCAGTAATGGTAGAGGATGGAGGAGGTGTGATTTATGGGCTATGTGATGGAGGGATATGACCAAGGGGGTTTCAGCCAAGGGTTACCAGCCAAAGCTAACCCATCCAT
Source organism: Gekko japonicus (assembly GCF_001447785.1). Classification (NCBI taxonomy): domain Eukaryota; kingdom Metazoa; phylum Chordata; class Lepidosauria; order Squamata; family Gekkonidae; genus Gekko; species Gekko japonicus. Next base: position 734,277 of record NW_015160214.1, read on the forward strand.
TAGATAAGTGTGATCCTTTAAGGAGCAGGTGCAGTATAATCTCACTTCATCTCACTAACAAACTGTTCTGCTATTCTTCCAAGGGATGAGCAAGTGAACAACCTCTTTTTTGCTGTGAAGACAACACAAGATGGCCTCCCTGCCTGCTCTGAGACAACACCAGAGTCCTGATAAGGAAGAGGAATGAGAGTTAGAGGGATAGGGTCAGGGCTATGGGGTTTGGGGGCATGGCTTTCAGTACATAAGACAATTTCATGCACTGTGTTGCCAGAAAGTTGTTCATCACAAAGAGTCATAATGAAATTACACACTGTGTGTGTGTGTTTTTTCTATGATTGCCAACCTCCAGGATAAGACAATTTCATGCACTGTGTTGCCAGAAAGTTGCTCATCACAAAGAGTCATAGTGAAATTACACACTGTGTGTGTGTTTTCTATGATTGCCAACCTCCAGTTGGGGATTGTGGTTTCCCCAGAATTACAACTGATCTCCAGACTACAGAAATTGATCCTCCTGGAGAAAATGGCAGCTTTGGAGGGTTGACACTATGGCATTAGCATCCCCACTGAGCTCCCTTCCTTCCCCAGATTCCAGCTCTCACAGGATCTGGCCCCAAACCTTCACAAATCCCATTCTAGGGCGGGCAAGCCTCTCTCCTTCCCCCCCTCCCCCCTGTGTGTGTGTGTGTGTGTGTGTGAAAGCAGATAGAAGATGCTCTTAGCAGCCATCTATTTCAACAATGCCTCTAAAATTAGCCAGTTTGGTGGTTAAGTGTGCGGACTCTAATCTGAGAGAACTGGGTTTGATTCCCCACTCCTCCACTTGCACCTGCTGATGTGACCTTGGGTCAGTCACAAGCTCTGGCACAGCTGTCCTTGAAAAAGACCAGTTTGTGTCAGAGTT
>NW_015160214.1:735307-739663 GCF_001447785.1 Gekko japonicus
GGGTGAGACGCGGCCGGGGGGGGGGGGTGGTGGACACAGTGAAAGTGCTTTTCATTCTTTCCTTTTTTTCACTCCGTGAAACCTTTATTTATATCTTATTTTAAATATTTATTTAAAATTCAAGGGCCTTTCTGGAAAGCAGGCAGCAAATGGTCTCCAACCCATTTCAGAAGAGTACGCTAGATATGTCAAGCTGGCTTCTTCAGCAGTCTCATCTTTGTATAGGGAGGATTCAGCACAACTCCCTGTCTGGACCATTTATTTCACATCTGCTCTGCAGCTCTGCCTTGCAATGAATCAGTGGTGCTGGCTGTGATACTGGCAGTGATGGAATGCAGCTGCTAACGGAATCAGGGACCAACATTCATATAACTTGACTTGAACTTCTCTTTAGGGGTTAATTTGCAGAAGGGCCTTTCAGTTGCCTAGGTTTAACTCTGGTTTAAGTCCCCAGATTGATTTCTCTGCATATCTTGGAAGTCCTCTGCTTCCATGTCCACATTTTAAAAAAATAGATAAGAAAAACATAGAATCCCACAAGCATTATCTTCTTAACTTGTACAAAAAGGTAAAGTGGACCAAGATTATAAGTAGCCATGCTAGTCCACAGGCAAATTCCAAATATATGCATTACTATATGAAATAACGAAACATGCGAACTTTTAGATTCCTCAGAACGTTTTATCAGACTGGATGTTCTGTTGGAGAGAGATATTTAAAGGCATGATGGAGTAGACTCCAGAACGTAGTTTGTCAGTTTTTTAAAATGGAAGGCAGGATGTGTTGTGGGTGCAGGATGTGTTGTGGGTGTATATAGAGGTCAATATTGCTACACATGTGTATATGTATATGTGTGTGTGTGTGCACGCACACATATTGCTGGCCCAAAGCATTTGTTGAGTTCCCAGCTGTAGTAAGACTGGAATAAGAAACTTCTCAATTCATCAATCAGTCTATTGGGATAACATGCAACAAAGTGCTACCAAAACTTTTTTGGAAAAAGAAAAGCAGCTTTGGGAAGAGAAATTTAGAGTGAAGCAGTTATGTGTGTGTGTGTGTGTGTGTGTGTGTTTAATTTCTTCTTGGTCACAGCTTTGCCACTCCAAAGAGTCCCCCTCCAGCTGCTTCTCTCTCCCAGAGTTCCAAACACATTCCAACACCACAGGCTGGCCATTCTCACAAACACCACACTGGACCAGATGGACTTTTGGTCGGATCCAGCAGAGCTCTTCTAATTTCACAGTTGCTTTAGGCTTCCTCTTGCTGGTTGTTTCACAACTGCAGCTACTTTTTCCCTGTCTCTCTCTCTCTGTTATTCCTCGATTTACAGAATAGGCTATTACTTCTGCAGATAGTCCAGCCAGCTTAGGTGTATATCATAAGATAATTAGACACTTACCTCAGATTGGCAGTGATGACATCTCTCCACTAGCATCTTGTTGGAGGTGATCAGGGCCCTAGTGATGGATTGAGGAGATCAGGAGGAATGTGTGGCCAACACAATGTGGGAACTGGCACCTCTTCAGTTACTCATTGCAAACTATGCACTGGCAAAGAACGCAGAACATCTGATCTGTTTCAACAGAATATGTCCGGCAGATTTTTTTTTGGCTTGATGGATACTCTAGTATACCCAATGTTGTTTCATTTCCTCATTGTTGGGGCACCATGCCTTGACTTTCCTAGTGCATTACAAACATACTGTCGCATGCTCCCCACTTCCGTGATCAGTGAAAAGCTCCAGGGACAGCACTTGCCTGAGCTTGTTCCCTTAGGAAGCCACGGGGAAAGGAGGCGAAAGGATCCCCCACCTCCCTGAACCCCAGGGTGGTGGCCTTCCACTCCTAGGGGCAAATGCCGCCTCTCACATCTGATGTCCGAGAGGCCTTGCAGACGCGAGAGGTCATTCCGGCTCCCCCAGCTCTTGTTAGGGGCTCTTTAAAAAGTTATGGCTGCCACTGCTGCCGGCAGCAAGAGCAACAGCTGTGGGGCGCGCGAGAAAGGTTCCCCTGCCTCCCTGAGCCCTGGGGTGGTGGCCTTCCACTCCTAGGGGCAAATGCCGAGGGGCAAATCAGACATGAGAGGTCATTCCGTCTCCCCCAGCTCTCGTTAGGAGCTCTTTAAAAAGTTATGGCTGCCGCCAGTGGCGGTGGCCGCGGGGGACACAAAAGGTTCCCTTGCCTCCCTGAGCCCCGGGTTGGTGGCTGCTGCCCCTCGCCTGCTCCCCCTGAAAGTCTGTGAAGGTGTGGGGGGGTGAGCAGTGGAAACAGGCCCACGGTAGCCGGCTCAGTGCTGCGGTCACCGCCCCTCACCTGCTCCCCTCGAAAGGCTGTGAAGGTGGGGGGTGGAGCAGCGGAAACGGGCCCGCAGCAGCCGGCTCGCCGCCACCACCCCTCGCCTGCTCCCCCCGAAAGGCTGTGTAGTGGCGTGGGTGGAATGCCCCACGTCCCGAAGAATGGCACGCAGCTTGCCTGGCCTAGGCCGCACCAGGCAAGGGAAGCATGTCGCGGCCGCCTTGGCACCTCTCACCCGCCATGGCCTCGTCTGTCTCTCCACTGGCTGCTCGCCACACGTTTCAGGGCCGCGCGGGCCAAGGCGGCAAGGCTCGTCCCCCCCACCCAGCCAATGGCACGCCAGTTGCCCTCAGCGGTAGCCAACAGGCCAATGGCTGAGGGAGCACATTTTTTCTCGCCACCTCATAGAACGGTGGCACCATCAAAACTCAATTATATATAAGGAGAGAGGAATGATGACAACTATGGGCTCAAGGTGTTTCACTGGCTGAGGGGGCAGTAGACACCAATGTCCTCTCACCTCACCTCACCTCACCTCACTGCTGCTGCTCTACTTCCCTTGCCAAAGAACTGACAAGATAACCTTCTTTAACTCTTCACTGATCCAGATCTCTTTAAAAATAGCACAGTGAGGTGTGCATGCTTAGCTTTTGTGGGATAATTTCCTCTCTCAAAAATCCACCACCATATTGGTTGACTTGCGACAACACAGGCAACCAGAAATGGCAGTCTAACTTTTGCAAGAGAAACTAGTTTCAAGTTCAGTAGCACCATAGAGACCAACAAGATTTTGGGGGTATACGTTTTTGAGTCAAGGCTCCCTTTCTCAGATACTTTGTCAGAGCTTTGTCTCAAAAAGTTGTACCTCGAAAAATCTTGTCGGTCTTTAAGGTGCTACTCTACTGAAATCTAGCTGTTCCACTGCAGACCAACATGGCTACCCATGGCCGGGGGGGGGAAATAATCCTCTTTATCTCCTCTAGTTCACAGGCAGGGCGGCAAGTGGGTAGGTGGTAGGATGGGAGTTGCCACATCTCTGCTGTCAGAAGCAACTGCCTGAGGTCAGCCAATTACAGAGCTGCCCATGTACACGGCAACTTTCGCACCGATGATTCAGTCCCCCTACGCACAGATCCTACAGCAGTAATACCTCCCACAAAGCTGTTTCCTATGCAGCTATTTCATTTAATGCACTTCATCTGGGGTGTAATTTAAAAAAAAATATGGGGGAGGGGGGCTGGGCAGTAGCTCTGCAGCACCATCAGTCCAGCCAGAAGTAAATATGGCCAAGCCAAAAGTGACACAGCACAGTTGGGAGTGACAGCTACCTCTCAATCATGCTGGAGATCTATAAAAGGCCTGTATGGACGAGAAGTGTTGACCCGGATGGCCCAGGCTAGCCTGGTCTTGTTAGATCTTGGAAGCTAAGCAGGGCTGGCCCTGATTTGTATTTGGATGGGAGACCACCAAGGAAGTCCAGGGTCTCTATGCAGAGGCAGACATTGGCAAACATCTCTTGCCTACAGTCACCATAAATCAACCGTGAGTTGCCCACACTTTCCACCACCATGGTTGAGAAATGGGTTTCAGTAGGAGTTGTGGCTGACAGAGAAGGGGTGCGCAGCTCTCCCAGGAAGCCTTGGTGTGAAAGACTCAGAGATGCTTCCTTGGATACTCCAGTATACAGAAGCAGTCAGCTTGTGGTTGCCACTTCAACTGGTAGCCATCTCATATATCATTCATATGTAAGAAATGTCAATACTGTGAACAGTTTGGTGTAGTGGTTAAGTGCGTGGACTCTAATCTGGGAGAACTGGGTTTGATTCCCCACTCCTCCACTTGCACCTGGCTGGATGACCTTGGGCAAGCTGTAGTTCTGATAAGAGCTGTTCTTGAAAAAGAGCAGTTTCTGTCAGAGCTCTCTCAGCCCCACCTACCTCACAGGGTGTCTGTTGTGGGGAGGGGAAGGGAAAGGATTTTGTAAGGTGCTCTGAGACACCTTTGGGTAGTGAAGGGCGGGGTATAAATCCAATCTCCTCCTCCTCCTCCTCCTCCTCCTCCT
>NW_015160214.1:739820-814752 GCF_001447785.1 Gekko japonicus
TCCTCCTCCTCCTCCTCTTCTTCTTCTTCTTCTTCTTCTTCTTCTTCTTCTTCTTCTTCTTCTTCTTCTTCTTCTTCTTCTTCTTCTTCTTCCCTGTTAGAACCAGTGTTATTGATACCTCTTATACAGCTTCTCTTTCAGCATAACTCTAGTGTTAAAGGAAGTATTATTGTATATATTTGCTTGGAAGTAAGTCCTCCTGTTCAACTGCGTTTCTTCCTGCAATATGCTTTTTGTTCCTTTGTTTTGTAATTGTTTTCTTATAACTTGATTAATTACTTCCTGTTGTCCTCTCAGGGTTAACCAACCATGGCATTCATTAATAAAAGGATAATTATCAATACTTATTGGGGAGGGGGGATTATTTTTAGTGCTTTCACATTGCAGTAATTGCTCATTATTTTTTATTATTGTAACAGAACAATTACAAAAATGTAGTAAGAATAATCATGATTTCTGCAAGTAGAAAATATACTGCCCCTTCCTCTTCCAACAAAAAAGAACTGAAAATTATAAAGAAACTTAGAGGGTTTTCACTGTTCTTTTTATTGCAATGTTGTAATTGTTGTTATAAGTTGCTGTATCCCACCCAAGGCTTCATTTTATTAATAGGATAGGATATACATGATTTTAATAACAATGTAACAATTGGGTTCTTTAATTTCAAAGCCCATGGGCCTAGAAAAGTGACAGGAACTAATTAATTAACTTGGAAGGAGAAGGAAACGAGGAACATTTAAAGGGGCAATAGTGCTGGGAAACTTTGATAATACTTTTGCACATCCAGATTAGATAAACTGGAGCAGCTCCTGCATTTTTATAAAATTGCCACAGATCAAGACTGGAAAAATAGTGAACAATAAGGCAGCACAGAAAGCCATGGAATACAGAAGGCACCCCAGTTGTGGCAGGGTTCTCCATTAAAAATGAGTGAATGAAATTTCATGACAATTGCAGATTAAATAGCTGGAATGGAAGCAACCTCTCTCCCTTGTCCAAACTAGGATTGGCAGCTGTCCTGAAGAAAAATGTCCTGTTCTGAACAGAGGCCTAATGGGATGTTATTTACTTCCATGCCATGAAAAGTCTCAACAGCCCATTTCCATGCATTAAACAAGAAGATCAAATCAGTCAATCCTAAAAGAAATCAACCCTAACTGTTCCTTGGAAGGCCAGATAATGAAACTGAAGCTCAAATACTTTGGCCACCAAATGAGAAGGGAGCACTCACTGGATAAGACCCTGATGCTGGGAAAGATTGAAGGTCAAAGAAGACAGGGATGGCAAAGGATGAGATGGTTAGACAGTGTCATAGATGCAACGAACATGAAATTGAGCAAACTTCAGAGGACGGCAGAAGACAGGAAGGCCTGGCGTGATCTGGTCCATGGGGTCGCGAAGAGTCCGACTCGACTGTGTGACTGAACAACAACAACAAAATTATCTTAAAGGGACAAGCCTTTTTGTTCTAGGGCAGTTTGGAAAACTAGTCCAATGGAATTTTCTTACAAATAGTGCTACCCATGTGAAACCCTTAAAATATCTTTCTCTGTGCGTGATATGCTATTGCAATCATCCTCAAAAGTCTCACTTCCCCTCCAGGGCTCTGAACCAAGCCTCAGGCAAATCCAAGTGATAGTCAGCCAACCAGAGCCCGAGGAACTCCACTGGATGGGATAGAGTGGGCAAGCCTCAGCTTTAAAAGGGGGAGGAAAAACTTCTCTCCTCAGACAGGGAATCTGTGGCTCAACATCAGTTTAGCCAATATTTTTACCTGGCTTTCAGATTGGATTTGGGTACACTTAGGGAAGAAAGCTTATTTTTAGGTGATAAATAAGCACCCTGGTAAAAGCCAGAAGCAGCAAATCTATCTGAGTTTCTGAGAACCAGAGGCTGTGAGGTGAAAGGGTAAACCTACACCTTTTTTGGTAACTGGGTCCAGTAACACTCCTAAACTGAGGTAAATGTTCTGGGGAAAGGAAGCTGGAATCGACCCTAGTGTTTATTTGCTGTAGCTTGGCCAATTGCAAAGTATTCAGTCCCTTGGGGGAATGGTTGTAACTGCTGGTTTGCAGCTGAGAGTCATTTTACCCTTTTAAGCTGAACAGTCCACAAATAACATTTAGTCTGTTGAATACCTATTTTTTTAGTTAAATAAAATGTGCTGTTTTGCCTTCACTCATGTCTTTCCAGTAGTATATTTAGTCAAATGGAGACTGAATTTACTTCATAAGTACATCCAATATTGTTATAAAAGTGTATGAAGAAAAGACATGTGGGGATATGCTGTTTACGATATTGTTATAAAAGTGTATGAAGAAAAGGCATGTGGATGTGGGGATATGCTGTTTATACACTAACAACACTGCATGTTAAACGTGAGGCACCCATTCTCATGAATGTGGGGGTGTGGTGATTCAAAGACAAAGAGAGGCTACTGTGAGGGGAGGGCTGCTTTAGAAAGGTTCCAGGCAACTCCAGAGGACCCTGAGGTGTTTCAATACAAACATAATCCTAAATATAATAAAGCCTTGAGCCTAGGCTAAGGTATAATTGCCTCAGAGCCTCATTCTACTCAGTCGCCTCCTATAACCACAACATATGCATTCAACATCTCCTTGAAACTCAGCGTTAACAAACAGTCAGTGTGTTGTGGTTGTCAAATGCTGGACCAAGATCTGAGAGACCTTGGTTTGAATTCTCGGTCTGCTGTGGAAGCTTGCTGGGTGACCTGGGGCTAGTCACACACTCTCAGCCTAACCTACCTCACAGGGTTGTTTCTGCAGGTATAAAATGGAAGAGAGTAGAATGCGGTAAGCTGCTTTCAGTCAGTGTGGTAGAAATGAAGTAAATAAATAAATACAACAAAAGTGTGTTATCTCTTCCGCAATGAATTAATAACCCAGTGTATTAGATTTTCCTATTACCTATTCAGCTAATAGCCACTATGTTACAGGAATATTAATCTAAAACAGGGGAGATCTAGGCTGAAGTCCTCACTAAGCTCATTGAGTGATCTTGGGTCACGCTCTTTCTCAGCTTAGACTCCCTGACAAGGTTTTTGTGAGAATAAAATGGGAGAACCCTGTATGTTGCTCTCAGTTCCTTCAAGGAATTTATACCCTGCTTGTCTCCCCAACATGGATCCACAGTAGTGTACAACATTTTACACACACACACACACACACACAGCCAACTGTATCTTGGACTGGCCCAGAAGTCCACAGCTGGCTCATTACATGCAGGGGCTAAGAGCCAAAGGGCCACAAATCCTTTGGCTTAAATTGCTCAGGTTTCTTTGTTCCTCTTTCCTCTCCTGATGAACATTGTTCTCCCTGCCTCCATTTTATCCTCACAACAACCCTATGAAGTAGGTTAGCCTGATACAAACTGTGACTGGCCCAAGTTCTGCGATACAGGTATGCCCCCTCTGTGATCCAGGTGTCTGCCCTGATATAACTCTCCAAGGCTATCCTGTGCTTCTTTAAACTGAACTGATTTTTGAAATTTATATAGGAGATTGCTTCTGAGGTCTATTTCTGTCAGGCATCCAGGGAAACACTTGAAGATCCATTAGGACAGGAAAGAGCTAGGAGAAAGACAGCAGAGGAAGGGGGAGAGAGACAGAATCCAAGGGGCATTCCTTTCCTCCCATTTCCTCCCCAGTACTTCCATCTCTGTTTTAAGACACTGTTATAAGGTATTTAGGGTGGTAGTCAAATGCTGATAGGTTTAGCCTGCTTCTCTGCAGAATGCCTCCTTTGTTCTGTATTCTTCCAAAGCTAGTTTCTCAGGGAAGGATTAATGCTCGGGTGAAATATGTTTTGAGAGAGAGAGGGAGCAGGGGGGTTAGCGGAGTGGGAAACAGCTAGAATGCAAGAGCAGGAGAGAGAAATTGGAATAATGGCAATTTGAATGATAAGGTTCCATTTTCTCTGAAATGTTTCAAGTTCAATGGACTCTGAAGAGGCCAAGGAAGCTGTCTGATACTCTGTCTCAGATCTTGCAGCTGAAAAGTTCGACACTCTCTGGTATTTCATAGGTCCTCTGCTATGTTCATGAAAATGAATGGGGAAATCTTTCCAGTTTATTTCTGTTGGGCTTATACATTGGGGAAATAGGGGAAGAAGGGAGAATTATCTCTTTCCATAGCAAATTCCCTTCTTTTCCTGCATAATTTTGCTGGCTCCGTGCGCCTTGGTGTTTAGTCATGCCAGCCACATGACCACGGAAATGTCTTTGGACAGCGCTGGCTCTTTGGCTTTGAAACGGAGATGAGCACCGCAACCCTAGAGTCGGATTCGACTGGCTTTCGAGCAAGAAAACCTTTACCTTTTTAAAGCTGATTTGAAGGAGCTTAGGGTTCCCATGGAACGCGGCACACACGCACTTCTATAGACTCATTCTTGCCTGTAGTAAAACAAGTTTCCTGGGTTTTGAAACAACTCAAAACCCAACAGACATATGTGAGTTACAATACCTCTTTCAAACTATCTCCTCTAAAAAACAACAACCCAAGACCTATTGCTATGTATGTGCTTTCTGATGAGTCCTTGATTGGTCTAAAAGTGACACATAGTGAAAACGGAGGCTATGGCAAATGAAAACTGAATGTTCCTCAGCACGCAGTGTTCCCTCTAAGCTGAGTTAGTGTGAGCTAGCTCACAGATTTTTGGCCTCCAGCTCACACATTTTTGTCTTAGCTCAGGAAGGATGGCCCCAGAGCAAACTAATTTTTGCAGTAGCCAAATCACTCACTCACAACTTTAATGCCAGCAGTTCACAAAGTAGAATCTTTGCTCACAATACTCCACAGCTTAGAGGGAGCATTGGCTCACTAGGTTTTGTTAGGAGATAGTGCTCTGATGGCTCTGTTCAAGTTCCCATGGGATTTGGAGAAGATAACTCTCTTCACTTTTTCTTTCTCGATGTGCCTCTTTGCCTCCAGTTGTACTCTGCTTAAATATTGGGAAATAAAGTAATTGCTTAAAAATACCACAAGTCTCCGTTGCTCTCTCTCATCCAAGGGAGCCAAAACCAAGTACTCCTGGAACTTTTGAGGGGAAGTAGAATGAATGGAATCCTCCTGTCTACCTCCAACAACTTCTCCGTGTGGTGATGAGGAAGATGCATAGATTTTACCCTTTGAGCAAAATTTCCCCGGGAACAAAAGGAAAGTCTTGGATGACTCTTCAACTGTTCAGGAAATGAAACATGCTCTGATAGACTAAAAGGGAAATCAGTTACCCCCCCCTTTCTTCTGGAAGCTGATTGTAGACTTGCTGGGGGGGGGCACACTTTCTGGAATTTGCACCCACCAGCATCCTGAGACTGGGGTCAACAGGTGGCTGAAACATCCTTTGCATGGGGTGTGGAGTATGGTGAAAGGAAATATATATGCTCTGATCCTGGATTAGTATTGGCTTTACTTGGCTGGGTTAGATATTAGCTTTGCACGTGCTTGTGGCGTACACCTGTGAAGCAAGGGTGTAAGCAAATGCAATTTGAGGAGGCATGCTTGATTTTGTGTTTTTTTAAAAAATTATTTTCTTTCATATTCTTCCTCTTTGTTTGTCATTGCGCTGGTCCCCATATGAGAAAGAGATATCAACAACACACTAAATGGATTCCAGATATGGTAGTGTGGTGATCACATATTAGGAACAGATTGACATATTGATAATACTAGAAACAGATTAATTTGTTAGTTTAAAACATTTATTAAAATAAATATGAAAACAACAATTAATAACATGCATAAGCACATAAACCGAAGTAGGGTCCATATGAGAATGCCAAACAAAACAAAAGTTTTCACCCACTGGCAGAAGACAATGACAGAGGGGAAATAGACGAATCTCCCTGGGGAAGGAATTCCAAAATTTTGATGCCACATCCAAGAAGGCCCTTTCTCGTGTGGCCAACCATCCAGCCTCAGAAATCAGGGGCACCCAAAGCAGGAGCCTCAGAGGATGACCGTAACAGTCAGGCAGGTTTGTATCGGAATAGGAGGTCCTTAAGGTATGCCGGTTTCAAGCTGTATACAGCTTTAAAGGGCAATATCAGCACCTTAAATTTAGACTGGGAGCAAACTGGGAGCCAGTGTACATTGAAGAAAGCAGGAAAGTTTTCTTTCTATATTATGATAATCTACCTATATTATGATCATTTCCTCAACAAGTACAGAACATTGTTCGTTGTTCTCCCCTCCTCCATTTTATCCTTATAAGAGTTGCATAAAGGAGGCTAGCTGAGAGACAATGACTGGCCCAGAGGTACCCAGTGAACTTCGTAGTGTAGAGAGGACTTGATCTCAGATTTCCTTGGTCCTAGTCTGGCACTTTGAGCACTATACCACAGAGGCTTCTTGTTAAAACTCACACTGATATGTCCTGATTTGCGAACTACAGATGGCACAACGTGGCTTAGATCCTGAACTTCTTGCAATAACATACTGGCCCATTCTGCATCTAGCATTCGCTCTGCTGTTTTACCAAACAGAAATTCCCCTCTGCGTTGCATGCCACTTTCACTTTCTTTGATAGTTGGATTTTATGGAAGCCTCCACACTGCATACCGATTTCACTTCCTTTGATCTCTCAGTTTTATGGTACTGTCTGCATAGCTTTATGGCCGTTTTATGGCCATTCAGGGGTGACTCTGCAGTCAATATGGCGTTGGCCTGGGGTATTTGAATGTGGTTTTGAGCCGCACCTTTTTCTGTTCCAGTGTGGGTTTGGTAAAACAACGGAGCGAATGCTAGATGCAGATTGGGCCACTGATGGCCAAACCCTGGCTTATGAGCTCCCGGAGGGTGATTCTTCCCAAAAGTGGCCTTTTGTATACATGCACACATATAGTTCTGTGGGGGACTATATTTGCCTGTGCATCTAGTGGGACTGGCTGAATAACACTCATTTGAAAAGGACAAGCTCAGCTTAATAAGTGCTCTGAAGTTGTGCATCACAACCACCACTGGTCAGAGGCTACAGAGTATAGCGTATAACCATTGCTGTACATCCATCCATTGAATCATTCCATTCATCCCACAAAGGCCCTAGTGCATGGAGGAGGTTCCTTAGGCTGAGGACTTTGCAGAGATCCTGTGACTGCTGCTGAAGGAAGATGTCCTGTGCCCACTCTGCTCTGCTCTTCCCATGACACCAACTGTACCAACACATGTGTCATGTGTCTTTCTCCATCTCACTTCACAATTCATTTGTTTGGGGGAGGGAAAGTTGCAGCTCAGTGACATCACATTATACATCAGTTCAGTGTTTCCCCAACTTGATACTGCCATGATGTTTCCTGTTTCCCACTTGCTTCTTAAATCTTTGGGATACAAAGCAAAGGAGCTTGAATGGAATGGGGGGCGGGGCGGAGCAGGAAACTATACCCTATCAACTGTCAGACTAGGAAACGTCTGATCAGGGAACCACATCACATCTGTGCCCCCTTAGCATGGCCATAGACACAGACTCTTTTACAGCTCTGTGGACACAGAGAAAGGAAACTCTTAACTGTATTAGCAAACTGAAACCAAACAGCATCTTTTCTCTAAGTTTCAGGTGAATGCTAGAGCGTCACTCCAATGTTATGCCATCACTTTCGGTTTTACACCGGAAGTGACGTCCCCCCCATCACCTGCTCCTCCGGCCTTTGAAACACCATCAGGGAACAAGGTAATCACCCCCTAATTACAACTCTCGACTAAAATAATGTACTTTTAAAAGAATAACTTTAAAAAGTTTCTCAAGAAATCAGAAGCAGGGGGGGGGAATGGGAGCGAGACTTTAATCCCCAAAATAAACACCCATCTCAACGAAATTTCAGTCTTGATGTAATCTGTCTAGTCTTTAGTTTCAGTTTGATCTACAACCAAGTTAAACCATACTGTTTGGATTTCAGCCAGGCTCGTCCCATCGACTCACTCCTGAAAGTTCGTCTCGTTCGATATAAAGCCAAACCCACCAATCTCCAAAATGTTCTCAGATGCTTTGTCTCCCCACACCCCCACCACTCAACCATAAAACAACTGCAGATTCCAGAATGCTTGGCATTCGACCCACTGTTGAGGTTTCTTCCCCCCCTCTGCTTGCAGCGTGAGGTGGGAGGTCTTGGCATGGCTGTTCCTTAGGCCTGTGAAGTATTATTACTGGTAATCCAAACCTTGTCAACTGCTCTCATATTCTGTGGCAATGGGCACCTTCTAAAGATCTGTAATTTTAGCAATCTGGCTGGTAGTCTACCTATTATACACAGAGATGAGGCAGAGCCAGCACCAGAAATACCCTGAGGTAGGGAAGCTGCCAGAGCCCAGGGCTCTTGGTGTTGCTGATGTCCACCCACACACCTCCCCTGCCACCTGTTTGCATGCCCTTCCCCAACGGCTTGGTTGAAGTGCTCTGCCACCCATGCTCCCAGTTGCCCAGTGTCACTTGGGGAAAGGAATGTGGTGCACAGAGGCCATGATGCTGGTGGCTGTGGCACTAGCACTTCCCAGGTATGCAGGGGTCCATACCGTGCAAGAAGACTTAAACTGCTAGACTTCAACAAGGAGTTGACTTCAGCCTTTATCCCACTCACTCCATTTCTCTTCTTCTCTCTGCTGCCACCATGGGCCTGAAATACAGTTGAAGTCTGACAGCCTGAGATCAAACTCACGGTAAAAGATCTGAATCCTCTCTCTCTCTCAGTGTGTGTGTATGTGTGTGTGTGTAAATTGCTGTCAACTCACAGCCGATTTATGGTGATCCTGAAGGGAAGAAGCAGCAAAAACTTAGAAATATCTTTGGCTAGAGCTATTCTCCACTATGCAAATTCTCTTTTACCTTGGTGCACTGGACCTCAAAGTCTGGGACTTTTTTTCATGGTTGCAGAGACCCAAATGACTCCAATTTCAGAAAATTAGCATGTAGAATTATAGCATATGATAAATATCTAGAAAAAAAACACAGTTGAGCAGTTTAGGACTATAACATTTGACTGTAGGAATATCAAATGGGTGAAATGGATCCTCTTTCTATAAATCTAAAGTTATCTCAGGCCCTGTCCACACGAGAGGTTTTGGGCCGGGAGCGGGATGGATCGGGGCTGCAGCAAACGGGCGCGATCCTACAGCAACATCTGGGAATCATGCTGCACCCGTTCCCAGCCCGTTCCCAATCCGCCCCTCCCGGCCAAACCCCGCATCAAAAAAGAACCACCTACCTAGGTGGTTCTTTCTGAAAGGCCGCATCACTGCCGGCCGTGGGATCGCCAGCGCGTCTTTTTGCTGGCGCATCCCCGGCCCCCGGCCGTACTGCACATGCTCGAGCATGCGCAGTTCGGCAGCCTCCCCCACCCAATTGTCTCTTCCTCCCCGGCATCTGATCGTGCCGGGGAGCAACGGCGCCGCGGCTCAGGGGATCATGGGATCTTTTTTGGTGTGGCTTTTAAAAGCTGCACTTTGGCCAGTGTTTTCCCTGCCGTGTGGCAGGGACCTCAGTGATGTTAAAGGAGATAGGCAAATATAATTGAATGACTTCAAGTTTGTTGTTCAGATTTTGACAATCTCAGTTTTACCTCCTTATTCATTTGATTGGTCATCTCGCTTCAGACCATGCATCTCTGTGTGTGTTTTCAAACCTATAAATTCTTCTAAAGCATGTTTGTCTACAAGAATCACTACCAACCCTCTTAAGGGGAGATCTCAGTCTCTCCACAAATATTGGAAAGCAGGGAAGATTAGCTCTTCCCTTTGACCATAATACATGTCAGGGCTGTTTGAACTTAGCCATTGAGCATTCACAGAATGTATAATCAACATTCATAAAACAAATGAGAAAATGTTATACAAATAGTGGGATGACGTGTCATTTCATCACAGTCATGATGCACGCAACAACTATGCGATAGGTTAAATTCCTAGCAAAAAATGATAACTCCTTCTCCTAATAGCTGACCATATCCTGAAGTTTAGTTGTTGTTTCTTACCCAAATGTGCTTGAAGAAGAAGATGAATGTGCTGTTGAGTTGCAACTGACTCATGGCGACCCCATCCACAGAACATTCCAGGCAAGAGAGGAGCAGGAGTGGTTTACCATTGCTTTCCTCTGCATAGCAACCCTAGTCTTCCTTGAAGGTCTCCCACCCAAGGACTGACCAAGGCTGATGAGCCTGCCACCTGCTGTTCATCAGATACTTACTAGTAGAACTACTTTCCTTACCTTCACTCTCACAGGTGTGCAATAGTCACCCCGCCCTTCACTCTCACAGGTGTGCAATAGTCAGTCACGCCGCACTACAGTGTTCCCCTTACCACAGTTTGCACCTTCTTTACTGTATCCTTCATCAAGGAACCAACAGGCTGCACCTGCTCTAATGCCACATCATAGCTAACTTTACACTGGACTATGAAACCTCAGCTAGGGCTGCGGTCACACGGGCAGGAAAATGCGGGGGGGGGGAGTGTGGCTGTTTGCCCCGGGGCAAAATAATGCGCGGTTGCGCGAGCAGACATCCCGTGAAGGTCCCGTGGTAGGGGGGAGGTGCCAATCACACCACAATCCTGCGGCGCGGCAAAGAAGCGGCGCGCCACGGCAAACAGGTGTTTTTCCCCCCTGTACACTGACGTGTGTGCATGCCCCGTTGGGTGCTTGTGCGCGTCCCGAGGACACTTGGGAAAAAAAACCCTTTTTGCGAGGGGACATGGGCGGGCGCCGGATGCCATGGGATTCCACTGGAAATGCAATCACGCACCCGCCCTTGCCCCACGGTTTCCGGAAACTAGTAACTCTGAAGTACTAGTTTTTTACCGCGCATCTTCAAAGTGAAGCCTCGGGTGAGCCACGGGAGCTCTACGCTTCCCAGATGTGGCGGTGAGATCGCGCCTGGAAAATCCACCTATCTTCCGTCTCTCTAGCATGCCTAATGCTCCGTGTGACCGCAGCCTAGGAAAGCTTTCTTAAACACTAGTTCTATCTGTAAAATGGATGCTCTGAGAGCAGACATATTGAGTGTCAAAATAAAGGGGGGAAGCCCTAGAGAGTTCCTTAGAGAAGGGATGGCTGCAAGGTTAAGCAAGAAAGCCTTGTTTTTGTGGGAGAAGTCTTTTTTCTCTCAAACCAAAGAGGGCCAAGAATGATGCCAGCATGCCACCTTGACTGCCAGTGAATCTTTTTGGCAGAGATCAGTGTGTTTATCTACACACCTGACCTTTCCTTTCAGTGGTATAAATACTTTGATACCAAGCCTGATATGGATGGAATTGCGCATTTGGATGTGTATCAAAGTGCTCATTTCATTTAAAGCAATGCAGTATATTTTGTTCTGCACTCAAATGTGCATTTGGGTGCAGATCCAGTTTACTCCACAAGCCAACAAATGGAGAACAGGCATTCCAGGTTGTTCAGGGGCTATACATTATACTAGCTTATTCCAATCTTACCACTCCAACATTGTTTGTTTATTTATACCCCATCTTCCCTTTTGGCTCATGCTTGAAGCCTTCTTCCAATCTAAGGAGGTCTCCTCCAATGTATGTAAGTGGCTCTTCAATTGGTGGGACAATTAAGAAGGGGGGAAGTTTCTTAGGCTGGAGGAAAGCTGATTGGTGGATGGTTGGATGCACCACAGTATCTAATTCTTTTGTTGCAATAGCCTTGTGAACTAGGTTAAAGTGAGAGACAGTGGCTTGCCCCAAGACCTTATGTGTATGTATGTGCGCATGTGTGAGTTGTTCAGGGGTGAAAGTCCAGCCTAGAGTACCGGTAAGTAAGTGGCTAAAGAATATCTCCCAGTTCCTGTTTCAGGCCTTCACCCCAGTGGCAGAGGTCCATCAGTGGCTATTAGCCACAAGGTATAGATAGGAACTCTAAGTCTGGGGCAAGTGAGGCACTGTATTCTTGGTGCTTGGGGGGGGGCAACAGTGGGAGGGCTTTTAGTGTCCTGGCCCCACTACTGGACCTCCTGATGGGACCTGGTATTTTTGGCCACTGTGTGACAGAGTGTTGGACTGGATGGGCCAGTGGCCTGACCCAACATTGGCTTCTCTTATGTTCTTAAGACAGACAGTACCAGTATGAAATTTATTTTCACATCAAATATTCTTAAACTGAGCAAGAACCTAAACTCAGATTTTCAAGAGCCAAGCCCAATATTCTGTCCAATATCCCACACTGGTTCAACATATACCCTCCTCTGTATTCAGTATGGAATTCCATTCCATTCCTCCTCACAACTTGCACTTTGTGAAACTTATTATCATTTTACTCACCTAATTTTTTGTCTACATTCTTCTCCAGATGGGAAGACCAAGGCAGAATGCATTGAATGAAAAAGCTTCAGAGAAGACAGGAATGTTTCTTTGAGAGCATTGTATATAGCACTTGATCTTTGAGCACCTTGTAAAATTGGGTGCTCCCTTCTGTCACTCAAGCCGCTCCTGAGATCCCTTTTTAAATCCATATGGAGACTAAGAGGGTGACGGGAGAAAGGGGGAGTCCAATTGACTGCAGAAATGCTTTCCATTGTTCAGCCAGTCAATGAAAGCTCCAGCCCCTCCAAATGTCCCATGGAACTCAGAGATGGAGTTAATTAGAAGGTAACAGTCATTCACTGAATATAGCAATTCACTATGGATTGACTTTCATGCTTTTACAGAAGGGAAACAAGAAGACTCAAACAAAAGCAAAAAGGAGAATGGAAGGCTAAGTGAAGCCGATTGGAGCCCTTGTCCCCCCCCCCCGCGCCTTCTATTTACTCCTAGCCTAATGGAGAAAATTGGTGGTGACATGAGGTCAGTTTCCCAAACTGTGAACGTGAGTTGCAATCCAGAGAGAGGGAAACCTTTCCAGAATAAACCAAAGGAAGTCCATCAAAAGGCTGTGTTGTACAGTAGACAATGTCTCCATTTCCATCCTTAAAGTACTGGCCTATCTTCATTGAAATGGTTTCTTTTCTCCATCTGCTATTTAAAAAGGTGGCGGGGGGGATGCTGTTTTTGGTGGGCAACATCTCGCTGGATCAGGACTACAAAGACACATCTGAAAACAAGCACCAGTTTTAGTGGCAGACACTGAACAACCCTCTCGAAGCACAATGTTCTTATCCTTCTCCTTGGCATTTCTCCTGCTTTCTCCCATGCCCTGGGTTTCTGCTTTCCCCTGCCGGGGGCTAGCTGGGGTGTGAGTAGTGTTTGGGGATGGAAGGATGAAATCCCTTACAGAAAGAAGGAAACATTGTGCCTGAACGAATAAAGCCAACATAATCTCAGCTTTCTGGCAAACTCAAAAAATCTGAGCCCAGACTGATTAAGAAGCAGTGGGATAAGGTTTCAAGATAAAACTAAATGTGGACAAACATTTATTGCCAAAGAACAAACTGCCTTGATGATAGAAACAGCAAAAGCCCATAGCATTGCATAAGTGGAGTAGTGCCTGTCAGCTGGAGAATGATAAAACATTATGGTGAAAAGAACTTGGAAATGTGCTACCTGTCCAACGTAGCCATCTACTTCCATTTTATGGACCTCACCCCCTTACAGACAACAACCCAACTAGCATTTATCTCTGTGTCGCTTGTGAAGGACATCTTGGATGCCCCTCTCATCTAACCGTACAGCCAAAAGCCACCCTGGCAATTTTCTGAGCCAAACATTTACAGCTGATGATAATACGGAATGTGCTGCTGCTTAGGATTTCATTATCACACAAGTCGCATAAAGAAGAGGCCCAGTTACCACTGATATCAAGAGCAGATAGACTGTAAACAAGTTCCCAGCCTCTGAAGTCTATACTACACCCTACTATTTCACAGCTCCAGTGTGGCCTGAGTTAACGGCTAATATAGTTTTTCAAGCAAAGGCTGTATTCTGATCTGAATATACAGATGGAGTCAATGGTCTATCTAACTCAATATTGTCTACTCCAGTGATCCCCATCGTGGGCACTATGGAACCTGCCAATTGGTTAACTGGCACTCATTTTGCTTCTTCCTCAAAGCTTATTTTCCCTGAATCAAATGGCCATTTCTGGCTTTTCTTTATCTCATTGGAGCAAGAAACACTTCTGAAGAATCCAGGAAGCATCTCCTTTGAGTCTGCAGGGAGCACCCATTCAGAAACAGCTGCTTCCATTATAGGAGGATGTTTTGCTTGCAGTCCCCCAACTGGCCCTAATAACCCATGGCAGTGTTGTGGCACCTGCTCCCGATTCTCAAAACTCTCTAAGTGCCCGCAGTGTGAACCAGTTTGGGGACTCCTGGTTTTCTGTATTGGGCAGCAGCTCTCCAGATAAGAAGGCTGTCAAGAGTTCCCAGTCTAGTCATGAACCACGAACTCTTGTTTAAGGGACTGCAAGACACAAAAATACAAAACCCTGGGGTGTGACTCCTCACACACCAGTCTGGTATGCTGCCACCAGCTTTTTAGACTATCCCAACAATTAAAAGCCAAAGGTCAGGCTGCCAACCTTCCCAGGACTAAACAAGAAAGTCAGCCCTGCAAGGTAGGCTTACAGAATGAGTTTCTCACAAAAGCAATTACTTTGATAGGTGATCACCTGTCTGGATTTAGGCTGAGGTCAGTTGAAGGCAAATAACCATAAAAGTAAATTAAAATAGATTTATTTATTAAGGTGCAAGAATATTTCAAAACGAACAAGAACTGTGAGTCAAAACCAAGACAGCTAGAAATTCAAGAGCTAACTAAAACAGTAATACATTGGTTCCAGTTATCAGATGTTACCATTCTCA
The DNA here is from genome assembly GCF_001447785.1 of Gekko japonicus. NCBI lineage: Eukaryota > Metazoa > Chordata > Lepidosauria > Squamata > Gekkonidae > Gekko > Gekko japonicus. The sequence continues at coordinate 754,554 of NW_015160214.1, forward strand.
GTTGAAAGTTCCAGTAATCCAAAGTGTCTCTCTCATAGAGTTAGCATAGGTCAGGGGCTGTTTGGCCCACATAAGCAAGCATCCAAGACGGCCTCAGTGAGCAAAATAGTTATTGCATGTCAGGATTGTAGGCAGTCATCATCAGGCTGAGAATATGCTAGAAACTTACTTCTTTATGGCTCAGGGCCCTCGTGGTCTCAGGTCTGAAAGACCAATAGGGCCCCTGGGTAGGTTAGGCAGATGACCTAAGAGATTATCTGACCAAGGAGAAAGAACTCGGCCCTTTCCCACAGGTGCAAATAATAATCTTTAATTGGATGGAATGTGGTTAACTGGGAGTCGATACCACAAACACCTGCAGTATCTTGTGTGAGGTTTTTTGTTTTTGTTTTGGTTCCCTGGTGACTAGCTCTTTCCTCTCTCCACCACTTCTGGTCAGGTTGGGCAAAGCAAGTATATGCCAGCAAAGCCATAGTCCAGTCACAATCACGCATCCTAAAATTTCAGCATTATCAGTTACATAGTCATTGCAGTATAGCGCTATAACGGAACAGCAGTATATCAATGCCATTGGAATGCCTGGAGTGTTTTGTTATAGTGCTATAGCGCTATAAAGCAAACGTTAAAAAAAAGGCCGAAGATCGCCCACGCGGGCGAAAAACAGCGGGGAAAAAGCGGTGCAGTCTGAAATGGCAAACCACTTCAAATCCAGCTCTTTTCTGGATGGGGAAAGCCATGTGTGAAATGGCAGCCCTAGACCGGTTTACTCTATGATGGATCAAAAATGGCTTCAAAACGGGTTAAAAAGGGTAATGTGACATTCCTCTTTGTGTAGCACCATTTTCTCTTTGCTCGCAGAACATTTTTCTTCCACTAGAGGGCTGCAATATATATGTGTATATGTCTATGTATCTATATCTGTACCTATATCTATCATACACACACACACTTCCCAAAACTTTGTACAAGAAACAGGCAGAGGACTCTTAACTCACACACTGAACAGCAGCAGAGGTTTTGAGTAAAATCCACCCAGCAGTCGTGCCTACTGCGCGGCTAATTCTGCGTGTGATCAGGACCTCAGTCTGCTTTCTCTACCCCATGGATTACAGTTACCCATGCTTACAGTTGCCTGTCCTAGCTATATGATGTTGGTTTGCTTTGCATCTGGCCATCAAGTTGTCATGGAAATGTCCGGAAATATAGGGGAACAGTTGCTGGACTTAACTAAAATGATCACAGAACAAACCTGGCCTCTCAGGGAAGCATGCCAAGAAGGGGGTCTAGAGACCCAGAATAGAATAGCCTTGAAGAGCAGGAAGTTGAAGGCAGAGCAACAACAATGACATGGCCTTGTATAGTTCAGAAGCTGTTCCAGGGCTCTTTTTGTAGCAGGAACTCCTTTGCATATTAGGCAACACACCCCTAATGTAGCCAATCCTCCAAGAGCTTACAGTGGCCCCTGTAAGAAGAGTTATATACTGCATTTCTCCCCATTGGGAACTCAGTCAGAGCAGTTTACTGTGCCATTCTTCCCTCTTTCATTTTATCCTCACAAAAGCAACCCTGTGAGTTAGGTTAAACTGAGAGAACGCTGCTGTCCTAAGCTTCTGGGGCAGAGTGGGGGTTCTTACCATGCTCTCCCAGATCCTAGTCTGACATTCTAATCAGGACACCATTTCGGTTCTCGAATATTGTTTTCTTAACCCTAGTCTTACTGTTGTGTAGCCTCCACAGCACCCATCATGAAACAACGAAGCCTTAAGTCTTCAAAGCTTGCTAGACCTCCTCAAGTTGATCACTGGCTGTACATCCAGTTGGCAAAGGTATGTGGTGGAAAATGTGGAGGCAAAATTATTCTGAGCACAGCTTTTCCTTTATATTTTCCTGCATTTCCTGAATTTGGATCCCCCCCTTAAAAGTCTGCCAAACCACTGCATCTGCATCCAGTTTTGCTGGCTAAAGGTTTTCTGTGATCCACCATGCCTAGTGTGACAATTATAACCTTGTACATCTCTTTGTGATGATAGTCACCTGTGGGAACCACTCAGTGCTCCAGAGGGCTATGCTGCTCTTTCCTGGATATTAGTTTCAGTCATCTGTTTCTCCCAGCATGCATGCAGAACATGAACCCAAACAAGAAGAATTTGGAATCCTTCAGTCTCGCTTCACTTGCTGCACCTGCCTTCACTTTGAAAGTCTCCCTGAGGGTTTTGTATTATGTAATATCTCTCTATTGCCATCTTCTCCCCTCTTGTCCATCACTGTAGCAATTCTCTCTATGAAAGCAGGCTCTGAGCAATGCAGTGCACCCGAGTATACAAACAGTGCAACACAGTGGACAGAAAATTAAATGACAGGGGGAATTTTCATGGAAAAATATTTACAAGCCTTCTTAGAGGACATTGGCTCATGGAGGCCTGTTGCCACATTCTTAGAAGAGATCATATTGATTATTCTTTCTTTTTTGTTTTTGCTATAACTGTAGTGGTAACAGACTCCAGATGTCAATCGTTATGTAATAGTCTGTTTTAATACAGCCAAGTTCCAGATGTGGAGGTTGGAATCAAGGAATCAAGAATTCTGTGTCTTTCTCAAAGGAGCTGTTGAGCACAGCCAACCCAATAAAAGCCATTGTCTGTGCTTAAGAGAATAGGGAGCAATGGGCTTTATAAGCAGGACTCCACTTCTGGCTTTCAGATAGCTCCTCCCCCCCCCCCTTCAGTAGCACTGCTTGTCATAGGCAGCAATTTCAAGGCTTCTATTTAGCTTTTAGGTCATCAAAATAGGTCATGGAACTAATCCTGTGGTATGAGAAAGAGGGAATGAATGAATTGAATTAACTGAGGGCTGCGCTGGAATGCCGCTGTGAGCAAAGGTATCTCTTTAGCATACATTCCAAGAGAGTAGCACAATCCACTTTATAATTTAACCAAGCCAAGTGGAAGTCCAAACAGTTTATGAAAAGGCTCGTTTTAATTGGTGCATTCAACATTCAGCCCTCCTCCTGTCTCCCCACTCCATCCTTCCAATGGAACTCACACATACGTGCTCAGACATTCTCTCAAAGTAAACCCTGCTGAATGACTGCCAAATTAACTGACAAGCTATGTTCACTGGGTTTACCTGAGTTGAAATCAAGAGGAGTGGCTGTGTTCCACTGGGAAGTATAAAATTATTCCCTGGAAGCAGAGCTGCTTCTCAAAATATACAAGGGGCTTTTCATTAGATTTGCACTGGTTTGGATTTATTACTTTTTGTCCTCGTGCTTATCAATCTATGCTACCATTCTATATTACATCATGTCTCTCTCTTTTTTCCCTCGCTGTTATGAATTTCTGTTTCCTTTTTTAAAAAACATTATCTTTATTGGTTTTTAAACAACTTAACTAAAACAAAATTATCCACATGTTACACAACATCTAATTGCAGATAGGTTCCAATTTTTCACAAAATATTTACCTTCCATTTTCTTATATTATTTGTCGTAACATAACATATAGATACAATTGTATATTTATTTATATTTACCTATACCTTTCGTATCAAATTTAATCACAACCAGCAAAATTCAGCTACTTTCCCCTAATTTCTTTCCTTTAACCATCTATAAAATTTAGGCCAATATTTATAAAAATTTTCTTGTAAAAAAAAAAGTTAATTTCTCCATCTCAGCCACCTCTAATAATTCCATTTTTTCCCCCATTCCATAATTTAGAGATCACTTCTTCTCTAATTGCCTTCTTCCGGCAATAACCGTCATGTCTCAAAGTCACCCACAACAAATTTAGGAAGTTATATTTACAACATAAGGTTGGATCCAACCAAGTTTTCCTTTAGTAAAAAAGGAAGAGATGGACCACCGAAAAGAATGTCCTGAGGATCCTGAGTTGTTTGCAGAGTTAAATGCCTTATTAGAAAAGAGTCAGTTCAAGGTTTAAACCCCAATGGTCCTGTGTTTGGTTATTATTCTAGGAGGGCAACGAAGATGGTGATGGGCCTGGAGACCAAGTCCTATGGGGAAAGGCTTAAGGAGCTGGGTATGAGAGGTGATATGATAACTATCTTCAAGGACTTGAAGGGCTGTATCAACAGAAGTATAGTGTCCAGATCACGTGAAGTGATGGTATCACTTTAATCTGCTCTGGTTAGACCTCACCTAGAGTACCATATTCAGTTTTGGACACCACAATTTAAGAAGGATATAGACTAGCTGGAACGCGTCCAGAGGAGAGCAACGAGGATGGTGAGGGGTCTGGAGACCAAGTCCTATGAGGAAAGGTTGAAGGAGCTGGGTATGTTTAGCCTGGAGAGGATACTACTGAGAGGTGATATGATAACCGCCTTCAAGTACTTGAAGGGATGTCATATCGAGGATGGTGCAGAGTTGTTTTCTGTTTCCCCAGAAGGTCGGACCAGAACCAACGGGTTGAAATTAAATCAGAAGAGTTTTTAGCTGAACATTAGGAAGAACTTCCTGAAAGAGTGGTTCCTCAGTGGAACAGGCTTCTTTGGGAGGTGGTGGCTTAGCTTTCTTTGGAGGTTTTTAAATAGAGGCTAGATGGCCATCGGACAGCAATGCTGGTTCTGTGAATTTAGGCAGATCATGAGAGGGAGGGCAGGAAGGGTTGCCTCAGTGCTTAGTTCTTGTGGTCCTTTCTTACATGCCCAGGGAAATGCTGATTGCCACTTTGGGGTCAGGAAGCAATTTTTCACCAGGCTAGGTTGGAGCTCGGTTAGACTCCATTACAGCATGAGTTTTCTTGCCACAGGACAATGCCTTGTCCATCAAAAGTCTGGTCAACCAGGTTATTTCAAATCATTTTCAAAGAGCTATTCTGTCCAGAGGCTCTTAGCCTAATGGTCTCCACCACCTTTGTGGTTCCCTTTGCCCGTCTCAGGATGTGGCCCCTACAGAACTGATTCATACGGGTTTTCACATTGCTGGTTGAGAAAATATCAAAGCAGACTTATTCAGTAGATTAAGGGAACCCACACACGAATGGTCCATAAATCATGATTGTGTCTCCCTCAACTTTGCACATTGGGGCTTCCCTGCAGTGGATCTATTTGCCACAAGACTCAACACCAAGGGCCCCCTTTTTGCTCAAGAGTGGGTCTAGATCCCCTCTCTCTGGGGGTTGCATTTCAACTAGTTTGGAATTAGGCCTTATTTTATGCCTTCCCTCCTGTTCCTTGGATAGGGAGAATAGTAGCCAAATTAAGAACATAAGAGAAGCCAATGTTGGATCAGGCCAATGGCCCATCCAGTCCAACACTCTGTCACACAGTGGCCAAAAATACCAGGTGCCCAGCAGTGGGGCCAGGACACTAGAAGCCCTCCTACTGTTGCCCCCCCCAAGCACCAAGAATACAGTGCATCACTTGCCCCAGCCTGAGAGTTCCTATCTATACCTTGTGGCTAATAGCCACTGATGGACTTCTGCTCCATATGCTTATCTAATTCCCTCCCACTGTATCGTAGTCACCCCCTTATGGCCAAGATAGACTTGGTACCGGGTCCTACACAGCTTGAAAGGCATATTTATCCATCTACCTCAGGCTCCAGACCAATTGGGCATCCAGGGCACTTCCAGCCCAAAGGTGGAGAATCTGCATCTGACTGCCTGGTTGCTAAGTCCAATGAGCAACCCTTCTCTGAGTCAGCAAGGTCAGTTCTTCTCAGTGCTCACAGACCTTCAACTAGGCTCTCCTGTTTGTACAAATGGAAGTGTTTCACCCTTTGGTTGGAAGACAAAGAGTCCTCTCCTACTAACTGCCCTTTGTCACTGGTTTTGGAAGATTTGCTGTCATTGAAGTGTGCAAGTTTATCAGTATCATCTGTTAAAGTCCATTTAGCAGCAATCTCTGCCTTTCGTGCTCCAGTAGATGAGAAGTCTGTCGTCTCACATGAGATTCTGAAAATTTCCTCAAGGGCCTTAGCAAACTCGACCCTCCTAGGATACCCATTGTGCCTCATGGGCCCTGTCCCTAGTACTAACTCACCTAATGCAGCCTTTGAGCCTTTAGCCACCTGGTCTCTTGATAACCTTTCCATAAAGATGTCCTTTCTTGTGGCTACTACATCTGCCAGGAGGACAGGAGAGATTGCAGCCCTTAGGGCTGACCATCTTTTTATAAAGTTCCATGACCAAAAAGTGGTACCAAGGTCCAGCGTTTGTTTGTTTGTTTTTTACCAAAAGTGGTTTCTAGATTTCACTTGAGCCAGGACATTTAACTCCCCCCCCCCTCCATTGTCGACAGCAGAAAGACGGCTACACACATTAGATGTCAAATGTGCTCTATTATTTTATTTAGAGAGAACAAGCCCATTCACAATTATTTGTCTGCTTTGCTGGCCACTCTAAAGGAAAAGAAGAAGAAAAGAGATTGGATTTATATCCCGCCCTTCACTACCCAAAGGTGTCTCAGAGTGGCTTACAAACTCCTTTCCCCTCCCCTCCCCACAACAGACACCCTGTGAGGTAGGTGGGGCTGAGAGAGCTCTGACAGTAACTGCCCTTTTTCAAGAACAGCTATTATCAGAGCTACGGCTTGCCCAAGGTCATCCAGCCAGGTGCAAGTGGAGGAGTGGGGAGTCAAACCCAGTTCTCCCAGATTAGAGTCCGCACACTTAACCACTACACCAAACTGGCTCTTCTGCTCAGACAGTGTCTAGGTGGATTGTCTCCACTATCAGGAGAGCCTACAAGCTGGCATCGGTGCAGTGTTTTTTACAGATATGGGCACCCTCCACAAGGGCTCAAGCAACATCTGCTGCCTTTTGGGCTGCGATCACACACACTAAATAATCCACTTTCCATCCACTTTCAGTGCACTTTCCAACTGGATTTTTCCAATTCACACAAATCCAGTTTGAAAGTGGATGGAAAGTGGATTATTTGATGTGTGTGACCGCAGCCTTGGCAAGGCACATTTGCAGGGCAGCAATGTGGTCATCTGCAGACACTTTTATTAAACACTATCCTGTGGACATTAATACAAGAAGGGAGGTGTCAATGTGGACAGCAGTTCTACATTCAATCTTCCAGTAAATCGCTCACCCCACCACCTGGTAAGTCAGCTTGCTAGTCTCCCACGTGGGACTGCACAGAACAATGACAATGAAAACAGTGTTGTACTTACCTGTAACCAGGGCTTTTTTTGTCGAAAAAGCCCAGCAGGAACTCATTAGCATATTAGGCCACACCCATGACAGCACACATCTCATTAGCATATTAGGCCACACCCCTGTGTTACCAGAAGTGTGGTCATCCAGCCACACCCACCTTTTGCTGCTTATTCTGTTTACCTTGTTTGTTGTCAAAACCCAGGGCCTTTTTTTGTAGCAGGAACTCCTTTGCATGTTAGGCCACACACCCCTAATGTAGCCAATCCTAATAAGTTCCTGCCGCTGGGTGTGGCCTATTATGGTGTGGCCTATTATGCTAATGAGTTCCTGCTGGGTGTGGCCAACTTGGGAGCCAGCCGGAACTCTGTTCCTGTGCGTTCCTGCCCCAAAATAGCCCTGCCTGTAACCATTGTTCATCTTGTTGTCTCTGTGCAGGCACGTATGCCTCCCTCCTACCCCACTGTAAGTGCCATGACTCCAAAATTGTTGGCTCATAATGGTGGCCAAGGAGAACTGAGGGAGGGAGAGGGGCCCCTTCCCCAGAGCATGCGATGGTTAGGCGGGAAAACGGCCCAAATGCTGTTTTTACAAAGCTAGCTAGAAATCTTCGGGTGGCTGGCATGCACGTCTGCATAGAGACAACTAGATGAACAACAGTTACAGGTAAGTGCAACACTGTTTTACATCTGTGGATGTCAGTTTTGGCCTTATGGTATGAGCACCTGCTGGGGAATAAGCATCTCTTGAACTGGGATCCCGTTATAATTCATTTCAATACCATGGGACAAGTCAACAAGCTTTTCCACCATAGTTTCTGTACATGAAACATGAGAATTTAGGATAGCCTGGATCTGAACTTCCAGCCTGTTCAAAATGGTGATCGATGTCTCCGGCCTTTAAATAAAAACCTGTAAAAATTGTGGTTCATTCCCAACACTATTGTATTTGTAGCGAATGGTGTCCAATGCTCGCACCAGTCCAGATGAGCCAAGAGAAAAGGCCAGGAGAGCAGAGAAGGGAATGCAATTCAGCTGGGGAGAGCTGGGACTTAGGGTGAGGGACTCTCAACTCCTTTCTCAGCCACAGCAAACTCATTCTGGTTGCTCGAACAGCTGCAAATGGTTGGAGGGGATGTCAAGGAAGGCCCAAAGGATGGGTTTTTCAGTGAAATGCACACACCGCCACTTGCTTCTTGCCAATGGAAATGGACTGCACCTCTGCACAGGAAACAGCTGGAGACAATACCGGTCAGTAATCTGCTACTTGGCGCCCAGCTGTTTCATCAGTGTGAAAGCACAAGTAGAATCACCACAGAGTGTAAGGGGAGGTTGCAGAGAGAATAATGACAGGGCACTTGGCAATCTTATAGTCTGATTTACTCAAAGGGAAGTTACAGTGATTTTGGTGGGACCAAACTTTCATATATGTATGTTTAGGATCGCTGGCTTTCTGGACACCAAAAAAGGTCTGCAGTGAGGTTACCAGAGGAGGCATGGTCTTTATTCTATTTGAGTGGCAGTTCATAATGTGTATAAATAACATTTGTTTTGCACCACTTGATGACTCTCAGCTCGGTGTATGAACTGACTAGAAGAATAAGAGTTGGTTTTTACACCCCGCTTTTCTCTACCTTAAGCAGGGGTCATTTCGTAGAAAAAGAGCTTGGGGAACTCATTAGCATAACTCATTAGCATATGCCACACCCCCTGACATCAGGGGCCCGGCGGTGGACTGGCAAGGCCGGCGGAAGTGCGAGGAAGCCACGCCAAGGCCCTCCCTGGCCCCAGGCAGGCAGGGGTGGGGAGAGGCGGGGAGGAAGCAACTTACCCTCCCTCTTCTCCTGCCTCCTCCTGGCTGAATGAGGGCTGGAAGCGGGGCGGCCGGAAGCAGGGGGCGGGGCTTCATCATGTGCCCCGCCCCCCTGCACCTCACCCGGGGGAACTGTGTTCCCCCGCGTTCCCCCCGAAATGACCTCTGACCTTAAGGAGTCTCAAAATAGCTCACAATTTCCTTCCCTTCTTCTCCACACAACAGGTACCTTGTGGGGGAGGGTTAGAGAGTTCTGAGAGAACAGATGATTGGCCCAAGGTCACCCAGCAGGCTTCACGTGGAGGAGCGGGGGAATCAAACCTGGTTCTTCAGATCAGAGTCTGCAGCTCTTAATCACTACACCACACTGGCTCCCTGATAAGTACTGTGGGTTGGCTACACTGAGAAGCAATGCATGTTGAATGACAACAAGAGTTTTATCTGTGGTATTTGATCTGGAATGGCTCATTGGTGTATGTATTACACCGTTGGTGGTGTAATCATCTAGTGAGGTGTACATCTGTGAACCAGACCTCTAAAAATATAAACCCTTTCCAGGTGTTACGTTTCTGGTGTTCTTATCCTATGAAGTAAGAACATAAGACAAGCCAATGTTGGATCACGCCAATGGCTCATCTAGTCCAACACTCTGTGTCACACAGTGGCCAAAAATATCAGGTGCCATCAGGAGGTCCAGCAGTGGGGCCAGAACACTATAAGCCCTCCCACTGTTGCTCCCCCCCAAGCACCAATAGTGCTTGTAGAGTATAGTACACACAAGGAGAGTGTAGTACACACAATTAGAGGTCATTTCGGGGGGGATCGCGGGGGATCGCAGTTCCCCCGAGTGAGGTACGGGGGCAGGGCACATGATGAAGCCCCGCCCCCTGCTTCCGGCTGCCCCGCTTCCGGCCCTCATTCAGCCAGGAGGAGGCAGGAGAAGAGGGAGGGTAAGTTGCTTCCTCCCTGCCTCTTCCCACCCCTGCCTGCCTGGGGCCAGGGAGGGCCTTCACGGGGCTTCCTTGCACTCCCGCTGGCCTTGCAGGTCCACCGCCGGGCCCCCCATGGGGCTCGGCAGTGGAGCTGCAAGGCCGGCGGTGACAGCCGGGACCGTTGGGGGCGGGGTGTGTGGCCTTATGACACATTTCTGGTGACGTCAGGGGTTGTGGCCTTATGACACACTTCTGGTGACGTCAGGGGGTGTGGCATATGCTAATGAGTTATGCTAATGAGTTCCCCTAGCTCTTTTTCTATGAAACGACCCCTGCACACAATCATCTCAGTATATGCAATTTCCATTTTGTTTGTTGTCCAAACACAACCCTGAACATCCAGGCTGGAATCCTATGATTCATGAGATTCATGTAGGGTTGCCAGGTCCTTCCTAGCAACCAGCAGGGGAGGGGGGACTTACCGGGAGCAGGAGGGAGGCCCATTTGATGTACTGTGACATTTCTATGTCACTGTCCACGTGCCCAGGAAGTGATGCCATCACATCTGGGACATTGGGGTGACACTCTGGTATTTGGCAGAAATTCTATGGCAAATTTAGCTTCTACCATAGAGCTTTTCCCCAAATACCAGAGCATCACCCCAACATCCCAGATGTGATGACATCACTACCAGGTCATGTGGGCACTGACATACATGCATCACTGCACATCGGATGGCTCTCCCTCTTTGGGCGGGTAAGTTCCCCTGCTGCCCAGCTGATTGGTGATGTGGAGGTGGGCCTGTAAGTGGGGGACTCACGCCTGCAATGGGGGGTCTGGCAACCCTAGATCCATGCTTACTAGACAGTTTGTGCCACAGAGCATGCTTCGTGTTCCTTTAAAACTTCCATTTGTGCAAAATCAATGGTTCTCAAGAGGTCCTTGTTCAAAAAGAAGGTTTAGCAGAAGAGGAAGTGTATTCCATGGCAGCAAATATCTAATGTGCACAGAGCTCATTCATGGGATCCAAGATCCGGGTATTGGGTACCAAAGCTGGGAAATACATGCATTGCCCTTTTGAGAAAAAATGGCAATTGTACATACCAAAATGATCATGTGTTGTATGCTTTACCAGTAAGTGACATAAAAGTGCCAGAAGTGTGATGCTTGAAAAGTGTTAGATATCAATGCAGTAATGAGCAACCATTGAAAGAAGGGATCAGGGTTTTTTGCTGACTGACCAATGCATTGGCACACTACAGGCCCTGTCAAAGTTTAACCATCAGCAATACACATAACAGAAGCCCAGAACAATCTGAAGACAGCACAGCAGAGGAAATATAAATGACTATCCAAGAAGCAAAATGGCTGCAGCTTGTGTTGAAATCGTAATTGTAAATCCACACTTGGGAGAAATGGAAAAATGCATGAGGAAGTTGTGCATAGTTTGGCATGTGTTTTTAAAGCCCTTGTAAGCAAGTTTGTGGAAAAACTATAGAGTAAGTGGAAATGTATCGATTTAACAGAGCACATCTTCAACAAGGCCAGCTAATTAGACTTAATATAACTTTTGGCACACACAGAGCTCATTCTGTTTCTTATTTATGAGAATTCTTTGTTAGTTTTAATATATGCGCTGCTTCACAACTAATGGGCAGCACAGGCCTGGCTTTCGAAAGTGATCAGAGGGAAAAATTATGGCACTATTACATCTCCTTTCACTTAGTATGCCAAGAGATTTTAATGAATGAAAAAACTGAATCTTTTCTGACAAGGGGTATCATTTAATAGGGTTGCCAGCTTTTAAACTGGTCCCTTTAACTGTCCCTTTAATACTAGTTTGATCTGCAGCAATTATCAGGAAGTGTTATTTAGCTCCATGCCATGAAAAGCTTCAACAGTTCCTTCCTGCATATTCAACCTCTATTAAAGGGGCAGGGCATTTCCCCCTCAGGCAGGTGGCAACCTTGAACCGGCAAGATAAGGACCCCACTTTACCAGCTTTCCCTCATGTATTCTTGAAGGAAGTGACAAAGAAGCCCAAAGTAAAGACACTTGTGATCCTTCTTTCTGTGATCACGAAGACCTATGGGGTGATTTCTGGAACATTAACAAAGAAATGGTGCATAGACCAAAATGTCCTAAATGGCAAACCAGAATATTAACTCCAGCTGAGACAAATGTATGAAGAACAGCCATAAAGAAGAGCTAGATTTTAGTCCAGTAGCACCTTAGAGACCAACAAGATTTTTGGAGTGTGAACTTCAAAGAGAGCTTTGACTCTTGAATGCTTATAGTGTGGAAATCTTATTGCTTCCTAAGGTGCTGCTAGACTCAAGTCTAGCTCCTCTGCTGAAGACTAACACAGCTACCCTCTGGAAACCATACAGAAAGGGCACCCACCCACATACAATAAGATGACCCTACATTTCTTTGCTGCAGTCCCCTACCCCGCAAATTAAACAATATGCATGAAAAAGCTCCAGCCTCATCCTATGAACTCCACGTCCGCTGTAGCAGCTCGTAAGATGAAGCATGCACATCCCAATGCTAATACAACAGGAAAACACATTTCCGTCTGCTAAAGCTGGGTCCTAACCCCAGCCCAAGAGCTGAGGCAACAGCTGTCAGCTGCACCAGCATTCCTTGGTCTGCATATCCCAGCTATGCTATCCGAGAGTCTTGGAGAGGCAGCAGCCCAGTTATTCTGTTCCTCATTCATTCTGGTAAGGTGAGTATATGGCTGTTATGGCAGGACACCCCTCACTTATAGAATCATAGAATGTTAGAGTTGGAAGGTACTTTGCAGGTCATCTAGTCCAACCCCCTGCACTCTGCAGAAGCATAGCCAAAAGATAGCCCTACACAGGGGTCATTTCGTAGAAAAAGAGCTAGGGGAACTCATTAGCCTAACTCATTAGCATATGCCACACCCCCTGACATCAGGGGCCCGGCGGTGGACCTGCAAGGTCGGCGGGAGTGCGAGGAAGCCCCGCCAAGGCCCTCCCTGGCCCCAGGCAGGCAGGGGTGGGGAGAGACGGGGAGGAAGCAACTTACCCTCCCTCTTCTCCTGCCTCCTCCTGGCTGAATGAGGGCTGGAAGCGAGGCGGGCGGAAGCAGGGGGCGGGGCTTCATCATGTGCCCCGCCCCCCTGCACCTCACCCGGGGGAACTACTCTGACAGTTAGGAAGTTTCTCCTGATATTTAGCCGGTATCGACTCCCTTGTAATTTCCACCCATTAGATCTAGTCTTGCAATCCGGAGCAAGAGAGAATGGATCTGCTCCATCTTCTACATGGCAGCCATTCAAATATTTGAAGACTGCAATCGTATCCCCTCTAAGCCTTCTCTTTCCCAGGCTAAACATACCCAACACTTTCAGCCTTTCCTCATAAGACTTGGATTCCAACCCTTTCACCATCCTTGTTGCTAAGCATAACCCCATTTCTAACCCGTAACTTGCCCAGTATAAGGGTGATTTCTCACGAGAGCTGCCTCGAAGCACAGCGCCCTTTGCCTCGACACAAACGTGTCAATTTCACACCTGAAGCTCCGGGGCTGCATTTGACTGGGGGCTTCGCCCGATTTCCTCCACAGTTTCATGATCCTCAAAACCCGGGTGTGAAATTGACACGTTTGTGTCGAGGCAAACGGCGCTGTGCTGCGAGGCAGCTCTCGTGAGAAATCACCCTCAATGTAAAACATGAGCATCCACACCCCCTGCAAACCCAACACAAACCAACTCCAGCAAAGAGCAAACTTTAAAAAAACAACAAAAACACTTGAAACGGAAAGAATCTTACCTAAAACAGTCTGGCAAGCTGATACCATGCCCAAGGAGACACAGAAACACAGGGGAGGGGGGAAAGGGGGGGGAGAAGAAAAGGGGGGCAACCCTGGGAGCCAAAGGGGCTGCATTTGACTGGGGGCTTCGCCCGATTTCCTCCACAGTTTCATGATCCTCAAAAACCAGGATCACGAAACTGCGGAGGAAATCAGGCGAAGCCCCAAGTCAAAATGCAGCCCCGGAGCTTCGGGTGTGAAATTGACACGTTTGTGTCCAGGCAAACGGCGCTGTGCTGCGAGGCAGCTCTCGTGAGAAATCACCCTAAGTCTTGGAGTCCTGCAGGCCAGGTAGTGATTTCCAACTTCATGTGCCACTTCCTCCAGAGAATCCAGTAGGGGATATTTCACAACATTGCCAGAACCCACTTAAGCTTGGGATCTAGGTGAGTCAATCCCCATCCAGCATGGTATGTTAAGTGTTAAGACGAGGATCTGGGAGACCCTGCTTAAAATCTCCGTGCTGCCATGAAGCTTGCTGGATAATGTTAGTACGGTTGGTCTCTCTTAACCTATCTCATGCGTTTTGGTTGAGGCGGCAGATGTTCAACCATTCTGGCCTCCCCTGTCCATGGTCCCTTTCCCAGTGCCCTTAGTGACCTGGATATTACTTGGGCGCTGGAATTTCTTGGAGTAACTATTTCTGCCTAACATGAGGCAATGAGTTCTTGTCATCATCTGTTGCTGCCATCTATTGTTCTATTGTTGTTTATTGTTTGATGGTTTCATGTTGTAAGCCTCCCTGAGCTCATTTTTGGGGTAGGGCAGGGTATAAATAAATAAATAAATAAATAAATAAATAAATAAATAAAACGGAGAAGAGAACCATGTATTATGTTCTGGACTCCTTGGAAGAATGTTATGATAAAAATGAACACAATAGTAAAAACGTTCACAGCCTGGTGTAGCTTCAAGCCCACTATATTTCCCCAATCTGGCAAGTTATTCTATTGTTAAAGGTAAAGGTAAAGGTTCCCTTGCTCGAAAGCCAGTCGAATCCGACTCTAGGGTTGCGGTGCTCATCTCCGTTTCAAAGCCGAAGAGCCAGCGCTGTCCGAAGACGTTTCCGTGGTCATGTGGCCGGCATGACTAAACACCAAGGTGCACGGAACGCTGTTACCTTCCCACTGAAGTGGTCCCTATTTATCTACTTGCAATTTCTTGCTTTCGAACTGCTAGGTTGGCAGGAGCTGGAACTAGAGACAGGAGCTCACCCCGTCTTGCGGCACCTGGGTCTTGAACTGCTGACCTACTGACCTTCCACAGCCTGCAGTTCAGCGTCTTAACCACTTGAGCCACCGCAGCTCCATTGTTAGAGTAGTCTGATGCTTTTGTTTCTTTCCCACCAATGCCTCCAGGTGAATTTCCTGACCTGTCAAGCCCAGGGTAGTGCCTCTTGCTCTCTGCCAGGCTACAATTGCTCCTGCTCCTGCCTTTGCCTCTCTCTGGGCCACCTGCAGGCAGTTCAGCTACATATACTCAGCTACCAAATGTTCGAGACCAGGGCTTTCTGTACTGTACACTAGGACAATCATGGATCCCCCCTCCCCCCTTTCAGTCCTCTGCTTTGGTTAAACGCCTTACACTTGCATGAGTGGGCAAGTTAAAAATAATAGTAATATTTGTGGAGTTATCCACAACTTCCAAGGCTGATGCTGAGAGTCTTGTGAGCTGCCGTGGTATAATCAAGCATTTGGAGTGGACCAGCTCAGCTTTTCACATCCAGGGTCAGGCAGCCTTACCATTCTTCAAAACATTACCTCCACACAAAGGTGAGAGTAAGCCGGTACATAGCACCAGTAAGAAAGTGACCAAAGTGGTACCACCCATCTCCTGCTTTGAGCCCCCCAAAGACAGAGTACCAGAGAAAGTACCATTATGGAATTTAAGTTACTTTGACCATGTACTGCATTGAGGCCAAACTAGACAATAAGATTTGTTGGATACAGTCAAACAGCAGCAGCTGGGAACTAAGTTCCCAAATGCATCAGGGCCTGGTTCAGATATGGACAGCAGCACAGGAGGAGGAGGGACTTCACCCCCTTTCCTTTTCAAAATCTGAAATGGCTCCTGGAGGCATTATTTGCCCCGTTGGGGACTGTACATGCATTAAACATAGTTTGTGCAGGGCCACAATGGGGGAAATAATGCCCCAAACCTCAGCCTGAAGTGGCAAAACATATCATCTAGTTTGAGCCTAGCTGATAGAGTATGACTACAGACATTTGGCAAAATATTAATAGATTTGACACGTTGGTCACAAATTTTTGCAGAAGATGTATTTGTACTTGCTTGTTGCTGAAAAATCAGAAAAAGCATTAAGGGTGTGGTCACATGTGCCAGATAAAACCGGGGGTAGGTGGGAGTGAGGCTATTTCCTCCAGAGGAATTTGACCCACAGTTGCGAGATCACACCACCCTTTGAAGCTGCAAGAGCAGCCTGTCAGTGTGTGATCAGACACAACTGCAGGTGAGTCGGGTTTTTTTGTGCTGTTTGTTTCCCATGTGCATTAACGAGGAATCGATGAATCGTACTTTTGCACTGAGGGCTCCCTACAGAGTTTGCGATGATGGGCATACTGCGAGGGGGGGGACAACGGCACGGAGTCCTGATCAGACCATCCCGATGGCATGAGAGCGAGCTGGAGCGATCAGACAGGGGAAAGTCCATCCATGGCCCATCTCAGCCCATTTACTAATGGATTTTCCTAAGTGTCTTTTGACTCTGCTTCCGTAGTGGAGCAGCACGGGTTGTCGACGGTTGCGGGATGCTTTCCAGATGTTCCTGTCTGATCGCTCCCTTTTAATCTGCCCGGCATTTGTGCCTATGTTGGGTCTAATTGTGTGTGTGATCACTGCCTAAGATGGGTAGTTAGGACAGTGCTGTGACCTGGATGGAGTCTAGCCTGATCTCAGGGGCTAAGCAGGGTCAGGCCTGGTTAGTACTTCGATGGGAGACCACCAAGGGAGTCCAGTGCTGCTACGCAGAGGCAGGCAATGGCAACCCACCTCCAAACATCTCCAAACAGGGTCACTATAGGTCTGTTGTGACTTGACGGCACTTTTCACCAGTTGAGATGTGGTTCCAACATGGATTCCACATCATGGGGAAGATTACCTGCAGGATTTATTTATTTGGTTAATTGACAGTGGGAGTTATTTAGTCAGGCAGCTTCCTCAGTTCTCAGGTCCAGCCTCCAGAACAGAACTATCTATATAAGAACATAAGAGACGCCAATGTTGGATCAGGCCAAAGGCCCATCCAGTCCAACACAGTGGCCAGAAATACCAGGTGCCACCAGGAGGTCCACCAGTGGGGCCAGGACATTAGAAGCCCTCCCACTGTTGACCTCCCCAAGCACCAAGATGACAGAGCAACACTTGCCCCCAGAGTCCCTATCTATACCTTGTGGCTAATAGCCACTGATGGACCTCTGCTCCATATGCTTATCTAATTCCCTTTTGAAGCCGTCCATGCTTGTAGCCGCCACCACTTCCTGTGGCAGTGAATTCCATGTGTTAATCACTCTTTGGGTGAAGAAGTATATAGTTTAGAGGAAATAAGGATCCTGATCCAGCATCAGCTCCGTGCCTGCTTCTACTTCCGTATTTATTTCTACACACTCAGTGGTGGGAAAGATGTGGGAGTAGGAAACTGGAGACCTGCTAAATGGCTGTACTGTGGAAGCATTATGCTTTTAGCACCTTGATCACATGTCAGCCTTTCAAACAAATCCACCCTGAGGGATTTTCTTCAACAAAAACCCACATTTGCTTTCTGCAAGTTGAACCGTCACCTGTAATGAACATGTGCTAATGACTTCAGGGCTGGAGTCCCACTGAAACTCCTGATCACAGGCTTGCATTACTGAGTGAAAGACTGGCCAGCTCAACACAATCACAGCTATTTTAGGACCCCAAACAAACAAGATGGAAATCAAGGATCTCTAGCAGTTTGTACAAAGCCACTTGCACGTATTTGCAGCTGAAATTTAGATTTGGGTTGTTCAGGAAGGGAAGAGGTGATTTAACCCTTCAGTCTTCCTATCTCTCAGTTTTGCTAATAGAAACTGGACTCCCTGCACTGTTGTACATATTGCTGATGAAAAGGACATTTTTTTCAATGACACATCTCCCCCCCCCCCAGGCTGCTAGTAACAGTACAGAGAGCCCATATTTCATTAACAAAACCAAATAAGACTTGAAGAGTTAAATCCAATTCCTGCATGGCCCCAATCCAAATTTGTGTGTATTCTAAATTTACTGGAAATCTGTGATCTCTGTTTGGACTCTTAGATTTTAAGCAAAGCACATTAAATTCAGTGCACCTTGGTTGCCTACCACAACTCATTCATTTTGATTTTTAATTTCCCCACGCACCTCTTCTTAAAGACTTGGGATCAATTAAAATCCATCTTTGTTTCTTATTCATTCCCACAGGAATGCATTGGACAAAACCGCAATACATTTGTTAGTCTTTGATCTGCAATGAGAGTCTTGTTATGTAAAGTGGGTTAGGCTAAACGATAGGGTGATTCTCAATGTCATCCAGGAAGGAGAGGTGGGAGATGAAGAATTTGGCCATTATCCTGGTGGTTCTTTGTTTAAACTGCTGTGCTCATACTGTGGGCTGAGTGAGGAACCCTTTCACACCAGAACAGTGTTACATGTTGAGATGTTTTGTTGATCTTCATCAGTGTAACTCTTGAATTCCCCTTCTTTTTATTGACATCACAGTGTTGAAATCTGAATTGTAAATTGGCAAGGGGTTGGTGCAGGTCCTCTGTAAAATGCATTGTTTGAGTTGGAATGAAATGATGCCTAGTAACATTACCCAGGAATCATTGCATCCCATCTTAAATGCTTCATTGCCAAGAAGCCAGTTCCAAGGATGAGACTATAAGTAATTGTCTGGATATATACCAGAGAGTAGCACAATCTGTGCTTATTTAACTTAGAAACAATGGTTGGTCCTTCTGAAAACTTCAAAAATTCACAAGCAGGGTAAAGATTTCAAGCCGGAATGAGAATAACAAATATTTAGACTTGTCAGCAAACTACAAAGACAGTAGGGAAGCTCAGGCTTGCTTCTTTGATCTGCTTCTGCAATGCAAACTCAGATAAGAGCCAAAGGGCTGGATCCTACAACTCCCTTCCACTAAGCTGGATCCTATGATATCCTTCCACCAAGTGTCCCTTCAAGCAAGAAAGACTTTCCCCATCAGATGAAGCTTTTCTGCATCTTAAAAAGTCATTCCTCATTGGAGTGTCTTTCTACTTTGAAGAAGACTTGGCAGAAGAGAGTCATAGGATCCAGCTTTGCCCAAAGAAGTTATAGGATCCAACCCAATGGAATTCAGATTTGAATTCATTTGATAGCAGACTCTCCAGCTATTCTCCATTTTTTTCGGATTCCTGTGACAGAAAGAGCAGGGTTGAACTCAGAAATAATAGGGATCCTTCAATGGAAATGTTGAGAATGTCTTAGAAGCACTTTAGTGCTGAACTGTGCGTAGACAGCTAAAAAGAGGGCATGCCATAGCAACAACATGCCACCATCTGGGAGGTGCTACGGCTCAGTGGAACAGCATCTGCTTGGCATGCAGAAAGTCCCAGGCTCAATCCCTGGTTTCTCTAGTTAAAAAAGGACCAGGTGGTAGGTGATGTGACAGAGCTCCACCTGAGAGCCTACAGAGCTGTTGCCAGTCTGAGTTGACAGTATCGACCTTGGTGGACCAATTATCTGATTCAGTATAAGGCAGTTTAATGTGTTCATGTGTGTTCAAGCCAATCAGCTGTACTCAAGAAGGCATGTGAAGAACTCCATCTGGAAACTTCTTCATATCACATTGAGGATTAATATAAGATGTGTCTTACTGCCTTCTCAATCCTATGATCTTTGAAGTAAGCAAGGTTATTTAGAGAGCACCATACCAGGGAGAACAGGGCAGAGAAGCAGGTTTTATTGGTGACACTGACACCAACATATATTTATATCAGCCATATTGTTTCTTCCTAGAAAGGTGGCAATTCCTTGGCTATTGCTGGGTCTTTGGCAGCCACAGTCATAATTGAAATGCTCTAAATTTGGGGCTGGGGAATTGCCATGGAATGCAATTACAGTGGTTGGGTATGGGCCAACTTTCCAGTTATTAAACTATTATGTTCACGAAATAGATGTTGCAATCTATTCAGCACGCGGCTAATTTTTTTTTGTCCAAGAGGATCCTCTAGCAGTGCAGCCTGAAGCACAGTTACACCCTTCTAAATCTATTAACTTCAACAGACTTGGAAGGCTAGAACTCTGTGTAGGATTGCACTGTAATTTTAGCCAGGGGTCATTTCGTAGAAAAAGAGCTAGGGGAACTCATTAGCATAACTCATTAGCATATTCCACACCCCCTGACATCAGGGGCCCGGCGGTGGACCTGCAAGGTCAGCGGGAGTGCGAGGAAGCCCCGCCAAGGCCCTCCCTGACCCCAGGCAGGCAGGGGTGGGGAGAGGCAGGGAGGAAGCAACTTACCCTCCCTCTTCTCCTGCCTCCTCCTGGCTGAATGAGGGCTGGAAGCGGGGCGGCCGGAAGCAGGGGGCGGGGCTTCGTCATGTGCTCCGCCCCCAGCACCTCACCCGGGGGAACTGCGTTCCCCCGCGATCCCCCCCGAAATGACCTCTGATTTTAGCATATTTTTAAGATGCTGCACAAAGAAAGGGTGTTGATGTATACATGGCACCTAACACACCCTAAACCACAGTTTTCTCTATTCATGTGAAAGCAGATGTTGGTAAGTTTCATTGCACCAATCACTATAATACACTACAAAGAAAGTGCCATTAATAACACTTACTTTGGTGGTGGCATTATCATTGTTGATATGCGTTTGCATGAGTGCAAGATAGTACTGGATGCTGCTGTTGTAAACTGTTAGCCGAATTGCTCCTTAAGGGAAACAACCGGTACAGTTATTATTATCTTCTGTCTATGTTTACGGAGGATGGCACTGTTTCCGAGGTTCCCAATGAAAGACTGAGGCAAACTTCCGTAATAATAATGATAGTTTACTGACACACTTCACTCAATAATACACAACATGTTGGATTATGGCAGGAAACACATGGGCTGAAGCCATGTTTACGCTGGGATATACCCTATGGAAGGCAATGCAGACCAATGCCTGGTCCTGGGGGCTGGTCTCAGGTGAGAACAATAGATTTCCTGGACCAATGATGAGTCCCAGGGGTGTGTGGCATCAGGGTGGGCAAGGCCTAGATGTGACCAATGAGCTTCCAGAGAGGCAGGGTCTGGCTTTAACAATAGAAGCCAAGTGCTGGGTGGCTAGTTGAATGGATTATCTGACCACTAATGGTCCTGGGCTAGGGTAAACAAAAGGTGGGAGACGTCCCTGATTAGCATCAGGAAGGATCGTTAATAATTTGAATGTTTGATTGGTTTATCCTGGTATCTTGAGGGACAGAGTAGAAAAGACAAGTATTCAGACAAAGAATTAAATAGACTTTAGAAATGTAGATACTTTACCTGCTAGAACTCATTGTTATTCTATAAGCATAATCTCTGCTGGGTGGAGGGGGAAGACTGGAGGCTTGCTCTGAGGTTGCCTGTTACCTGAAAATGGAGACCCCTTTTTCAGAGCTGTGGCTAGCTCTGTGTTTCAGAACCAAGAGTTCCTTCCTTGGCCTGAGTTTTGTGGGTCTCTGGATCAGGTTAGAAGTGGGGTGCCCCTGCTATTGGGGCTACCCAAGAGTAAAAGGCAGCGCCTCTGGCAACAAAACATACAGGAAATTGGCATTAATGTGTTATAATCCTTATTTAAGAATAAATCCCAACTAAATGGGGACTTGATTCTGAGTAAACACACTCAGGTTTGGCCAGCCCATGTGTTGTGCATGTGTAGAAATTCATCCTTGTTTGTTTGTTTATTCTCCTCAGTGGGGATGCAAAACTGCTTACAACACCATTCTTCCTTCGTCCATTTTCTGGTGCCAACAACTCTGTGAAACAGGCTAGGCTGAGAGTATGTAACGGTCACCCACAGAGCTTCCATGGCAAAGCAGGGATTCGAACCCACTTTCTGTAGGATCCTAGTCCACTGTGACCTGCACAATGAGAACAAAACCAGGTTAACTGTCTCATCTTCTTGGCATACTAAGTCAAAGGCAGTTTTAGCTCAGCAAGGCAATGATTTGTCATCCTTGGTACAGCCTCTAATTATAGGATTGTAAGGCTGAAAAAGACAGAAAGACTGTGTACGCAAACCCATGCTTTCTGCTAAATGGAGCACAATGCACAAGATACGCAACACATATTGCATAGAGACAGTGAGGAATAAAATGAGTTCCCTGCCCTAGAACAGGATACTCTACGTGTCAGCCTGCATTCTATGCACGCATTGCATCTTTACAGATTAGCCACATGGATCCAGATTACAAATATAACCAAGGCCATTTTCTCCCAAAGCTTCTAGAATATTGCAAGTATGAACAGCTGTGGTGTTTCAGGCCAGGGTGGAAGCCATAGGCCATAGGCCTGGGCATGTTGGGAATTTATTTAGTTTCTGACTCAGTTTTCTTCATTCCTGTTTTTTGTTTTGTTCATTTGTTCCTGTATTTCGACATTCTCACATTCAGGCTGTTTCCCCAAGTATACTGTGATGCCATTCTGGTTTTGCTGTGGCTGCAAGAATAAACATTTTGCAAAATTCGTTTTGCCTACCATCTCTGTCTCCCCTATAGGTTGCCAGCCTCCAGGTGGGGCTGAAGTGCTCCTGGAATTATATCTAATCTCCAGATGACAGAGATCAGGGCTCCTGGAGAAAACGGCAGTTTTGGAGGGCACAATCTATGGTATACCACAGAGTCTAGGCAAAACAGAAGTCTTTAGACTCTAGATACAATTTAAAATTTAGACTAGATACTGTCTTAAATTTAAAATAATGAAACCCATGCACAGATTTCCCCCATCTCCCTGTGTTTTGGATGACCTTTAGAACAGCATGGGAAGAAGTATGAGTGGAAAAGCCACCAAACTCATGGTCACCTTCCCCCTTGTGCAAGCAGAAGTAGGCATACCAGCCTCCAAGTGGGGCCTGGGGATATCCCAGAATTACAGACTACCAAGGTCAGTTCCCCTGGAGAAAAAGGGTGCTTTGGAAGGAGGTTCCTGTCCTCCCGAGGCTCCACCACACTCAAATCTCCAATGGTTTCTCAACCTGGAGATGGCAACCCTAACCCCCATCTTCCTGCCAATGGCCAGGGGGGGACCTAGCAACCCCAAACAGAAGTATCTTCCACTCATGCAAGGGCACTGTTGGATCCAAACCTATGCCTTTAAGTTGCTTCAGCACCTCACTTTCTTTTTGCTGGTCTTACAGTACTGATTCGATCCTGTTTTAAATGCACAGCTTTCAAGATGCTTTTTAGTCCCAGAAAAGGTTTCTGTATTTCAGGAAAGAGACTGCTGGGCCAGATGCCCAGTTGCTCCATTGATTGTCTGCGGAAAGACCGGACAGCTTGTTTCATGACAGGCACGTTGCAAAGATCTTCCAAGAAGATGCATTAGCATAAATCCAGTAAACACTGCACGGTTGCTGGAGATAACTTAACATAATCAAGCATAAAACCCCACACTGCTGGATGCTGCAATTGCCTTACTAATTACACTATGATTTCCTTATGGACCTGGTAATATAATATGCAGAGGGAGTTTCAAGCCAACACATGTTCTGGACCTAGGCAAGACAATACAGTTCAATTCACAGTTTTAATTTTGGTAATTTTATGTTTTAAAAATGTTTTTTTTAAAGGCTTCCCTGCATGTTAGCTTTGCCAACCCACAGCAGAAAGTAACAAAGCAATTATAATTAATCAGAAACAAATGGGATATTTCTGTAAGTAACTTAATAACAACCAGAACTATTTGTGTCACCACGTTGCACAGTTGGCCCATCCAAGTTTTTAGGTTTACATTTTTAAGAAGTGCTCCATTGATTTATTTGCATTTTTCTGCAGTACGTGACCCAGTTTGCTTGCCATGAGCTGTTTCTGGGTCATGTTGGTTATTAGATAGATGGATGTATGACCCCATCCAGCCTTGCATAGGGGCTAAAATGATACACTGGTGGTGGAAAACCCAGGTTCAAGTGTTGACTAACTACACATTCAGTTTCTCTCAAGGGCCTCCCAGGGTCCATGCAATCGAATGTGTATTGCAAGTTAGGTGTGGGGAATTTAATCCCAGGCACGTGAGGACACAATCTGGATCAGGACCATGCTAGGGCTGCCAGTCCCCAGGTCCAGGTGGGGGTTCTCCCTGGTTTTTGAGGCTTCTACCTGCCGCCAGCTGGCTAGCTGGTGGGGAAAACCCTATCCCACAACAGCCACATCCCCACGTGATGTCACTGATGTGATGACATCACCCAGAAGTGACATCGTCATGTCAGCGATGTCATGGGTGATGCTGTGGTGTGAGGGCAAAACTCTATGGTAAGTTTGCCCTCAAGTGACATTGGTTGTGATTAAAAGGAAGGAAAAGATACGTCTCCATCTTGCAGAATCAGCTCTGTTCCCAATTACAAGACTCTTAAAGTGAGCTCCCAGAGGTGTTAACAGGGATACTGTAGCAGCAAGCAAGCAACTGAAGCCTGGCAGTGTGGGACAGGATCCCCACTAAACTAATGTGGAATCTCGTGTTCCTGGTGTTGTATACCTAGCGGCTTTGCTTCACCTAACTCCAACGTTGTGTCTTCCATCTCTCTGGGAGAAAAACTTTGATCGTCTCTTAATAGATCTTAATGCATGATTTAGAAAGCTTGTGGGTGTGTAGTCACCAAATATTCAACAGATGTACAAGCCTTCTTCCAAGGCTTGTCTTGGCTGGGCTGGGGGTGGGGAATCTGTGCATAGCATTGATTGGTTGACACTTCTGTGAGTCACAAAGAAAATTCCCTTCCACCAATACTAAGCTGTGTACATTGCTGATTGGCAGGCCTTGTGCCACCTCCTCTCCCCATGAGTGGTGTTCTAAATAAATGGTGGTGGGGGGGAGAGTTTTAAACAGACAACAAAGTACTCAACTATGTTAGAGTGGATAAATATTTGGGGTGTTTGGGAGGGAAATAAAGGTCACAGGCAGCCTGGACTGGATTTGGAAGTGGAGACTTTTGATCCAGAGGTGGTATGTTTGTCTGCTGAGGAATGAAAGCAGGGGAGGCAGAGTTTTTGCCCTACAGCTGAAGAATTCACTTCCCTTCGAAGGTATATCTGTCTTCACTCTTACACATACAAAAGAAGGCTAATTCATGCTATTGTCTTATGGTGAAAGAACATGTGACATTCAAGTTCCATGACAGAAACTCCAGAAGCGTAAATGGGCACCTGCAGCCTTGTGTGTGCAGAAGTGGAATTACTGGGTGTGTGTGTGTGTGTGCTAGATTAGGGCAATAGCCACAGCTAACTTTTCCCCACTGCACCGTTTCCTCATCAGTAATTTAACCCTTGGTACGAAAACAGGACAGATTTCTCTATTGTGCCTGTGCTATTTCCCTACCAAGACTTAAAGAAGAGGGTGGGCTTTCAATCACAGAAACTGGGTGGGGGATGACTACCCCTTTCCAGCATCTTGGCTCTTAAATATAAATGACTAAGTTTGAAAGGACTGAATGACAGCTAATAATACTTTTTAGATTATTACTTTGGTGCATTATAGCTGTTTTCTACACAGAATATCCATCGCTAGCTACCTGATACTAAACAATTGTTGTTGTTGACTGTATATGACTGGTATAGCGACAAAAACTGTGTCTTATCTGATTTTTTCTCCCCTCAGGAAGACCCTTTCTGTTAAGCAGGGCAACGAAAATGACCCACCTATCAAAATTCCCTGTTTTGACAGTGTTTGTTCACTGGCCAACAGAACAGCCTCTTATCAAATTTTACCACATGTGGGCATGTTCTGTCATCCTAAATGCCTGCTTATTAACAGGCTGTATCTGAAGAAGTGAGCAGTGACTCACAAAAGCTCATACCCTACCACAAATTTTGTTAGTCTTGAAGGTGCTACTGGACTATTGCTCTTTTCTGCTGCTGCAGACACACTACCACAGCTACCCATCTTCCTCTTGCTACTAACAGGATGTTTTATAGCACGGTAGAGTAAGTTTATAACTGTCTATTGAAAGCAGTTGCTTTACCTGGGAGGAAATTAACTACAGAAATAAAGTAGGGGGCAATTGTGTCTTTCTGGACATGACAGAATAAGTCCTACTTGCCGTCTGCAGGGACACCACACAAGGATACTGCCACATTTCAAATTTGTCTTTCTGCCATCTTACTAGAGATGTTCAAACACACACTAGCTTGGTTCACATCCTGTTTGCCAGTGGGGTAGAGTAAGTTTATAACTGTCTATTGAAAGCAGTTGCTTTACCTGGGAGGAAATTAACTACAGAAATAAAGTAGGGGGCAATTGTGTCTTTCTGGACATGGCAGAATAAGTCCTAATTACCGTCTGCACGGACACTACAGAAGGATACTGCCACATTTCAAATTCGTCTTTCTGCAATCTTACTAGGGATGTTCAAACACACACTGACTTGGTTCACATCCTGTTTGCCAGTTGCAAACAAGAAGCTGATTTTTATGCAGACAGTTTGTTCAGCAACACTCTCATGGCTGCTTGGCAGATCGCTTTACCATATGCCTTCCTAACAGTCCAATACAGTGCAACTGGCTTTTCAGGCATGCATGTTCTCACACAGCCCAGCTGATTTCTGCTCGCCTCCTTGCTGTACTGCTGCTCCAGTCAGCAAGAAATTGTGTAAACAGACAATTAAATCAGGTATAAATCATATAAATCAGTCATGTGTGTGTGTTAAGCACCTCAGGTCACCTCCAACTCATGGCAACCCTATGAATTATTACCTCCAAAATCTCCTATCATCAGTAGCCTTGCTCAGGTCTTACAAACTGCAGGCCATGGCTTGAGTCAATCCATTTCATGTTGGGTCGGCCGTCTTCCTCTTTTCCTGCTGCCTTCAGTTTTTCTTACCATTATTGTCTTTTTCAGTGACTCGTCTCTTCATAATGTGACTAAAATAGACTCCGTTTAGTCATTTTAGCTTCTATAAATCAGTCATAAAACTTCTATTTTTTTAAACACCCCTTCAGTGTTTATAGTGACATTAATGGCTGCCAGCAGTTTCATGCATGCAGCACTTTGATAAAACTTGATGGTAACTTATTCAACAGGTGTTAAATAGTGGGTTCCATGGATGAACAGACCACAAGCCTTGTGATCAGTTCTACTTTATTAGTGATTTCAGCAAGCACAAGACAAGACTCCAGAGCCTCAGCTCTGTTAAATAGCATGCAATTGCCACACCCAAACACACCCCACTCCCAGTGATAGGTTATTTACATAACATTACTTCTAGATTGGTTACTTTCAGAATCCTGGCAGGCTATTGTTCTTCTCCTCCAAGCTCAGCCAGTCTCTGGGGTGATTCAATCAGGGATGATTCAATGCCAATACATAACAACAGGAATTTGAGTGATTATGCCATGGTTGATTGTTGCAGTTGAACATGATAAATTCGACAGTCAAAAATGTTCCTTGAGAAATCTGTGGCATCGTACATCTTGCATTTCCATCTGCTTTTGCAGAATGAGGACAGTGGGTGCAGGATAGCATAAAGAATGGTATGTTTCAGATGATGGAACAGAAGATTTTCTACTGGATACCAATTTTGACAGCAAAGAATTTGGTGCTGCACCAGCTCATCAGGTGCTGGCAGACAGCACAAGTTTGGTCATAGGTCCCATACTGGTGATGCTCAGGACCTGTGAGAATAGTCCTTCATATAGGCCCTTTCTGCATACACAGCTTACTGCAGTTTACTGCAGAGAATACGAGCTGTCGAGCCATTAAGCTTCACTTCGGATTTCTTTGCCGGCTGTCTGCATATTCTTTTAGTCCCATAGTTTTTCTTAATTGGTGTGAGAACGACACTTGTGACATCTGGGGGTGGTCCAATTGCCACCAACCTGGCCAAATGTGTGAGCAAGGGATGGGGCACACTGCACCACACCCTCCCCTTTCTCTCCTCTCCTCCCTGCTCTCCCACCCCTATTGGCTAGCTCCAGGCATGCACAACCCATAGAGGGACACCAGCTCCGCGGCTGGCTGGCTGGTCTGTCGGGAGGGGTGGCGTCCCAAGGGTTCTAATTTTTTTAAAAACAAAAGGCCTTCAAGCATCTCCCATTGTTTCCAGTGGGCAATCCTGTCATTCCTTTTAATGCATCCCCCTCCAAGTTGTGTACAGACTGGCTTTGGGGAAGGAGGAAATGACCCCCCCCTGCAAGTTAGAAGCATCAGACTCTCAGAGGACCTCCCCAGGCTGCCCCTCTACCTGCCCTCCAAGTTGTGTGTGGATTGGCTTTGCAGAAGGGGGGAAAGTGCAGAAGGGAGGAGAAGCCCAGCCTTTTGTTTCTCTCTCTGCCACCAGCCAAGAGGGAGCAGAGTGGGAGAAATCAAACCTGGGGAGACGTGACAAAAGAAAGGAGGGGTGGGGAAAGGGGTGGAAACAGCCAGAGACATGGGCGGTGTCGCACAGTCCGAGGTAAGACGTCTGCTTAGCATTACCTTTGACTCAGAAGCAGACCAGTCTTTAAGTCTGCCACAAAAGCACTTTTGGATACCCTGGGGCAACACCGTACTGACTCCGAAGTCACCATAAAAGTATGCAGCCACGCCAAAAGTACCCGACGCACACAGAAAGTGAAAGCGCGATGCAATGCAGAGGGTGATTAACATCTGTTGATGGCGATGGAATTTCTTCCAGTAAACTGAAATATTGGGAAAAGAAATTTCTGGTCTTTGGAGACTTTTTTGGCATAATACATCACGGTTGTTTGCTTCTTTCCAAACTTCCATCCCGTGATCTCTCTCTTTGTTTTGCGACCTGCCAATGGGACCTGAAGATCTCCCAGAATTACAACTGAACTCCAGACAGCAGAGATCTGTCCCACTGGAGAAAATGACTGCTTTGGAGGGTGGACTCTATGGCATTATATTTGGGTGATGCCTTCCCCATCCCCAAACCTTCCCCTCCTCAGACTCCACCACAAAATCTCCAGGAATTTCCCAACCTGCAGTTGGCAACCCTATCCAGGCCTGGCCCCAAGGAGTTCTCACTCAAAGGCCAAAATAGGCTGGAAAGAGCTCTGCCCCTCCCCTGCCTTTTATTGACAGAATCCCAGGCTGGAATACTGTGGTTGCCTAGCAACAGCCACTGTGGGACTCTGTTGCTTAAAGCTACAGCTGCTCCTTTTATCATTTTGGGTTTTTTAAAACTCCCCAATTTACCTTTGTAAGATTTCAGATTTTTTTTGAAAACCTGGGCCCCTTTTCCAGGTTTGTAGAAAGATCTGTTTTGCCTGTTCAGAGCTCCAGTTACTGTATTTAAGTATCCAAAAAGGTGGTTGACTTGGCGGTGGCGCAGGTAGTAAAGGACACCTGCTATAATATCAGCGAACGGCCGCTATGGCTGTTCGAGACCCACTGAATGGCCATAAAAGTATGCAGAAATTCCAAAAAGACCCAATGCACACAGAAAGTGAAAGTGCAATGCAGTGCAGAGGGTGATTAACAGCTCTGGAAGAATGGCAGGGAAACAGACGGATGCAAAAAAGCCCCATAGTCAGATTAGCAATTTTGTTTATTTTTGATGAATTGAAATATTTATACCCTGCCTTTTCTCTTGGCTTAAGGCAGTGACTTTCAGAATGAAAGTAACATAGATTCATGGAGATTTTTGTCATATGTGGTAAACCTGTCACCAGGTATCTTGCTGCAATCCATCCCACATTTACCACTGTGATGAACTACACACTGTACTCCAGATTCTCGGTGTGCTCCTTTGGTCCCGTAAATTAGGCCATATACTTTACTATCCTGGTTTAAATAATGCAAAGTGCTACTGATTTTCAAGGAAGTTAATGACAAGATGGGCCTCAAGACAGTGGAGGGGAAACCTGGGCTATGTAAAAGAAAAAAAAAGACTGGGCCTATGCAAACATTAGCTCTCCTCCCTCCCCTTTCTTAACTTTTCCAGTATACTTCCATTCCAATGCAGTGATTTATGTGCTTTCTCGGGTGCCACAAAATGTGTGCATTTGAGAAATGCTTCATTTCCAAAAGCCTACAGAAGGCAGAGAGGGAAATTCTGGATTTGGGTTGGGAGCTTGTTTCCCCTTCAATTCATACTAAAGCAGGATAGAAATGTAGCGTGCAATTGTCACAAGGCGGCGTTTGAAGGATTTGGCTGCTGCAGCAAGAAAGGTTTCTCAAACCTGGCCATGGAAACTTCCTGTAAGATCTTTTCCCTCTGCCCTTCCTAGTCGCCTGCAATATAAGAAGGGAGCAGTGCCTGAAGAAACACTGTGTTACACTGACTGGGGAACAAGAAGGCCCTGCATGCCAAGCAAATTAGAGGTCAGGGAGCACTCCTCGAACTCTCTTTAATCCCCAGGGCTGGTAGTTTCCAAATCCCAGAGCTGTTTTATTTTGGACCCCTCCCCTTTTTTCTCCCCTTCTGTCTTGCAAGGGCCCAGATTTGGCCAGATTCACTTGGCCAAAGCAGTTAACAAGGAGCACTGTCTCTTTCTCAAGCATGTGTGCATGTATAATATTAATCGACACATGTTGAAGCTAAGCTGACCAGCACATAAACATTCTTAACTGTTTGGGTTAAAGCCCAGTGTTCTGTGAGAGTTTTTGTAATGGGTTCTGAATGCAGGAATAGGAAACAAAGTGATGGAAAAGTGGAGGCGGGGGAAGAGGAGGAGGCACAGGAATAAAACAATAGACAGAAGGAAAGAACCCCCCCCCCAATTTTTTTTACTTAATTAGTTCCTTGAAAGGGAAGGAAATAGCAGAAATCTGACCATTTAGGAGAGGGGCCCAAAGAAGTTTGAAAGCTACTGTGTGGCATTTACCAACCAGCCCACGGAAAATGAATTGGAGGGACAAGATGGGGAAATGAGTTTGAAGGGGGTGGGATGGAGAAAGTCTACGCAAGGCTGAAATAACAAGAATTCCCTTGCAAATCTCATTAGAGGGGCTTAAGCTTATATTTGGGGAGTAAGGGGTATGGGGCGGCTTTTGGAAATATTTTCTCTGTCAGCCGATTAAAACTATTGTTTCTGCAAAGTTAACAAGTCCCATCTGGATCTCGGCTGTAGTCAGGAGTGTTAAATCAGAAACTATTCCATCAATAGTCAGCTTGGCCCAATATGAAACATTTACAGTGAACTGATGGCCAGAATTGGGGATGTGGAAGCCAATTGCCTTGACTTCTTTTCCAGAGCTTCCAGAATATATTCGTCATTCTTGCCTTAAAGGGACAGGCTGTCTTTCCCCAGAAATGACAGGGCACTAGGCAGGAGCCTGGTTTTACAGAACACAACTTCCAGCAGACAAATAAATATTAGCATTTATGACCATGATGAAAGGCATATTTTTAACCCACTGGTTAACGATCATAGAACATCATAGACATGAGCACTCAAAGGGCTAAGATTTATTTATTTTTGGTTGGTTGGTTGGTTTTTCTGGTCAAGTGGCAACTGAGTTATGGAGACCCTGTGGGGTTTTCAAGGCAAGAGGCATTCAGAGGTGGTTTGCCATTGCCTGCCTCTGTACAGTGACCCTGGTCTTCCTTGGTGGTCTCCCATCCAAATCCTAACCACGGCTGCCCCTGCTTAAGCTTCTGAGATCTGATGAGCTCAGGCTAGCTTGGGCTATCCAGGTCAAGATCTACTGAAAGGACCATGCAAATAATAACAGGGCATGCTAAGAAGTTACTAATGTAGCCAATCCCCCAAGAGCTTAGGGGTTCGTTGCCTAATATGCAAAGGAGTTCCTGCTACAAAAAGAGCCCTAATTTCCAGGGCATGCTAAGAAGTAAAAAATGGCCCTTGAAGAAACCAGGCTGAGTGACCCCTGCAGCACTACAGAGCACCACAGACTAGAACAGCTGGATGCACACAACAGTTATTGATTATGTTGTATACTTGGTAGGTCGTTGGCATTGCACTGTGAAATGTGTCCATCGTTGCCTCTGTCTCTGTAGAAAGGCTGGCTGGGGGGGGGGAATCAGAAAGGACTCAAGGACAGCAGTGAGTAATATTCAGCATCAGCAGTGTGGGCTCAAGCATTCTGCATACAGTGTGAGCTGTGGCTCTGAGTGGTATCACCTACATTCTTTTGCAGTTGTTGTACTGCCCCTCCTTCTCCTTGGTGGTGGAAAGTGGCATCGTGGCAGCCAACGTACAGCAACCCCATGGGGTTTTCAAGGCAAGAGACTTCAGAGGTGGTTTGCCATTGCCTGCCTCTGCGTAGCAACCCTAGACTTTCTTGGTAGTCTCCCATCCAAATACTGACCAGGGCTGACCCTGCTTACTTTCCAAGATCCAATGATACTGAGCTAGCCTGGGCTACCCAGGTCAGGGGTTGCGGTTCCTGCACTTCAGGATTTACCAGCTGATGGATAACACTGTTCAATGGGACAATATTTCTCCATCACTTGTAGGGAGTTTCATTGACTTCAGCCAAGAGCAGCTTCATTTCTGGCTGTACTCACCAAGCATTTCTGTAAGCCAGGCGGGTATGGAGCACTGGTGGAAAATAATTCCAGTATAAGCCAGGATACCACATTCATATGTAATGTGAAACCATAATTAAGGCTAAGTGTGGTTAGTAAACCAGCTTCAGATCCCGGTTTCAGATCCTGGTTTTGTGGATCCTAACGAACCATAATTAGCCTGGTGGTAAGGATGATTAACTGATTACGGTTAGTTTAGTTAAACCTTGGTTTTGTATTACATTTGAACCAACATAATCAATTTACATGAAGAAAGATGGAAGTTTTTTTTAAAAAAATGAGGCTTAAAGAGAGTTTTGCTTAATTTTTGTTCTTTTTTTTTGTAATAGAGTATAAAACCTGCATTATCTGGGATACTTGTTCCCATTACAAATGGTTTTCCTGCTTCGTCTGTGAAAATGTACTTAAACCATCCACATTTTCCTCTGCCATCCAATCTGCTAGGCAAACTGCTGTTAAAAAACCAACCATTTCCCTTGGTGTCACTTAAAGGCTGGATTAGATTCAGGGATCAAGGATCTCCTCCACATTTTCTTTTTAGTCAAAAGCAGCTGTTGAGAGTTCCACATTGGATCAGGGCCACATGGTTTTGCCCGGTGCAAATAAACCCTTGGAGCTTCTATCGGCTAGGAGTGGGAGCAGCAGCTCAGAGGAGAGGGGAGGAAAGGAATGATCAGGTGGGGAATGTATTGAGGAAAACATTCGGGGAGACTGGGATCCAGTGCCGTGCCCCCCCCCCACAACTGCTTTTAACAACAGCAACAAACTGCATGCCCTACCTGCATTCTTGTCTAATTCAACCCAATATGAGGAGGTGCTACTCAGAGCCAGCTTGATGTAGTAGTTAGGGTGCTGAACTAGGATCTGGGAGATCCAGGTTTGAATCCCCTCTCTGCTTTTATGATCTGGTGGGTAACTTTGGCTAGTCACTCTCCCTCAAACTAACCCACTTCACGGGCTGTTATTGTGGGGATAAAATGGAGGAGAGGAGAACATAAAGCCCCACTTTTCTACCACTGCCATCTAAATGTCTTCAGTCTCCATAAAAGTAGAGCCCAGTGGCATCATAAGAACATAAGAAGAGCCCTGCTGGATCAGACCAGTGGTCCATCTAGTCCAGCATCCTGCCTCACACAGTGGCCTCAACCAGTTCCTCTGGACGGCCAACAACAGGGCATAGAGGCTGAGGCCTCCCCCTGTTGTCGCCTCCTGGCCCTGGGACTCATTTTAATGGTTTTAATGATTTTTCTATTTGGAACTCTCTTTTCCCCTCATTTCCGCCAATTATTCTGGGGTGACAGTGAATTGGCAGTGAATTGGGAAACAACTATTTGTTTGTTTGTTTGTTTAGATATTTATATCCTGCTTTTTCCCTCCAATGGGGACCCACATTGTTGTCCCTCTCCCATTTTAACCTCACAATAGCAATCTTGTGTGGAAAGTTAAGATGAGAAAGAGTGACTAGTCTCTCAATAAGCTTCAAAACAGAGTAGGAATTTGAACCTAAGTCTCTAGGTCCTACTGCTTTCTCCAGAACATATGGAGAATGAACATTTGTTACAAATTCATACTGTGTTGATTTAAACCAATACCCTCAAATCCCATTGATTTCAAGCGTGACGCACTATCCATGGGCTATATTTGACTTCCAGAAAGCTTTTGATAAAGTTCCTCATCAAAGGCTCCTAAGTAAACTCAGCAGTCATAGGATAAGAGCACAAGGCCTCTTGTGGATTAAAAACTGGTTAATGAACAGGAAACAGAATTTTCACAGTGGAAGGTGGTCAGCAGTGGATCTAGGTCCAGTGGTTTCTAATGTGTTCATTAATGATTTGGAATTGGGAGTAAGCAGTGAAGTGGCTAAGTTTGTACATGACACACAGGCCCCGGTCACACAGCAAAGTTGCCACGGGAGAGGCACAGAAGGCGGGCGGATTATCTGGACACGATCACACCCCAACATCTGGGAAGTGGAGCGCACCCGTGGCTTACCGCCGACAATGTGGATTTAAAAACTAGTACCTCCAAGGTACTAGTAAACGTTTGCCACGGGCTGCTTCCAGGCACCCGTAGTGTGATCGCGCTGGTGCGCGGCATTCCCCTCCAGTCCCTCGTTTACCCGCTGGCACCAAGGGAAGGACCCGTGCTGTGCCGCTGGTGCGTCTGATCGTGTAATCACGGATCAAACTGCGCCGGGGCAATTAGCCAGCCCTCCCCCCCCCGCGATATCCGGCCCGTGTGCCCAGGGTCAAAGTTGTTCAGGGCTGTAAGAACCAGTGAGGACTGTGAGGCGCTCCAGAGGGATCTTTTGAGGCTGGGAAAGTGGGCGTCATCATGATGTTCAACATGGGCAACTGCAAAGTAATGCCCATTGGAGCAAAAATTTCTATCTATAAATATGTTTATGGGGTCCAAACTGGCAGTAACTGACCAGGAGAGAGAACTAGGAGTCATAGTAGATGACTCCCTGAAAATGTTGACTCAGTGTGCGACTTCAATAAAAAAGGCAAATGCTATGCGGGAATTATTAGAAAGGGGGCTGAAAACAAATAATCCAGTATCATAATGCCCCTTTATAAATTTACTAGCCTGAAACCCGTGCTTCACTACGGTATTTAAGTTCCATAAATCCAGTTATAATACCGATGATGTGAAGTTTGAAATGTGACATTTGTTCTAGGAATTCTAGTGGAGAAGATTGTAGTGTAAAAAATTAAGTGAGACATACGTACTTTTTTTCTCTCTACCGAAGGACCTCTCTCTAGATCACATTGGTGGTTCTGCCCTCAGGTGCTAGGATCACCAGGCTGCTTGATGGGCTCCCTCTGGAGCAGACAACATAGAACTGTCCATTTAAGAAGCAGTCGTCTGTTAAGTCCATTCCTGCCACCTTCCACGAAAGCGATGGCCTTTCTACTTGTGTTCCTGGATTGTTTTGCTCATATGGAGACTGTGTTGTTCTGAGCACCTCAGGGTGATCTTGCTGGTACTTGACCTGCGCAGCTCAGTGCTCCGCAGGAGTACTATGTGCAAATGTCTTTGCCGCATTCCTAAATTGCCTTCTCCTAGCAGCTGCCTGTCCAGTGTAGGAGGGGGAGGGGGGAGGAGTATTAGAAGCCACTGTGGAGGCAGGGCTGGCAGAATCACCAAGGCGTTACTGCTGAGGCGGGATCCTTCATGGGTTTAAGACCCCTGCGACCACTGCTTCACCTGACAGACAACCACCTGTTAGGTGTAGGAGGTGGGGGGAGTGTGTTGGAAGCCATCAGAGAGCCTGGGCCAGCAGCATCACTAAGGTGATCCTGGTGCGGAAGCGTCTGTCATGCTCATTCACATTCCTGGTGGGCCCACTGCCCGTGCCCGTGGTGGTGCCTCATCACTGTCCGGCGGGGCGGCCCTGGGACTGAAGTCTGGACCACAAGGGAGGTGTGTCGAAGGATATCAGCAAGACAGGGGACAGGGTTGACCCAACACCCTGGGAATCCCTCCGTCTACAGGAGTGTGGCCTCAGACCCGCCGGGTCACAGGAGGGGGGGCGCCTGCCCGGTTCGCTCTTTTTCTCCATCCCGGGCGACGGCCATCCTCCTTAGC
Source organism: Gekko japonicus (assembly GCF_001447785.1). Classification (NCBI taxonomy): domain Eukaryota; kingdom Metazoa; phylum Chordata; class Lepidosauria; order Squamata; family Gekkonidae; genus Gekko; species Gekko japonicus. The sequence continues at coordinate 790,535 of NW_015160214.1, forward strand.
CAGTTCCAGCTACTCCTCCTCCATCCTTGGCTCCCCTGCCTTTTATTCCCCAGCTCCATTCCCAGCACCGCCTTCCCATCTCAGCCCCTCTTCCCTCCTCCTGGCCCCTCCCCCCTAAAAGATTGTTGACACGCTACCTGGTCTTGGGTGTGTCGGGGCAGAAATCGGCAGTCAGGCTGAGCAGCGTCCTCGTCACCCAGCATTCTGTGGTGCTCTTAGTGGTCCACGGTGGCATACCGCGCCTCGCCTCTGCTGCTCCCTGTGTTGGCCCTGGGCCAGGCCCGATGCCTCCCTCGCCGCTGCCGTATTGTTGCTCTGTCATCTCTGCTGGCCCACTTGGGTCTCCTGCAGGTACGGGGGCATCGCGGTGGTCCCAGGGTGTGTGTGTGTGTGGGTGCCCTGAGTCCCGGAACCGGGACAGCATCTCTGATGGATTAAAGTACCCTGGCTCTGCTCCTACACCAGACAGACACCTGCCTGTCTCATGTTGGGGGGATTGTATTTAAAGGCAAAGGAGAGGCTGGGCCAGCAGCAGGGCTAAGGCAATCCTGCTGAGCAAACCTCCCTCGTGGCTGTAAACATCCCATCTCCTCTCCTACACCTGACAGACAGCTGCCTGTAGATGGGGGAGGGGGGAGTATTAGAAGCCCCTGTGGAGGCTGGGCCAGCAGGATCACTAAGGCATTACTGCTGGGGCGGGCTCCCTTGGGGCTTTAAGCACCCTGCAACCGCTGTTGCACCTGACAGACAACTGCCTGTTAGATGTAGGAGGTGGGGGGAGTGTGTTGGAAGCCATCAGAGAGGCTGGGCCAGCAGCATTACTGCACCTCACAGGTGGTTGTTGGCTGTTCCTGATTTCCTCAACTGTCATTAGCTCTGTGCAGCCTCCTGTAACTGTTGTTTTTTTTTACCTCAGAACACTGAGCCCTGCAGCTGATCAATCAGAGAGTGGAGGGTGCAAGGAGGCAGCAGCCTGGCAGCCGCATAGGAATCAATGGGGGGGAGCACATTTTACCCCTTTTGACCCCCTTAGGGGTCAAATTTCTAAAAATCCCTTCTTAGTGAGCATCTACGTCACAGTAGGAGCGCTCTCCTAGAATTTGGTGTTTCTAGGTCCAGCGGTTTGGCCTAGGCGTTGAATTTACTGTGAGGGGACTTTCTTTTATATATATAGATGGTGCAGCCTCATTTGGAATACTGCCTACAGTTCTTGCTACTGCACCTCAAAAAAGATATTATAGTATTATAGTATTGGAAAAAGTGCAGAAAAGGGCAACTAAAATGATTAAGGGGATGAAACACCTTCCCTGTGAAGAAGATTAAAGAGGTTAGGGTTCTTTAGCCTAAAGAAATGACAATTGAGGTGTGACATGACAGAGATTTACAAAATTATGCATGGGATTTTACAAGGTAGAGAAAGAAGTACTTTTCTCCCTTTCTCACAATACAAGAACTCATGGGCGCTCAATTACATTGATGAGCAGTAGGTTTAGAACGGATACAAGGAAGAACTTCTTCATCCAAAGAGTAATTAACACATGGAATTCACTGCTGCAGGAAGTGATGGCAACTACAAGCATAGACAGCTTCAAGAGGGGATTAAATAAATATATTTATTTATTTATTTATTAAATTTATATCCCGCCCTCCCCAAATGGGCTCAGGGCAGCTAACAGAAGAAGCATATGCCATGATTAAAAAACTAAAAACAGAATCAAACAATCCATCACAAACAAAGTGCCAGTGCTCTAGATATTAAACTCTTATCAGTCCAAGATGGGGTTCCATTAACCAGCATGACCCATCAGCATAAGTTCCGGATAATACTGTCATCCCTTCATGACCAGTTCTACAGGTCGTCTGATCGTCTTTCCAGGGTCAGCTCACATCCTGATATAATCCACCGTCAAAGATGGCAACTCGGTGTTGGTACAGTAGTAGTGGCGGCTCCTATGCAAAAGCCTGGTGGAAGAGCTCCGTCTTGCAGGCCCTGTGGAACTGCATAAAGTCCCGCAGGGCCCGGATCTCCTCCGGGAGCTCATTCCACCAAATAGGAGCTGCCACCGAAAAGGCCCTGGCCATGGTTGCAGCCAACTTGATGTCCTTGGGAGCATATGGAGCAGAGGTCCATTTGTGGTTATTAGCCACAAGGTATAGAAGGAACACTATGTCTGGGGCAGTGATGCTTTGCGTTCTTGATGCTTGGGGAGCAAGAGTGGGAGGGCTTCTGGAGTCCTGGCCCTGCTGGTGGACCTCCTGATGACACCTGGTTTTTAGCCACTGTGTGACCCATAGTGTTAGACTAGATGGGGCATTGGCCTGATCCAGCATGGCTTCTCTCATGTTCTTATATTCTATGAATATATCCCATATATGTGCAATTCCTAACTGAAATTTCAGTTGCACAAAGTTTTACTCTGTATGATATTTTTGTCCTTGGGTAAGTTTTCAGCAAGCTGTTAAACACCTCCAAACATGTCCCAGAGTGAGCTTTGTTTTTGTGCACAGCTGGAGGAGTTCTTGTCTAACATCTGTAAAATGGTATGGTATGGATTTGTTCCATTACTGCAGTCCAGCAACAATGAGGTATATTTGAGTCCCATTGAAATCCATGGGATTCTGACTTTCTGGAAAATGGCATCTTCTGTTCATTGGTAATATAATTATTATGTTGAGTAATGCGTGAGGATTAAAGTCTAAGGGCATTTTATACATGAAGGGGATGCCTCCTGCTGATGGATATGAACTCCCAATTCTTTAAGATATTTTGAAGACCTTGTTGGTGGTCTCAGTTTGCAAAGACAAAATTAGCATGACTTTGATCACTTGCCAGTCTAATTGAAGACTGAACCAAACTGTTCTTCAGCTTTATGTTAGATCTGCTGGTGCTAAATTTCAGGCAGTGAGGGGAGGCAAAATCCTAGAAGCTGTTTCATTATGTTGCCTTAAGGGCTAATGTGAGGCCTATATCAGGGTCAAAGTACATGTTATGTCCATCACACGATCACCACAGGGACTTGCAGCGGGACACCAGCTACAGCTTCCCAATGGAAATTCAATTTAGAATTTCTTCTGGGGTCTGATCTGGATCAGGACTGTAGCCCATGGGGAGGAGGGACTCCTGCCTCTCCCCTGCACCTTTCCCCCCAAACTTAAATGGTCTTAGGGGTGTTATTAGCCCTGTTGGAGGCTGGGGCTGCATGCAGAAATATTTACTGGAGATTAGAGAATAAGGATTTGAGGAGTGGCACTTAGTTTACTTTTCTCAAGCTGTTGCTTTAGATCCTAGGTCTGCCACTTGGAATGTAAGCTGTGGAGTTAAATTATTCTCTTTGCGATTACCTAGGCTTTTCAAAATTTATGTATGACCCTTGGATGAGATTGTCTGAAGCTTTGGGTGTGGATGTCATCAACATGCTGCTGACACCCAACTATAGTTCTTTTCAAATTAGCATTGGGAAGCAGTCACCTCTGTGTTGGGCAGGTGTCTGGATGTACTGCTGAAATGACGGAGATAGAAAAGATGACTCCAGGTAAGAGGGAGAAGATGCTGGGTGGCAAGGTGGGTCTTCTGGAGGGAACTGTGTTGACTACTTGGGATGAGTCTTTCTTCGGCAGAGTCAGTTAATAAGTCTGCTTAAAACAAGTCCTTTTGTCAGAAAAAGCAAGTGAATACAGTGACCAAGATGTTTTCATTTAGCGCAGAGATTATTTTTCCTTCTATGTTCAGCCTATCTACGCACATTACAGTGCTCGCGCTATATCATTCATGCTGCGGTAACTTCCAGGACAGATTGTTGCAATGTCCTCTGTGTGGGCCGCCCTTGCAGACTGCTCAAAAGATACAGTTGGTCCAAAATATGGCAGCTCGTTATTAGCTGGGGCTAGACCATTTGCGTCTCTTACACCAGTCTTGAAGTCCTTTCATTGGTTGCCTATTTAGACAAATTCAGGGTGCTGGCTCTTTTTATTTTATTTATTATTTTATTAAATTTATGAATCACCCTATCTCTACTATCATAGGGCTCTGGGTGATATACATAGTATAAGAACAGTCACCAAATAAAACAATTGAACATATTAAATTACATTAAAAGTCAGATGGTGAGTAGTGATCCTTAGAATTAATTATCCCCCTATTACACACTGCCAGCCATTTTGTGGGCAGGAGGAAAGAGGTTGAAACAAGCATGGAAAACTGAGGAGGCTTTAAAAGCCTTCTCAGTTTGAGATGATGTACCTGAAGGGCTCTCTCTCCCCGTAAAAACCTGTGAGGCAGCTTTGTCCTTCTAGAAAGCTTTACTCTCTGTCCCCACCTGCAAACCTGTAAGGACTGATGCTGCCTGATCTCAGGCATTTACTGTAACTCCTGTCGCATTATGGAACGACCTTCTCACAGCTGCTGGGAGAGCACCCACCCGACTAGCCTTTAGAAAGAACTCCAAGATAAACACTGTTCAAGAATAGTTAACTAGCAAGGAGGAGGGCACTTTTACATTTTGGACTTTCTGTGTTTAATTATTGCTTTAGCAATTTTGTTGCTGGGATCTTTAAAACCTTTGCATGAATTGCCTTGTGTAGGATTGCCACCTCCAGGTAGGACCTGGAGAATTAGAAATGACTTCCAGACTGCAGAGATCAGTTCCCCTGGAGAAAGTGGCTGCTTTGGAGAATGGACTCCAGGGCACTGTACCCTGCAAGGTCTCTCCCTCCCCCTCCCCGAAGCCTGCCCTGCCCTCCCCGGGCTTTACCCCCATATCTCCACGACTTTCCAGCTCAGAGTTGGCAACCTCATCCTTGGGTCCTCTTTGGGGGGAAAAGCTAGATAAAAGCAGAACAAACAGGTAAGCATTTTGCCTGTAGTCAGTGGCACATTTAAATCATTTCCTAACCTCCTGTTTTTAGAACAAATAAACAGCAAGTTATGGCATGATTTAAATGAGTCATTGATTACAGGTAAAGTACTTCCCTGTTTATTTATTCTGATTTTATCCAGGCCCCCCTCCTCCTGCAAAGAATTCCTGCAAAGATTAAGAGACAAACTCTGTTAAGAAACTCTCATGAAACACATTTTTTAAAAAAAAACACCCTGAAAACCTAAGCCTCATGAGAGTTGTGTGATACTCAAAAGCTCACTTCTTCTGTTTCAAAGACTAGCTTGCTCAATTGAAAAAGAAACAATAATCACATCTCCCTGTCATTCTCACTGGAATAAAGAGGGGGCTAGTCAAACACGTGGAGAAACAAAGACATACAGTGACCCACAGGGGGCCACATTCAATGTCAATAATTCAATAATTCACATTTCTTGAAAGCATCAGAAGAAGGCAATTGCACAGCTTTCATGGACGGATGAAGATCACTGTAAAGCCAGGAAGACAAAAGAAGGAGGGGGCCGAATCTTTCCACCTCCAGTTCATCAGCTGAGGACTGTGAGGTTCCCACTTTCATGCTCAGAACAGTTTTCATCTTAGCTCTTATCACCTCAAATGTCACATCTTTCAAAGAGGTAAGCCGTAGCTCAGTGGCAGAGCATCTGCTTTGCATGCAGAAGGTCCCGGGTTCAGTCCTCAGCCTCTCCAGTTGAAAGGTCAGGTCAGGGGTCTTTTCGTAGAAAAAGAGCTGCAGGAGCTCATTAGCATATGGTATGCTACTGAGCTACTGAGCTATTAGCATATGCCATGCCCCTGACATCACTGGAAGTGATGTCAGAAGGGGAAACAAAAGGGGGGAGGAATCTTCAAAAGCCTCCCCTCCCCTTCCCTTCCCCAGCTGGGGGAGGGGGAGCAAAGAGAGAAGGGGTTTAAACTTTAAACCCTTTCTCACTAGAGTTGCGCCACAGGAGGAAAGACAGAAGGAAAGAGAGAGAGTAGAGAGAAGGAAAGAAGGAAGGAAAGAGGGAAAGAAACAGAAGGAAAGAAGGAGGGAAAGAAAGAGAGAGAAGAGAAGAAGGAGGGAAACAGGGAAAGGAGGAAAAAAGAGAAGAGAAGAAGGCGGGAAAGAAAGAAAGAGAGAAGGGGCAAGACTTACAAATATCGTTTAGTGGCAGAATATCAACAATAAAAATGAATGTCTTGCCGCGTATACTTTTCTTAGCACAATGTATTCCAGTTCTAAAAAACAATAAATTCTTCGAAGAATTAGATAGGATGACAAGAAAATTCATCTGGCAGGGGGAAAAGCCCAGAATAAACTTAAAATTCCTGAAAGAGAAAAAAACCAACCCTAAAAGAAATCAACCCTGACTGTTGTATTACCAAGCTGCTGCATTGGGATGGATTAGGGAATGGGTCTTGCTGGAAGATAACAGGTTACTTACGTTAGAAGGATATGATCTGCACATGGGCTGGCACGCCTATGTGTGGTACGAGAAGGACAAAGTGAACAAAAACTTCACGAACCATATAATAAGAGGACCATTAATGAAAATATGGAATAAAATAAAAGACCAACATTACAAGAAAATACCAAAATGGGTGGCACCCTTAGAGGCGTTTGTTATCCCAACCTTAAAAAATGAACACAATACAAAAACTTATCAAACCCTTTTGAATGAAGAGAACCAATTGAAATCATGGCAAGAATTACAAGCAATGAATATAAAATTATCCATATGGGAAAGGAACCAACTAAGTTCTAGATTTACAAGAGACAAAAAAACAGAATTCTACAAGACAGAAATACAATTAGATAAGATTTGGTTAAAAGGGAAAGATAAACTGATCCAGAAAATCTATAACTTCCTATTAGAAGAAGAATCTAAAGAGGATGGGAAAAAAACAACAATGATAAAATGGGAAAAAGACATAGGTCGGACTATAGAAAAAGAGGAATGGGCTAAAACCTGGAAATCAATTAAGTTGCTGAGAGCAGCGGCATATAGAGAAAATATAATAAAAATGATTTATAGATGGCACTGGACGCCAGATAGATTGCAAAAATGGTATGTAAATGTTTCGGGTTCCTGTTGGAGGTGTAAACGTAATTTGGGAACGTATTTCCATATATGGTGGAAATGCGAAGAAATACAAAAATTTTGGAAGATCATCAAACAACTGATAAAAGAAATCACAGGAAGAGTTAGCGTTGACACCAGAAATCTTTTTATTGAATGTGACTCCCGAAGGGCTTAAATTCAATGAGAAATGTATTATTGTATATATAATCACTGTATCCAGAATAGCCATTGCTAAGAATTGGAAGTCTGATAAGTTACCGAGAAGGAATGATTTGACCAACATTTTGTATGATGTGATAGAGATGGATAAGCTAAACATGTTTTTGGCGGCAGGGCTCTCCGGCCTCCCCTGAGCCGAAACACGGGGAACTGGGGGCAGGGCTTGCCACTGCTGCCATTAGCATGGGCTCCTGGGCTGCCGGAGCGGCAATCTGGCGCGCTTCAGCCCCCAAAGACCCCTGGGTCAGGTCTAGATGTGCACAACCTCTACCTGAGACTTTGGACAGCATCTGCCAGTCTAAGCAGACAATACTGCCCTTGATCAGACAATGATCTGATTCAGGAGAAGGAAGGTTAATGTGAGGGAATGTGCATATTGAGCTTTGTGCTAAAGTAAAACAATTTTATTTCCATTTAATATAAAATACGCATTTACAGTGATGTACCTGCGTGTGTGACTCATTCCTAGAATGCCAAATTCTGTTGTGGACTGAAACCATGTCCTTTTCACCATTCTATTTAAAGTGTTGTACAAATGCTAACCAAACCACCTCCTACTCATGGAGTCAAATTGGAACACCGCTTGGCCAAAGTGCCTCTTGTCTGAAGTTGTGCAACAAATTAGCAATGGAGCCAGGCACAAGACTATGAGGTTTTTGGTCCAGATCCACTAAACCTTGCTGGCTTCTCCATGGCTGACATCGGAGAAGCCCCCAGCGATTTTTCTCCTTCATTTGCCTGCCTATTTCCTTTGGTCCCCCCACCACTACTATTTTTCCATTGATATATCCAGCATGGAAAGTTCTATTTAAATAAATTTTCCCCTTTGTTTTTGGATGAAAGCTCAAACAGCAGTAAAATTCAGAAGTCAGCATCTCCTAGTTTTCTTTGGAGGAAATGAAACTTAACAACATTTTTATTGACTCCATCATGCAACCAGTGATGGACAGAAAAGCCATTGTGAATGGTGTGGGATTCAGCATGAAAGAAGAGAACTCTTTTATTACCAAACTGTCTTTCAAAGCAATTAGCAGAGCTCACATACTTATATGATCCCAAAGTCTCCCAGTTCTGTGATTAGGAGCACAAACAATGCTTTTGGAATCAAAGAAAGAAGATGAGCTATGTTTTGGTCTAACATGGTCCTTCAGAGAAAACTTATGGATGAGAAGAAAAAGGTTTTACTAGTCCAGCATACTGTTGCCTAACAATGACCAGCTTGCTATTCATGGGATGCTCACAATAAGGGCACGAAGCTCTAATTTCCCCCCAGTATTTGGGCAATTTGCTCTCTCTCAATACAGACATGTTCCATTTAGCAATCATGGCCAATAGCCCTCTATAGAGCTATTCGCTGTGTACTTGTCTAATGCATTCTTAAATCTCATGGCCATCACTTTGTGATCACACATAAACAAGGCAGGCGGAGCAAAGAGGGTGTGTTGCTTTCAGCAACATACTTCTTTTGCCCTGACTAAGAGTACTTGCTCAAACTGTGCCAGGTCTTTGGGATAATTTCAGGATAAGTAAGTACATTCAAATCCAGCACCTGAGGATTTCCCCTTCTGTGTCTGGCAACAGTTTGATCAGCCTTTGCTTTGATCACTATTCTAGAACCAATCTGATGTGTTTGTATAATATGACTTGAACATGTAAGCATTCATGAGGAAGCCTCACCCAGGCAACCATTGGCAAATACAGACTCTAAGCCCATCCACTGACAGACTCTTTCAGAGGTCCAGAGTTGCCCGGGCCACTTCTAGCTCTTGAGGCCCCTTGATAAAATAAAAATACAAGCACAAATAGGGCTGCCAAGTCCCCCCGGAAACCCCCGCCCCAGAGGCCCGTTCCCTGCCGCCGGCGGATTGGGCCCCGGGGGGAACCCTGCCCCGACGTGCGCGTCACCAGGAAGTGACATTAGGACGCCGAGCACGCTGGGGGCAGGGCCATGACCATCGGAGGGAAAACTCTGCAATGACTTGGCAACCCTAAATACAAAGGACGCCACAGTTCTTAGTGTGTGGCATAGGGGAGATACAGGCCTTTTTCTACACATACTAAATAATGCGGTTTCAATCCACTTTCAGTGCACTTTGCAACTGGACTTTACTGTGTGAAATGGCAAAATCCACTTGCAAATGGTCACTGAAGTGGTTTGAAATAACATTATTTAGTATGTGTGAAAATGTCCATCGTGATGGGAGAAGAGCAGGCCAGGTAAAGGGAAGTGACAGCAGACAACTGCATGCCGTTTCCATTTCTCACTCTTCTTCCAGCCAAAGTGAGTTTGGTAACCATCTCAACAATTCACCAGGCTATAAAATCCAGCCACTAAATGCCAGGTCAGTCACAGAAAAAAATAGCAGTTTGAGAGAGCGGACCTGGCATGTATCACTAAGACTGGGTGGGAAAGCAGGAGGGGTTAACCTCTCCCAATTGTGTCCTCTGGGGTACCCCATCAGCATAGGTCTGGTGGGCGAGGAGGTGGTGTCAGTGTAGTCTGTAAGGATTCAGTCCCTCTAGCTGTCCTGGAATGCAGGCAGAGTAAGGCAACCAACCTAGGCCACAGAGCAGGGCAACAAAGCTAGATCACGGTCAAGAGTCCAGTCCAGAGATCAAATACCTGTTTAGCAGCAGTCAGAGTTCATGGGTTGTTCAGGGAAGCAGAGTCAAGGCAGTCCAAGGTCGTTGACCAGCAAGGTTCAGGCAGGTCTGAAAAGCAGAGTCGAGGGTTAGTCCAATGGTTGCAGGAGGCAAGCAGATTCCTGAGTTGTGGTCATGAAGTTCAGAGTTGTGACAAGTTGCTTCCACAATCTGCAGTTCTCCACGTCTGATTTCTATAGGCATTCCTTAACAAACCTGATTTATAGCCATCCTGTACTTACTCAGAACTGCTATCATTAAGCAGCTGGCACCGAGCCAAGAGGCAAGGACTCTGTCTGCATGTCCTTAAGGTTTGTAGGAGCTTTTCCCTTTTCCCTTTGCTGTTCAATTAGCAAGGGGGAGCCTGGTGGGCTACTTTCCTGCAGCTCTGCTTTGTTGGCTACTTCAGAGCTATGCATGGGTAGGCCAAAATCAGCTGCTGGCAATGAATCTTAGGGCTCCTGTACCTCTAATTCACTAACTTTAGCTGGTTCAGAGCTGCCTGCATGTGGCTCCTCAACTCCTGTAGAGTCTTCAGCCGCTCTGGACTCAGGCTGGTCAAGCTTGCCCACAACACTAGCTCTGTGCCCCACTCAGGGCCCTGGGTTTGAGGATGTGTAGGTAATGTTTGGCTTTAGATATAGAAATGGGATTCTATTGGTGTACTGCCCACTCCACTACCTACATTTTCTCTGCTTGAGCTAACAGAGGTGGTCTCGGGGCTGGTGTTGAACTGACGACAGTTTCTTTGTCACGGACAGATCACTATGCGCTCAGGTTTTGACGTACAGGGATATCAAGACTCTGCAGGGGTTGGGGGATCTATCAAAAGGCTCTGCCCCCAGAGCCCGATGGATCTGAATGGCTTTCTGGTGGCTCTGGTGGGATGGCTGGTGTTTCTGTCAATGCCCTAGCCGACCTCTGGAATGACCCGGGAGGTTGATTCTATCACTCCCAGTCACCCTCTCTTGAATGTTAGAGCCAAGGTAGCCCATTGGTTTACTGAGGGGCTGCAGGCAATGAATAGGCAGTGGAAACAACTAGAGTGACAGTGGAGGGAGACTTGGGACAAATCTGATAAGACTTGGGTGAAAGCTCACCTTAAAGCATAATCCTTGGCTGTGATGGGGGTAGAGTTGCCAGGAATACCTGGGCAACCAGAGGGAGACGGGGAGGGGGTGGCCATCAATGACAGCATGATGTCAGTTCTGAGAAAAACTGGAAGTGATGGCGATCCTCTTTAGGAATTACCAAAAACCATTTTTTAGATTCCCCCCCCTTTTAAAAGTTTTTTTTCGACAGCATGATGTCAGTTCTGGGGAAAACTGGAAGTGATGGCGGTCCTCTTTAGGAATTGCCAAAAACCATTTTTTAGATCCCCCACCCTCCTTTTAAAGGTTTTTTCCCCTAAATGGAGGCAGGAAACAGGAGCTAGAGGCAGAGCGCTCTCTGCAACCCTAAATGGTGGCAAAGGAACAACACTTTCCTCCTGCCATTGTGTCTACAGCGTAGGGCAGTGGAGCCATTCTGAGTGATCAAAGGCCTATTGGGATTGGTCCGGCTGGACAAGGTAAAGTGTTTAGTGGCCTGTTATGATTGTTTTGCTCAGCACTTTACACACAATATCTCTTGCATCTGTGCTGTGCTTCTTTGGAATAGTACCCTCAGGCCTAAATAACAAGACTTGGAAGGCGTCAAGAGGAACTGGAGGCCTGGAGTTGGAGCACAGGCTTGCAGTGAGTGCTGGAGCATTTCTGCAGTAGTGAAATTCCCCACATTGACATTTTAAAAACTGCATTATGTGAAATTTTCCACAGATTTTTCCTCACCAGGAACAAACCTGAAGTTTTCTCCTTCTTATCCCACATTTTCAGAACTTGCTAAAACTGGGGATTCTGAAAACACGGGGTAAGAAGGAGAAAACTTCAGGTTTGCGCCTGGTGACGAAAAACTACTGACGGAAAAAAAATCCACATAATGTGCAGTTTTGAAAAGTCAATGAGGGGAATTTCACTACTGCAGAAATGGTCCTGCTTGTACCCTGCATAGCTCAACTCCTCTCTGCATTTGCCCTTAAATCCTCCCCCCGCTTAGGGCCCACAGCTGCGGAGTCAGCCCAGAGTCCCCACCTCCCACATGCTCATTGGCTCCTCCATCCTAGAGGCATGCCTTTCCCGGACAGCACAGCACCAGCCCCTAGCAACCAACGTCTCCCCAGCCAATGCCTTTCTGGCCAGACCCTCACACTTCTCCTGGCACGCCCAGCTGGCTCCTAAAGGCCCCCTGGTCACTGTCAGCCCTTCCGTGCCACACACTCATTTATATATTATACCCCACCTTTCCCATGTGGCTCAAGGCAGTTTACAATTTCAAGATTAAAGGCATATGAAATACAACAAAATCCTATTAAATCTCCTCCCCAAGAAAATGCCTACACCTTAACTCCCATTAAAAGGTCCTACTAAGAGCCTTACAGTGCCCCCTAAAAACTTCTTAAGACAGTGTCCTGCTTACCTCCTCTGGAAGCCGCTATAGAGGAGGAGCAAACTCTAGCTGATACCACATGGGCCACCCAAAGTGGGGGAACAACCAGAAAGTGGCAACTAGAAGACTTCAGATTTAAACAGGGCTCTGCTCTGTGCTTTTTTAAAATATATATATATCCACATTTTGTGCCAAGGCAACCAAAATTCTTCACTAACAGAAGATTAATTTTATGATCTGTATAAATCAAACAATTTGCCTGGTGTTCTGTCTAAAGTTTCAATTTAAAAAATGTCCCTTTAGGAAACTTCCCTTTCTTCTTTTAGGAAATGAAAATGTTATAGTGATGCTTTTTTCTGCTACCATTGTTACTCCACAAATTTCAGATGTTTTAAAACCTTTTCTTCCTTCCATTTGCAAAGAGATCCATACCCTTCTCTTTCAATGGATGGACCCAAGAATTCCCCAGTCTCCTCACGGCAGGCCACCCAGCCAACAAGCCCTCAACCCAATTCATGCCTAGCCTAATTCTGTTTGACTTGGTCCTGTATTGAGCAAGAATGTTAATGAGCCCCTAAGAAAGGAGGGTATGGGAAAACTAGGTAGAGGAAGAGCCGTACAAAATTAATCCTAAGCGTAATTATTTCATTTTCATATTCTTCCTGCTGGCTCTGACCAAAAGAATTCATGTTAGAGGTCAGCACCTTGTGGAGGCGACACCAGGAAGTCACTGGGTCCTTTGGTTCAGGGCAGTCAATTGACATGCCTGTCTGTCGGGGTCTCTGGTAAGCCTGTTATGCAGTATGTAGAGATATGGCGGGGAAGGAGCAAAGTGCTTGCATAGGCAAATTAAACTTGACAAATGCTAAAGAATTCCTCCATTGTGGGAAGTTTTCCAGACTCTCTGGCATTCCAAATTAAATGCATGCTGAAAGACCCAGCAATAACAAGCAATGGCTTTATTGGCAGTTCCAATGAGTCCCAGCTTCTGCCTATTCCATGGTCCCCAACAGTAGCAGAAAGGTAGGTGAAAAATAAGGTACACATTGGTCTAAGTCTCTTTAAATACCTGGACACCCCCCAAGAATCGCAATAACTTTGGTTTACTGGCATCCATGCTAAAGATTGGTGGAGTCGCTGATGGAGGAAAGGGGCCTCTACAAAAGCCAAGGTAACCAATTTGTGGCTGCATCTGGATTTCACATCACTAGAGAGCCAATAACCCTCTTCTTCCTGGTCCTGGAGTAGGCTTTCCACGATACTACTTACAGAGTAAATAAATGGCCCCTTCTGTCTGGATCTGTGAACGGCCAGCTAAAAAGATGCTGGTGAAAATGATGAATAAGAATACTACACCAGTCTGTGTGGCCTTATTGTTCAATGGAGATCCCAACTCCAGCTCAAGTGAAATTATTTTTAAAAAGAGGGCTTTTTGGAGAACTAGATGGGAACAACCAAGATTTTGCGAAGCAGCCACCATGAAAGAATTTGCCAGGGGGCTTCTTCAGGACCATGATGAATGTGGAGAAGGGGCTGCACCCATCCCACTGAGCCATTTCCCCAAGCAGAGACAGCCATTTCCCCAAACTGAAACAGCACTGTTTAGGACAACCCACATGTTCCCTAGGATACACATGGGTTTCCCTCAAAGGCCCCCAAGCTGTCGAGGTTTGCGTGGTGCTAGCCCACTGCAGATTGTGAGTGGGTGTGAGAGTATCAAAGAAGACGTAAGTCTTATAGGCTTGGTGTAAAACTATATACAATTTATTTACACAAGCCTCCACCAATATATTGCACAGAACGACAAAATGCTCACGCAGACACCAGGTTTCCATCAGGAAGAGATAGTACACAGTACAGCATCACATTTATACTAGCATTGTCCAATCAGGTCCCAATGCTGAGTCACTGTTAATTAGCTCTGCTATCAACTAGACAGAACCGGTTGGAGCCAGCTCTACTGACACTCTGAGCTGTCAGCTCCTGTCAAACAGATTGATATGATCTACAGACAGACTTATAGAACACATGGATGTTGACACTCCCCCTTAAGTCTGTGCTGTAATCCGTAGTTTACCTTTCAAAACTGTAAACTTATTCACATCAAGACACTTGGTGAACATATCTGCTACATTGCTTTCAGACGTACAGTAGTTCAGTTTGATCAAACCACGTTGTAATACATCTCTTACATTCATGTATCTTATGTTAATGTGTCTGCTCCTCACTCTAATACATTGGTTATCTGCTAATTGTTGAGCAGCTGAATTGTCACAGTAGACATTCACAGGCAAATTATACATTACAAGAGGCAGGACCCGCGATACTCGCTGGGGGGGGAGTATTTCCTACAGCTCTCGGCCTGCAGAAGCGGCATCAGGTGAGCCCATCCTTCTCCCTCCCTCTACCCCCAGTGGTGACGGTGAGGCCAGCCCGGCAACCTTTCTCCTTCCCCACTCCCTCCCTTTACTTACTTACTTACTTCCCCGCCCCTGCCTGGCCCTGACGGCGAGGCCCGTGCGGATCCGAGCTGCCGAGCCCACAAAACTTCCAGCTTGCCAAGCCTTCGAACTTCCCCTTTCAAGTGGCAGTGGCGAGGCCTTGTCGGCCCGCCGAACTGTCTCCCTCCCTCTTCGGCAGCTGGCAAGCTTTCTCCCCCCTCCCCTGTGGTGGCAGCGAGGCCTTGCCAACCCGCCAAGCTTTCTTCCCCCCCTCGCCCCCCCAGCAGCGGCAGTGAGTCAGGAGCTCTGCTCGCCAAACTTTCTCCTTCCCCCCTGGGCTGCCGGGCCCACAAAATCTCCACCTTTCAAGTGGCAGCGGCGAGGCCTTGTCGGCCTGCCGAACTTTCTCCCTCCCTCTTCCCCTAGCAGCGGCAGTGAGACTTCATCGGCTGGCAAGCTTTCTCCCCCCCTCATCCCCTCAGCTGTGGCAACGGTGAGGCCTCGCCGGCCCACCAAGCTTTCTCCCCCCCTCATCCCTCCAGCAGCGGCAGCGAGGCCGGAGCTCCACTCGCCAAACTTTCTCCTTCCCCCCTGGGCTGCCGGGTCCACAAAATCTCCACCTTTCAAGTGGCAGCGGTGAGGCCTTGTCGACCCGCCGAACTTTCTCCATGCTTCTTACCCTGGCGGGGGCAGCGAAGCTTCGTCAGCCATTTTCAGATTTTTGTGCACACCTGGGGACTGCCCCAAGTGTGCACGAAAATCTCCCTCCCCCCCCCAGGTGCCCCCGATGCGCGGAAATAAGTATCCGCATGCAAGGGGGCACCTTCATTATTAGATATATAGATCTTGTAATCTGTTAATAATTGCAGTAACCATTCCAGTTGCACACAACATTGACTTAGTGCAGAATATTCTGCCTCACATGTACTGAGTGATACATACTGTTGCTTAACTGATTTCCACAGTGATTCATCATATTATTTAGCCCTTGTATGTGAGCATACCCCTGGGCAACCTTGTTAGTGCATACACTTTATTTTCTAATAGTGAGTTATGCTCTTCTTCCATAGCTTGAAACCATGCCTCTTTTTTATCATCAGGCAGTTTCAACACATCACTGTAACTATGCGGTTCCTTGATATATACATGGTTTACATCATAACCATATCTGACAGGTGGAACACCTTTAGTGCTACGAGATGATACTCTGGGTAACACTCTTTTTTCATCATGCATGTTTACAGAAGATTGCTCACTCGTTGACACAACGTCCTCTTTTACACTCTCAGTGTTTTCAGTGCATGGTAGTGCAATCATTTGAGGTAACTCATTTACATGAATTTTACTCCAGTTCTCATGCTCACAGAAATTGTCTGACCTACTAAAACTCAGTTTGTTATTTTGATCAGCAAACCAGGACTTCATACCTGGTTGATACCCTAGGAACACAAGCTTTTTTGCTCTAGCTCCCCCTTTCCTTCTGCGTTCTAGAGGAATATTAACCCATGCTTTAGAACCAAAAGTTCTTAGGTAATCTAATTGTGGGTACCTGTTGTACATCATCCTGTAAGGTATGTCATCTATTTCACTGGACCAAATTCTGTTACTGATATAACAAGCATTTTTCATTGCTTCTGCCCAGTAAGAGATACTCAAATCTGAGTCCTTAAGCATTGCGTACATCATATTTTGCAATACTCCACCCTTTCTTTCTGCAATCCCATTTTCTGCTGGGGTGCAAGTACTAGATCTTGTTTTCTCTTTTTGCATCATGGCCATAATTTTAACAATAATTAAAATTATAATTTATTTGAATACAATGGGCAGCGTGTTGGAGATGATTATAAAGGATATGAGTGCCGGCTTAGCCATGAAAGTGATTGAGAAGCTTGGGACAAGTGACTCTCAGTTTAAGCATGGTCACAGGAGACATAAACTGGAAAGGTCCCTGAACTGTGAAAATGGTTGCAAAAATTATAACTGATAATTTAATGCAGTCATGCAAATTGCTGCTTATTCTATACATTCCTCCAGTCATCCTGCATGCTATTAAATGACTCTGTAAACACAGGATTGGCTTCAACCAGCTTTTCTGCTGGTGAAAAAGGGAGCAGTAGTCTCCTTTGATTAACCCAAAAGGCTACGTTGGGGATCATGAGATCTGCATGAACAAAAGCCATGTGGGAAGGGAACTGTAGTAAGGAGGAGAATACGTCATGGTAAAGCAAAAATGTTGACTGGACCCAACCTGTTGTTATTCCTGGCTGCATCCTTGTATCAGTTGACAACTTGACAACTTCTCCCCTTCAGTCTTTATTCTCCCTGAGCTGTTCTACCCTGTTTCTCATCCCACCACCAGTTTGGCTTCACTACAGATTTCTCTAGTGGTCATTAGATATGATGCTGAAATCAATGTGGACTTTTAGAGTGGATCAGTACATATTGGAGAGATTAAGTCTAAATTGTCCCAACACAATCCATTTTCTGAGTATTTTCTGGAATGTGGTAGTGTGCTCATGCACAGTTTGAAACATTCGCAGGAACTGATCCAGCATCCGGGGCTGCCTGGGGCCAAGGAGAAAGAGGGGCTTGGCAGAGAGGGGCAGCAGACTGACAGAGTGATGCAATCTCTTGACTGCCCTTGGTTTGGCAAGCCCCACCTGTGACAGGGCAGGCCAGGAAGACACGGAGGGGTAGGGAGGAGGGCTCATGCAGCAGTCAGCCAGTGGGCTGTTTGGTGGCTCTGATGGGCGGGAGATGAGGCCATTGGTGGAGGAGAGGAGAGGGATAAGGGACAGCCAGGGAGATATAAAGGGAGTCCAGAGGAAGAGCCAGGGAGGAAGCAGGCAGCTGAACTCCTGGTGCTGAAATTGGAGCAGCTAGCCAGGAAGAAGAGGATGAAGGTGGCCAAAAAAAAACCTCTCCTCCCATTCTGGGGCTCTGAAGACCCAGTTGCAGGTTGTTGGTGTGATGGCAGAGGATGGCAATCAACTGGGAACCTTGCAGGTGCGTGACATTGGTCAAACTGTGGTATGGCATTGTTGCTTAGGACACACAGAGCATAATATTTTGAAGATGGTTTTCTACAGCTATGTACACCAGAAACTTCATTCTCTATTCAAGGAAATATTCTTATTCAGTTAAATATCTTGGTTGCCCAAGTAAATATTCAACCACCAGTGACCATCAGGTAATTGACTTCTTGTAATATGAGAATTCATATTCAGGAATACAAGTAGATATTGGTTTTTTTCCTTTAATATAGATACATCCAGGACACCTTCCCCAGCTGACGATGACCCTGCATCTCACAGTTCTGAAGATCCATGATGTAAAACATCCCTGATACTCTGAATGTACTAAAAACTAAACCCAGTCATTAAAATGTTTAGCCATTGTGGAAGTGGGTGACACGTATCTAAGTGGATTGGATTTTCCGTATTAATAAAATCATGTTAAAAAATTCTGACCATCCTGATTTCCCCTGTATTGTTATTGTGTGTCATTATAATCAGCACATTTGCCTCTCTGGGTCTCTCCAGTCAACCAAATATTCAGGTTCACTATGATTACTTGGGCAAATGTCCATACCATTTTTAAAAATTCCTTGCATATGTTTTTGAAAGAGTTACAGTGAGACATTTGTTGTAAACAGAGTATGGGACATCCCCCACCCCCAATAACAATTTCTCCTTTGGCCTACTTTTATGTCTGTAACTTGCAGTTTCTTGGAATCCAGCTTCAGTTCCAGTTAGGGATCCAACCTATGGATCCAATTTCCATCCTTGACTATTAGCTTTGCATACAGAGTAAAGGGGGTCCCGTTGCTTGTACCCACTGGTTCCCTGTCCAGCACTGCTGGAGCAGCAGCTGGTAACCAGTTGTCCTATAATGGTGCAATTTGATAGGTCTAAACCATACATGAACTTGTCTGGATCTCAGTCTGCCTTATATCTGCAGAGCACTTAGCAACCAACAGATGATAGATGCTAACAGCATATTTCTGTGCTTTTCTCCTACTTACCTGTCTTGTGCATCCCCATTTTTCCATCCCCCCCCGATAATGCTAATAGCAGATTCATTTGTCTTCTTCTGTCTGTTAAATTTATATGGGGGGGGGGATCGAATCCTTGATCATGTCAAAGCCCTGGCAGTATTCCCACTGACATCCATAAAATGCCATCTGTTCCTTAATCCTCACTCAAATCCAATATTAAATCTTAGTCAGGTTAATCATTCCCAAGTGTGTTGGGCATAAAGCAAAGTGACTGTATTTACTTAGGTGAGTAGCTGCAGACTGGGGGAAGGAGATGAAGAGACCAATATCTCACTGTGCCAGATATTGGGGAAGGCTGGAAGAAGCCAGACTGTGATGCTGCTTCTGAGTTTTTCATAAGTTTGTCTGAAGACAAACTCTCTCAAGAGTCAGAGCATGCCAGAGGAGGAAGGGTGGAACTGGACTCTTGATTCTGAAGTCAAACACCTCTCCCTTATGCACCGGGGCTAGGGCTGGGCAGAGGATCTGCTTAGCATGCAGAAGGTCACAGGTTCAAACAACCAGGAAAGGATCAAGTAATAGGTGATGAAACTCATTGCCAGACTGAGTACACAGTATTGACTATGAGGGGCCAATGGTCTGGTTCAGCATAAAGCAATTTCATGTGCTCCCCTTCTCTGTTCTCCACAATGCACAGCAAACTTGGGGAGGGCCTAAGTACCCATTTTGTAGTGAGCATCAGGGCACCTTGTTGTTGCTGATGGTTGCCACTAGTCACCTGGTGATAATTTTTCTGGACATCCCCCAACCAACACTAAACAGTTGGATTACTCCAATGCTGGGTATAGGCTTGCCACTTTTTTCTGCCAGTGTTTCTGTGCCTTTAACAAAGACTGGACAAACAAAAATTCTGCAAGGGGAGTTTTCTCCCATCATTGCACCTGCATTCAGAGAGAAACCATTCACTGCACAGGTCAGGGTAAATAACAGGCATTCAGGGATTGGGACTTCTGGATGGCTATCATTTTTACCCCATCCTTCCTGGAAGGGGTGGAATTACAACCACTCTCTAGACAACAGAGGAGACAACTGGAGAAAATGGCTTCTTTGGAGGCTGGGTTCAATGGCATTATGACCTGATGAGGCCCCTCCCCTCCCCAAACCTCATCTTCCCCAGGGTCCACCCCCAAATCTCCAGGAATTTCCCAACCCAGAGCTGGCCACCCAAGCTGTATCAGCAGTCACCCCAGCCATGGAGAAAACACACAAGCTTTTCCCTGGGTGGAAAACATACCTTTGCCCAAGATCTTGAAGATGAGGGTATTGTGCTGCATGCACCAACTAATCTGATTCAGTATAACGCTGCTTCAGAGGTTCATTCAAAAGTCACATTAAGATGCAACAGCAGGTTTGTCTTGCTCCAGAGAAAATACAGGCTTCTGGATGGGGCACCGGGTTTGTCTTTTCTTCCAGTCTCCAGTGGTTTGGCAGAGAAAGGGGAAGCAGCACAGACCTATAGACAGTAGAATTTATACCCTTCCATTTGGCTGCACTTAAGGAAAGTTGTAACTCCAGCCTGCTAGAATAGGTTGGAAGGAGGGAGGGTAACTGTATACTCATGCTATTTACACAAAATAGAATTTTTTATGGGGTGACCCAAACTCTCTGTAGGAAGAGTCTGGAGAAAACTAAAGCAAACACAGAACTACACATGCTGATGCATGTGAAATAATGGTCTGGTATCCTACAAAAGAGGAGCTGCGGTGGCTCAAGCGGTTAAGATGCTGAACTGCAGTCTGTGGAAGGTCAGTAGTTCAGCAGTTTGAGACCCGGGTTGCCGCATGACGGAGTGCGCTCCCGTCTCTAGTTCCAGCTCCTGCCAGCCTAGCAGTTTGAAAGCAAGAAATTGCAAGTAGATAAATAGGTACCACTTTGGTGGGAAGGTAACAGCGTTCCATGCGCCTTGGTGTTTAGTCATGCTGGCCACATGACCACGGAAACGTCTTCGGACAGCGCTGGCTCTTCGGCGTTGAAACGGAGATGAGCACCACAACCCTAGAGTCGGATTCGACTGGCTTTCGAGCAAGGGAACCTTTACCTTTTATCCTACAAAAACAAAACAGTTATTGTATATTAGTAAAATGCCCATGAAATATGTGACAGGCTTGGGTGTGGAAGATGGGATCCTGGAGGACGGGTGCATAACACATGTCTTGAGTACTGTTTAGAGGCATAGACCCCATCAACCACCACCAATGAAGGCATTCACTTTTGTCAGGAGAGGTGACTAAGGTTGCCTGCTATTTGGAGGGGGGGGATGCCCTGTCCTTTTAATAGAAGGTTAATGAGTTTTGATTTAACAATAGCTTTCCCTTCTTCTCCCCACAACAGTCACCTTATGAGGTAGGTGGGGCTGAGAGAGTTTTGAGAGAACTGTGACCCAGCAGGTTTCATGTGGAGGAGTGGGGATTCAAAACCAGTTCTTTAGATTAGAGTCCACCACTCTTAACCACTACGACATGTTGGCACAATGCAGGGACCCCCATTCCCTCTCCCCTCAGGTGGGGACCAGGGAAACTGCTGGGAAGTCTGCCACTGTAGACTTTTGGCCCCCCTACAGTAGGATGAGGCCTGGTGGCGAGGTACAACAGTGTCTGCCCTCAATTCCCTCTCCTCCTGTGCAGCATCCTATTTTATTTCTGGAGGCCCTCTGGCTCCGATACAATTGAATTGATCTGGGATAGAATAACCGCACTGAACCACTTACGCTTCTCCTGCTTGAACTTTTGTGCTGTAGTTTTAGTCGTGCTGGTTTTAATGCACAGAAGCTCACATCTCTCCCCCCACCACCTTTTCATTTACAACCACCGTAACCCCAGTGAGGCCAGAGGAGTTGGCACAACTGCAAACAGAAGCCTGGCCTGAAAACATCCACCAGCGCTTGATCTTTCTTGAACATGATTAATCCTTGGAGAAGACTAGCTGACATAGGCATCAATAACTACAGTAACTTGTTATGGCTGCCTCATTCCAGAAGGATTACATGCCTGAGCACTCTTTAAAACATCTAATGAATGTCATTTTGTTTTTATTTTCAGTGTTCATGCAAGTGAAGGGCTAACAGAGGTGCCTAGGATCATGGTGTGAGTGGGCAGGCATAGTTCAACGCTTCCCACAGGAAACCTTGCCAGCATATCTCAGCCTTGACCTGAAATACCCTCCCGCTGCTCAGTTTCAGGGCCCTCATGCAGGTCTCCTGCTACACCTCTGACTGGATCCAGAACAGTGCAAAGCTGGTGTGTAGATCAGGAGATCCCCCACCCCCACCCCACTTCTGAGCCCCCTTGCGAATAGGGTTGCTAGCTTCCGTCAGCACTTCATCTATCTTGTATGCTTTTATCCCAACTCTTTCTCCAAGGAGCTCGGAGCAGCAGTTCTCTCTCATCGTTCTCCCCTCCTTGTTTCATCAACAAGCCTGTTAGGCCTGTTAGGCAGAGAGGCAGTGGCTGGCCCAGAGTCACCCGGTGAGATTCATGGCAGAACGGGTATTTGAACCCAGGTCTCTCAGATCCTAGCCTGACAAAAGAATTGTGTATCTTTTCATGTAAAGCAGAGCCCCACTCTGGGGAGAAGAAAATATTCAAGGCATCTCACAATAAGGTAAAACCCACAATACGAAATAAAGTCATAATAAGACAATATGTCGCTCAAAGAATAAAACAGCCAGCATAGGGCTACCAGCTCCAGGTTGTAACATTCCTGGAGATTTGGGATGGAGCCTGGGGAGGGACTTCAGCAGGGTATAATACCATAGAGGCCACCCTCCAAAGCAACCATCCCCCCCCCGGGAACTGTTCTGTGCAGTCTGAAGATCAGTTGTAAGGTCTCCAGGTACTACCTGGGGGGTGGTAACCATAAGCCAGCATCATTCTCAATCAACAGCAAATATTGTCCTAGACTGACATATCAGGAGGTTTTCTAAGAAAAAAAAATGGAACTGGGTAAGAAGTGGCTGATGAGTTTTGGGGTTTATATTCATTTAGATGTTTTTTCTACTATGGTGGCCTAAAGTGTCTCACAACATCGTTTCTCCCCTCCCCCCATCTTTTATCCTCACAACAATTCTGTGAGGTATGTTGGGCTGAGAATTGTGACTGATCCAAGGTCACCCAGCGAACATACATGGCAGGGTGGGGATTCAGACCTGGGTCTCCCAGATCCTAGTTTGACTTTCTCACCACAACACCATGCCAAAGGTGTGTGCGCGTTAAATGTTATCTGTGGGCACTGTGTGGACTGCTAACAGCAGATCTGTACATTTTTTTCTGTATGTGCATGCACTTTTCAGACACATCTCTGAATATATATGCATATACACAAACACCTGTATATACTCACACACACACAAGCACATGGCATGCATTTCTCTCCCCACTATTGAACAACTAGAACTTTGTTCTGAGGTTGAGACTGGTAGGAACCTGAAGTCCAAGATGAAGACTAAGACATTTGGAACCTGAGAACAAAAACATTAAAATTAAAATGAGTGTGTTTAGTTTTCTAATGGGGTGGCATTATTCCCCCCCCCCGGCAACCCCTTAGAACAATGAAAAGAGAAATGAATAAAACCCCAATCATTTTGCTGCAGTAACGATTCATCAGACTGATGCTCCAAGTTCAGCCAAGACTTCTCCTTGCTTTTCTCTGACACTGACCTTTGCAGACCTTGGTGTGTAATTTGGCAAAAAACCTCAAAGCAGAATGAAAGAAACAGGCACTGACATATATCTCCTGGAACTGACTGCAAGAGCCAAGTGCTGGGATCACACATGGGCCCAGTCTTTGCATAGACTGCCACAGACTCTGGGATCCAGACATTCACCACTTATCATTCCACCTTCCTTCCAATATGCTCCTGGCAACAGGTGCTTACTTTCTACGTTCGTCTTAGCAAAGATTCATCTTCAGTCCAGGAAAGGGTGAAAGTGTGTTGTGTGAATTCTTATTTTATGTATTTGGGGGGGGGGGGTTATGCTATCTCTCCAGAGAAGCTGCCCAAGGCAGTTTACAAAATAAAACATTACAAAAACACAAAACATTAAAAGTTATTAATTAAAATCCAGCCAGGAGAGACTCAAAGAGAAGGACATTCCATAAGTGAGATGTTTGTGTGTGTCAAGTCACTTCCCACTACTGGCGACCCTATGAATTAATGACCTCCAAAACATCCTATCATTAACAGCTTTGCTCAGGTGTTCCCTCTAAGCTGAGTTAGTGTGAGCTAGCTCACAGTTTTGTAGCCTCCAGCTCACATATTTTTGTCTTAGCTCAGGAAGGATGGCTCCAGAGCAAACTGATTTATACAGTGGCCAAATTACTTGCTCACAACTTTAATGCCAGTAGCTCACAAAGTAGAATTTTTGCTCACAAAACTCCACAGCTTAGAGGGAACATTCCTGCTTCCCTTATAGAGTCC